>NC_026003.2:58848233-59213401 GCF_000442705.2 Elaeis guineensis
TCCATAGTATGATTTAACTATAAAATAATTTATGTCTTCTATTATACTTTCATATGAAGATATGAAATGATGCATATATGATTCACCACTTCATCATCCTGACATAAGGTTGTCTTAGCATAACGGGGTTATGCTGCAGGGTGTCCTAGGATGATGAATGTTCATATTTACACTGCATATATAAAATATTTTAATGCTAATATATAAATTGACATTATATAGTTAGAATGTGCATGCGATCAAATAATAGCCCTCATTAAAAATTATATTAAGTGGTAGTCATATGCAACTATGGGTTAACCAATTCTTGATCAATTGATGTCTAGGAAAGTGCTATAAGTGGTTCTTTAATTGGTTCCATTGTCTGACCTGATCAATTTATGGTATCTAAGAAAAGCAACGAGGGGACCCCCACCTTACTTACCTAGCCAATTTGATTAAGCAATCCTGATATTGAAAAATCCTAATGTTGAAAACACTATTAAGGGCCTTCCTTCATGCTAGGTTAATGTTACATCATAAACTATGGCTAGTTTGTTGTGTTAACACAAGGCTTGTCACAAGGATTGATATAACATAATCCTGGTGTATAGAAGATGCTTACAGTAATTTTGAATGTACTGCTTTGTTGTGTTAATAGAAGGGCAGTTATATTAGAATTTGACTGTATTGAAATGAAGGGTCTAACTTAACTAAAATATTATAGCTTGTTATATTAACACAAGGCAAATAATGTCTTGAGGCCAAGATATGATATTGAGAATTGCATGAGAGGCAATTGGAAAGAGTTTTCTACCTATGAACTCATAAGGATTTGTTGTATTAACACAAGATCATTATGAGGAATTAAGATCTCAATCCCACTAAGATAAATATGAAATATGTCTCGTTCATCATAGTAAAGGGTTATGATGTTCGATACAATAGTGAGAGGCACAATTAAATCTAAAGACCTTATTTAATTGTATGAGTCAAGATGAGTTGTTTGCTTATTTAATATTCTTTAATTATTGTAGATTAAATTTTACAAATGGCATCTTCACTATTATTACGAGAAATTTTAGATTCCAACAAGTTGATCGGTTCCAATTATGTAGACTGGTTGAGAAATTTAAAGATCATACTCACTCAGAAGAAGCTCTCCTATATTTTTGACATCTTTGAACCACGAGAGGTTGGGGATGATGCCACAGAGGAGGTATCCACATACAGGATGTGGAAGAATGACAGTTTGATTGTCAAGTGCATCATGCTGGCCTCTATGAGCAATAAGTTGTAGAGGCAGCATGAGAGCATGGATACTCAATCTATACTCCTCAATCTTAAAGAGTTATATGGAGAACAGAGTAGGACTGCTAGATATGAGATATCTAAGCAATTATTTCATGCTAGAATGACGGAGGGATCATCCGTACAAGACCATGTCCTAAAAGTCATTGATCTGATTACTAGATTGGATCAACTAGGTTTGTGATGGATGGAGAATTAAGTTAGAATTTGATCCTGCAATCTCTCCTCGAGTCATTCGCTCAGTTTATCATGAACTATCACATGAACAAACTAAATACCTCCTTGCCTGAGCTGTTGAATATGCTTAAGACAGCTGAGAGCCATATTAAAAAAGAAAAGGCTCCACTTCTTCTTGTGGGTAAAACTTCTAAGAAGAAATCAGGTTTTAAGGATTCAAAGAAAGCACTGAATCCTAAGGGTGGCAAGATGAAGAAGAAGGGGAAGAAAGTCTCAGGACAGGGTACCTGCTTTCACTGCGGCAAGGCAGGACACTGGAAAAGGAATTGCAAGTTATATCTTACAACTGTAAAAACTGGTGCAAGCGACGCACCAAAATGTATGTATGAGATACATACAATTTTATCATTAAGTTCTTCCAATTCAGACTCTTGGGTATTAGATACCGCTTGCAATTCTCATATCTCCAAATCATTGCAGGGGCTACAGAATATTAGTGCTGAAGAAAGATGATTTCGAGCTCTACGGGCGCTGGAGGAGAGTCCATCCAAGCAGAGGCTATGGGGACATATATGTTAAAGTTACCTTCTGAAAAGATCTTAGAGCTACAAAACTGTTATTATATACCAAGATCATTAGAAATATTATTTTTATGCCGTTGCTGTTGCAACAAGGTTATAAAATAAATGGAAAGAGCAATAGTTCCTCAATTTTTTTTTCTAATAAAATTTTTTATCATGGCGTTATTAATAATGGTCTTCTGATTCTATCTAATGATAATGTTTTTCATATTGATGAAAGTAAAAAGTGAAAGAAAGAAGAATTGAATAATACTTTATTTTGGCATTGTCGACTTGGTCATATAAGTGAGACAAGGATTAACAAGTTATACAAAGAAGAGTTCTTTGATCCTTATGAATATGAATCATTAGGTACTTGTGAATCTTGTCTTATGAGAAAAATGACAGACTCCATTTAGTGGACATGGAGAAAAGATAAGTGAGTTATTAAGACTTGTACAAACTGATGTATGTGGTCCTATGACAACAGAAGCTAGAGGAAGATACTCTTATTTTATAATGTTCACTGATGATTTATCTAGGTTTGGATATGTGTATCTTATGAAACACAAATCCGAAGCTTTGGATAAATTTAAAGAGTATCAAACTATGGTCGAGAAACAAACTGGTAAAAGTATTAAAATCCTTCGATCTGATTGGGGAGAGAATACTTATCAAATGAGTTTCTAGATCATCTTAAAGAAAATGAAATTCTCTCAGAATGGATCGCTCCCTATACACTACAGCTAATGATGTAGCAGAAAGGAGGAATCACACTTTATTAGATATGGTGTGGTCCGTGATGTGCCTTACAGATTTGCATATTTTCTTTTGGAGACATGTCCTAGAAACAACAATTCTGAATAGAGTACCTTCAAAATCTGTGCCAAGCACTCCATATGAGATATGGAGTGAAAAGAAGCCTAATCTTAAGTATCTTAAAATATGGGGCTGTCCAGCTTATGTTAAAAGAAATTTTGGACATAAACTGAGTGCTAAGATAGATAAATGCTTATTTGTAGGTTATCCTAAAGAGAGTATAGGATACCTCTTTTACCATCCTACTGAATATAAGGTGTTTATTAGTAAATATGCCACTTTTATGAAAAAAAGTTTATCCTAGAAAGAGGCAGTGGAAGAAAATTGAACTTGGAGAAGTTCAAGACCTACAAATGCTGGCACAAGATGATCCTCAACCAAAAGCATTCATTAATGAAGTACAACCACAAAATACACCTCCTCTCTGAAAGTCGGATAGAGTACAGAATGTACCAATAAGATATGGGTTCATTATTGAGAATAATGAAGCCCACATCATTGAGAATGATGAATCTTTGACCTATACGGAAGCCATCATGAGTAGGGACTCAAACAAATGGCTAGAGGCTATGAAATCCAAAATGGACTCCATGTACTCCAATCAAGTATGGACTTTGGTTGATGCACCAGAGGGTATGACCTATTGGATGCAAATGGGTCTATAAGAAAAAGATTAGAGCAGATGGCCAAGTTGAAACCTATAAAGCTAGATTGGTAGCTAAAGGTTTCAGGCAAAAATAGGGTATTGATTATGATGAAATATTTTCACCTATTGCCATGCTCAAATCTATACAAATTATGCTTGCAATAGCAGTATACCATGATTATGAGATTTGGCAAATGGATGTGAAGACTGCCTTCCTTAATAGTTATATTGAGGAAGAGGTTTACATGTCTCGCCAGAAGGATTTGTCTCAAAAGAGAGAGCAAATCAGGTATACAAGCTTAAGAAATCTATTTATGGATTAAAGCAGGCCTCGAGGAGTTAGAACATCCGATTTGATGTTACAATCAAAGAATTTGACTTTATCAAAAATATGGATGAACCTTGTGTATACAAGAAGACTAATGGGAGTGTCATTATCTTCTTAATTTTATATGTGGATGACATACTTCTTATTGGAAATGATATCCCAATGTTACAATCAGTCAAGACATGGCTATCAAGTAAGTTTTTCATGAAGGATATGGGTGAAGCATCCTATATACTAGGTATAAAGATGTATAGGGATAGATCTAAGAGGATGTTAGTCATATCCCAATCCAGGTACATAGACTTATGCTAAAGATGTTTAGCATGGATGGAGTAAAAGAAGTTACTTACCCATGAGTCAAGGCATACATCTATCTAAAAGGATGTCTCCTAAAACATCGGAAGAGAGAAATAAAATGAGTTTTATTCTCTATATTTCGGCAGTAAGATCGATCATATATGCTATGCTATATACTAGGCCTGATGTTGCCTATGCCTTAGGCATAGGTAGTAGATTTCAAGCTGATCCAGGAGAGGATCATTGAAAAGCAGTGAAAAATATTCTTAAGTTTCTGAGAAGAACTAAAGATATTTTTCTGATATATGGAGGATCGATCTAAAACTAAAAGGTTATTCTGACTCTAGTTTTCAATCAGACCCTGATGATAGCAAGTCCACTTCAGGGTATGTCTTTACTCTTAATGGTGGAACTGTTAGTTAGAAAAGTTTCAAGCAATAGACTGTAGCTGACTCAACTATTGAGGCAGAATATATAGCTGCTACAAGTGAAGCCACCAAGAAAGCTGTCTAGACGAAGAAGTTTATCACTGAATTGGGGGTCGTTCCTAAGATTAAGAATCCAGTACCACTTTACTGTGATAATACTGGAGCAGTTGCTCAAGAAAAGGAACTAAGGTCTCATCATAAATCTATACACATTCTAAGATGCTTCCATCTCATTCATAAAATAATCGAAAGACAAGATATTGTAATTGAATGAGTAGAAACAAAAAATAACATAGCAGACCCATTCACTAAGGCTCTACCACAACAGCAGTTCGATTGCCATTTTGATTGTATGGGGATAAAATATAAGGACGATTGACTTTAGTGCAAGTGAGAGATTGAAAGGAATATACCCTACAAGCCAATCGAAATTTGTATTTTGATAGATTTTCTTTGTAATCTTCCAGACTCATGTATTGACTCTTTAAATAATAAAAAACATTTTTCATCATATGCTGCATCTTACTTTCGTAATAATTATGATGAACTCCACAAATCAGGATAATGGGTTTAGGGTTATGATGAGATCATACCTATAAAATTTAAAATCCTAAAAATTCTGATTTAGAATATTCTTAGTCATAGGAGCATTGAGAAAGAGATCAATATTCTGGATAGACTAGCACTTCCTATGTATGCTTGATGGAGGGGTGGCTGATCTCATATGCCACTTATGTGAGACACTAATACAAGAAAGTGGGTGCTCATTAGAGAATGAGTTCACTGAATTGATCCAACTTAAGAAATATCTTATAAAATTTACTTATCCGTCAAAAGATGTTTTCTTATAGTGAGAGTTGTGCATGTAATCCTTTGACCTGAGGCTACCATAGAACCTTGTATACATGAATCCATATTTTTTTGGTTCATACTCATTCATAACTTAGTCATATATGGGGTGTTCTGGATATGGTAGAATGTGTATAGAGGTTGTGAGTAGGTCAATATGGAATTGATCACTCCTGGTAAGAGGAGATCGCATCCTACTGCTCTGATCGATTGATGATTCAGGAAGCTTTTAATCAAAGTAGAATAAATATTAAATTTTTTTTAATATTTTATTAATTGAATCATCATATAAGATTGAGAGAAATATGAGTATGATGTTAGATTTGACATCATTCCATATTCGGAGTCATATTCGGGGTGCAAGGAGATTGTAGGATTAAATTGCACGGTAACTTTCTACTGAAGGATATTTTTGATATTTTTACTAAAATTCTATATCTTTCAGGTAAACATGATATATTGCTAGATATCAATCTTGTCTTATGAGTTTGATCGAATTAAAAAGTTTAATTGAATCGCTAATTAGAATGAGTTCTAATTATTGAAATCGGGTTAGTTCGATTGGATCTAGATCAGTTAGGTTAAATTCTAATCAAATCAAATTGACTTGCACTCAGACCCATTGCTGGCTAGATGTGGAACCCAATGAGTCACACATAAAGAAAATTGATTAGGGGTCTAATTAGATTAGATCATATTTGCAAAATTGACATGCTAGCACATGTTGCAAAAACTAGCTCCCTGTTTCGAATCGGGTTTGAAATTAATTCCAGATTGAGCTAATTAAGGCTAAATTAATTCAATCCAATTTTAGGTTTGAGTTGGGTCGGCCCTTAGCTATATGTATCAAAAATTTAGAGCCAAAAAATAAAGTCTTCATGAGTCAAAAATTTTCTTGTCCGTGGGTGCAGTTTTTATGCGCAGAAACAGCTTTCACATCCCATGAGATGGGACGCCTCATCCTCGAGCTTATCCAATATTTCATGATGAAATAAATTTTTAAATGATTTCTAACTTAATTTTGTGCACAAAAAATTATTTTGAAGTTAGAATTCCTTCTGGTTTAAATGTGAAAATTTATCAAATTAGAAATCCTGTCAGTCTGATCCATGCGCTTGACCATGAGTCCAACTTGTGAACGACTCTAACCCATTTGTCATGCCACTTCTTAATCTGAGATTTTTTTCATGCCATTCTAATATTAGCACTTTCATTTTTGGCTATTGGATGGACAAAATTATGCTGATGGGTGGTGGAGAAAAATTATGCTATAGAAAGTTGCGTGATGCATCAGAGAATCATCGAGAAAAATATTTCGAAGAGTCCTTCTGCGCAAAGCGTCTCTTGAATTTTTTTTCGATGATTACCATGTATCAAAATTTTTCAGATGGGCATGAAAATTCATCAGAAGGCATGAAATTTTTTGATGGATGCAAGATGGTGTTTGGAAGGGGCGCGAATAATTCTCGAAGGCAACCGGTCGCTAAGTTTTTATAGGAGGGTGCGTCGGGAGATTGGATCCAATTCCTCCTTTCTTTCTAACATCCTCTTCCTATTATCCAATTAGTCCCTTCCTTCTCTTGTTAGGATAAGTCCAAAATAGTAAAGACAAGTCTGATGTTAGGACAAGAGTCTAGGAAGAGAAGTAAAGAAGACAAGGAGAGAAGAAAGATAGGGATAAAAAGGCTAGGAGAAAAGAAGAGGGTCTTGAGGTCCTGATGTCCAAAAAAAATTCTCAGAGTGAGAATTTTGGTGGAGAAATCATCTCAAAGAGTTGGTGTCCTGATCATAGCCCTGTGTGGATCACCGTTGGAGGGCAAACATTAGTGCGCCTAGTGGAGGTTCTGTGGGAATTTGGATTAAGCGCTGTAGGTATTCTTCTATAGCTTGAATTTAATTTTAAATTTATGTTATATATTATTGTTAATCATCAAGGAAATCTGGTTTAAGGATTTTATATTTAAAATTTTTTAATTTAAATTTTGAAATCCATTATGCTTCCACTGTGCATGCCCACCCTAAAATCCTACACCTCCTATATTGAATCAAATAGTCTTAAGGACTTCATCACATGACAAGAGTTCAAAATAAGATATACATTGTGATGAAAAAATCAAATAATATTTATTAATTTAATAATTTATATATAATTATAATAATAAGCTTAACCGTCAATAGACTGACAATTGACTTTGGAACATAATTTCTAACAACTCCCACTTGGACTAAAGCCAATCAGTACAGTATCGTATATCCATCTTTGATTTATAGTCTTCGAACGCCTTAACACCAAGGGCTTTAGTAAATGAGTCGGTCAGGTTCTCTTTTTCGTTGATCTTCTGAAGCTCGACATCACCTCGATCCATGATCTTCCGATCAGATAGTAGCGGCACAAAATGTACTTGGTCTGCTGATATGACTTCAATTTTTTTGCTTGAGCAATGGTGTCAGTGCTATCGCAGTACAGCAAGACGGGGCCATCAAAGGAGAGTGCCACTCCAAGCTCGTTGATGAACTTTTATAACCACATAGCTTCCTTCACAGCATCAGATGCCGCGATATATTCTGCCTCGCAAGTAGAGTCGGCCACAGTGTGCTACTTGATACTTTTCCAGTAGTTTGCTTCACTATTTAGGGCATAAATATATCCCGACATGCTCTTGCTGTCATTATGATTCAAATTGAAAATGGGAGTCTGTAAACCCCACAAGTTTTAAGTCAATTCTCTACAGATAAGCCACTGATTCTTAGTATTTCTCAAATACTTAAGGATGATCTTTACGACCTTCCAGTGGTTCTCACTTGGATCGAACTAGTATCTACTCACTACTTCTAGTGAGTATGCCACATCCGGTTGCATACATATCATGACATATATAATAGATCCTACTATTGAAGCATATAGAATTTTACTCATACGCTCTCTCTTTTGAAGAGTTGTCGGACAATCACTCTTCGAGAGAAAAATTCTTTGGCCTATCGGAAGATATTTGATAGGTGGTATATTTTTACATTTATTGAAGGTATTTTTGGTAATTTATGGTGCTAACATCTTCTTAAAAATCTAATTTTATGAATAAATTGAATTTTCTTGCAAAACTAAATAATTTTAGAAAAGTATGAAATTAGAGCATATTTATAAAAAATAGATGTTAATTTAATTAAGTAATTTTAGCATCAAAATGATGAAAAATTTTGAAAAATTTAATGCATATTTTTTCTTATTTTTTAGGCAAAAAATTAGAGCAAAAATCAAGGCAAAATATCCTAAAAATAAAAAATATTACCTTCGGTGCATGGTGGACCGGCCACTCGGTCCACAGAAATAGGGTGCGGTACACAAGAAACTTCACGCGGTCCATAGGTGCGGCTCACAGCGAGAGAAGGATTCTGAGCGCGATCCAATAGCTGAAATTCATCCTGACCCAGATCTGATGGTCAGCATCCATTGTCGATTTATAAGAGGGGTTTTTGCATGATTCGATGGCCCAGAAGAGATCCATCAAGCGATCGGATGACTAAGGACGTTTCCGACTTTGAATAGGAGATCTTTTGCATGATCCGACGGCCAAACTTCATCAAAACACAGATCAAATGACTGAGAATGAATCTGATTGAGAGAAGGATTAAAACTGTGGATTTTGATCAGATCTGGGTGGTTCAAGCCTGATTCGACGGCCAGGAATATTTCTAAGGGGATTAATATGATTTCTAAAAATTTTAGGACTCCTTTTCCTACCAAAAAAATATGAAAAATTCATCTATAAATAGGGAGTCTAGGAATAAGTCTAGGGAGAAGAAAAAATTAATAGAAAGTGAAAAAAGAAATAGAGAAAAAATAAAATAGCTTTAGGGACTCAAGAAAAAGAAGGAGAGAAGCTAGTTCGCTCTACGGAGTACGACGAAAGATGGAGAGATCATCAACCATCTTTCCAACAAGACTGGACTGATCAACTTCAGATCCTTATTACAATTTTATTTTTATTTTATTTTATTATTCTTTTTAAATTTTTTATACTTGAATTTTAATTTCACTTAATACAAAATTTATTTTCTTGCACTTTAAATTCCTGTCTTTTATTTTTTGTAAGTAGATGATCTAGTTAGTAGATTTTAGTACCTGATTTATTTTATATTTTTTAAAATCCTGTTATTTATTTTTTTGCAAGTAGATGCTAGGATCTAGTTAGTAGATCTTAGTACCCAATTTATTTTTCATACTTTTAATTTTTTTTTCTGACTTAAATTACTTTCTCTAAAATTTTATTTTTTTTATAAAATCAAAGATTTTAAATCAAAATCCTGCCTTCTCTGTGGATTCCATCCAACTCACTACTTTCTATGTATTTTTAATTTTTATTGAAGTTGAAATTTGATTGATAATTATGGTGTCCTAACGACACATCACGATCGTATCAATTTTTGGCACCATTGTTGGGGAAGGCGTCAATTTTAATATTTAATTCTTTGATTTTCTTATAAATTTAACTTACTAATTTTTTTATTTTTTTATCTTTGTGTAGAAAAAAAATTCAAAAATTCAAAAAAGAAGGTAGAAAGCTTCAAATTTTGCTTGGTGAGATCAATCCTAACTATTTTTTTAAGTATTAATTACTATTTTTTTAAATTAACCTAAAATTTACCTACATAAACCTAATAAAAGTTGTATGATAAGAGTACAAAGTTAATTGTTAGAAGCATTCATCATCTTAGATTTTTTTTTGATGATCGCTGGAGACAAGGTAAGCTTTCAAGTTTAATTAATTTCATGCATCTAATTTAGTTGCATAGAATCCTTTGTTTGAAATTGGTTGTGCATATTCATCTCAAATCAATTTAAGGGCAATACCCATAACAAGATAAGGTGGGAATCTCATCACCCTTCTTTAGTCCGAAAACAACCAACCAGCATCCCGCATTAATCCAAACCTAACTAAAATCAAGTAGACATAGGCCCCTAGGATCAATTGAGTTCAGTTTGAGTATTGTGGTCAAGTCAAGTATAAAGTAAGTTTGGACTCACCCCTAAAACTAGTGTCTAAGGCTAGAGATTACAAAGGCTCTGCCCAAGTGGACTCGTGGTTATTTAATTGGTTCTGTTAGTTTACCTGACTAATTCAATTGGTGTCTAAGGCAAGCAACGGGGGAACCCCCACAACCTCACCTCTTACCTGGCTAATTGAAGGAAGTGAGAACAAATCCAATTTGTATCTAGATTAGATCCTATGACTTATTATTTTTTAGAGACTCTCTCTTTTGAGTTCATCCTTCCACTATTTCCAAAAAAAACAGCATAATTGATCATATCATATTGTGAACTACTGGAAAGTGTAAGTGGCATTCCAAACCTTTTAGGATACCCTATAACTGAGCTCTCAAGATCTATCCTCTAACTTGTCCGCCATGCCATATCTCATATGATATAGTAGAACCAACTTTAAGGGAACCTAATTTAAATTTTAAAAATTAAAGCTTGTCCCTAAAGAAACAAAGGTTAAATCAGTAAAGTTCATAATAGACTGAACCATATCTCATATAGTGCCATTCCTCCTCACAGATATCCCATTGAGTTGAGGTGTACTAGAAAGATTTCATTATGAAACTATATCATTTTCTAAAGATAATAATGAAATTTTTTATTTGGTATTGCATCCTTGATCTGATCGAACTACCTTTAGATTTTTTTGGTTTACTTCTCTACTTCATATCTAAATTTTTTGAACCTTTCAAAAGCTTCAGATTTGTATCTCATATACATACCTACACCATGATTGATCATCGATAAATATAATGAAGTAGAGATAACCTTCCTCATGTGGCTCATCAAATATGCTGTACACATCAAATGTGTACTAGGATAAATATCTCAGCAGTCCTATCTCTTTATCCCATAAAAGGCAACATGATCATCAGTCCTTAAAGAGATAATTTATAGACTAGATATGACTCAACAGTCAATGAGCCCAAACGCTCATATTTCACCACTCGATAAATCATTTTTTCTTCTACATGACCTAGCCTAAGGAACCACCTATATACCATAGATTATTTGATTTCTGCATCTCTCAAAACTAATGGCATTCACTATTTGCTCAAATAAGTTCATATATGCATCACCATGCAAATGTTAGAGAACTAAATTGAAAACGGTAATCGCTGAGGTTAGGTGCCCACTGCCACAGTGCAACTTTTGTAACATCACCGACTCAAAAGAGACACTTCACCTTCCCTCAGCCCTCTTCCTTCTCTTGGACCCTATATTGAAGTGTGTAACATACACTAGAGTCTAATACTCAACTGAAAGAAGAGAAAATTGTAAGATCAAATTTGGGCAATGCAACATATCTTTCAAAGGTGTGTTTATATTTTTTTAGGCTTTCCAGGTATATACCTCTGAATTTTTTAAGATCTCTTTAGTTACCAACATATTGACCAATTCAGTTAAGGTCCTACAATGTTTATTCATATAATAGCTTCACAAACTATCATATGAATCAGAAATTATAGGATCAAATCTATTAGTAATTTTTTGTGTGTGGTCACATTGAGCTTTTTAAGCTCTTCAATATCCTTGATCACTGTCAAATAGTAATCCTGGATAAAATACCTATCATGCATTTCATGCGCTGTGCGACTCTGATCAAATCACAACTGTTGTAGATGAATCAGTATATCATTGATAGTCTATATGTCCTTATATATGTACATTGGAGTTCATTAGCTATGTACTCCAATTTATTGCATCTAATCTAATTATCAATGTCCAACCATTTGTTAAGTATAGCTCGTTGACTATGGATGGGATAAGCTGATAACATAGGATTAACCTGGTCAAGAACATGACTTAATTTTTAAAAGTTAAGAACTATTCTTTGGTTTCTAAGCTAGAATATGTAATTAGTTTCGATTAAGTGGTTGATATCAAGGATTCAGCTAGAGGATTGGAAGTTGACAAAATTAATCATAGAGAGTAAAGATTTAGTTAGATGATTGTACTTGTAAAAATTTATTCTAGAAACTTGAAAAATAAACAAAGGCTCACACCAATTTTTTTGAGTCTCTCAGACTCCTCGAATGGAGAAACAAAAATTCTAATACGACAAGTAATTCTAATAGGTACTACGGTCTCATCGATGTATGGTACCTCACCTAACAGCTGTTGATGATACGTACACCAATACATGGATAATTCTTTATCCAGATGCTTCTCCAAGCATATTGCAGCAACTTGATCTCCAAGTCTTGTAGCCTCACCTAACAGTTATTGGCATGTTTTTTAGTTAAGTCTGACTCACCGTTCACCAGCAAGTGCAAAGCCATCATTGGATCTGTTGGGTATAAAATAACCCCAGCCGAAGTTCGGAAAAGGCCGACCCTTCTAGGGCTCTTCTGACTTCCGACCTTGTGCAGCATCTTTCTGAACTCCCCCGACCGTCCGAGCTTCCATAGTACCATCCGGACTTCTCCGATAGTGGGCTCCTCCATTCATCTACCGGGCCACTCCAAATACTTTCTGAGCTTCACTATCAGCCAATTTTCTATGGTGATCGACTATTCTCCGAATCTCTTCCAGACTTCTTCCAGCCACGAACGACTTTACTTCGAACTTCTTTCGAACTTCGTCAATGTCCGATCTTCTCCAACAGTAGGACTTCTGTAGTAACCAGACTCCATCCAAATTTTTACGGCAGTCGACCACCTTCCAGATTTCATCCGAGCTAATTTCACCCGAGCTCCTACAAGAGCCGGATCCCAGATGAACTTCTATGATGGATAGGCTCCATCGGATCTCTACTCTGAACTTCTTTCGGACTTCGTCAATGACCGAGCTTCTCTAGCAGTGGGACTTCTACAATTAGAAGTCTCCTCCGAGCTTCCACAGCAGCCGATCTTCATCCGACCTTCTATAATAAGAAGTATCCATCTGAACTCCTACAAGAGCCGGACTCCATCTGAACTTCTACGACAGAATTGAATCCCGGACTCCTCCAACGTTCGACCTTCCCCAGTGTCCTCAAGACTCCTCCAGCGGACGAACCTCCACAGCGCCATCCAAACTCCACTGTCGGACGACCCCCTGTCGGATTCCTCGTGAAACCGGACCTCTCCGACAGACAATCTACAGATGAGCTTCCACATCAAGCAAATTCCAGATGGACTCTCCTAGCAACTGGACTATTACCAGACTTCTCCAATAGAAAGTCTCCATCCAAGCTTCTACAGCAGATGACTTCCGCCTGCAGCATCAACGCCTAATCAGTGCCCAAGGCACCCGACAATAGTGGATTCGTCAGCAACCTTAGAAATATCCGAGCTTCTCTTAGATTGCAGAGGCAGAGAGCCATTTCGCTCCATCAAACGTCCCAGCTGAGCTTCAGCCGTCAGGCCCAAACCCTCTGGCAAGTTGCGACAATGGCCACTACCCCACTCCACTCTTTGTAATAGATTCCACGTGGCCCCACTACTCTCTGACAAGTCACGACAACGGACACCACTCCACTCTCCATAACAAACTCCACGTGGCCCTGAACGGCCCCTGATGCCACTATTCTCCGTAACAAACTCCACGTGGCCCTGAACAGCCCACTACCAGGGGGTTACAGACGTCGCTGTCAATCAGTTACGCTCTTCGTCTATAAAAAGGGACCCCCAGATACGTTTTTCTCTAAGCTCTAAACTCTATCTCGAAACTCTGCTAAAATCCCATTTGAATGCTCCATTTCTGTTGAGACAGAGTACTGACTTGAGCGTTGGAGGGTCTTGCCAGAGCACCCCCAACTCTGATCTAGACTTCCTTTGCAGGTTCCAGTGGCAGACGCGATCCCCTCGACACCAACTTCTCCAGCGTCGGTGGAATTCTGTATCAACAGAATTGACGCTAGAGGAAGGGTGGCTGTGTCTTCGCAGTACCCTTGTTCTTAAAGGAGTACTCAGTGGGATTATCTTCGATCATCATCTTCGACATTTTCTCCTTCTTCTCCTGTCAGATCTCCACCTGATGCCTCCCTGAAAGGCATCCACTAGGCGATCCACGACCTCCACGGCCAGATCTCAGTGAGACCTGCAAGCCTGGCCTCATCTCCAGTTTTCCAGGCTCCTCCTCCGGCAATGGCAGTCGGCATGGAGCAGTTCGACTTGCTGGTTTACCAGGTCAGGAACCTCACTGAAGCAATGCAGGCCATGCAGCAGCAGCTGCAACAGCCGCAGGCATCAGTGCGGCTGGAAAGAGCATTGTCGGAGTTTTAGAATCTGACAATCGGGCGGGCCACTTAGGCCAGTTGCCCTGTCTTCCCTGAAAAGGGAAACCAGAAGGCGGAGAGCCCTCCGTCTGATCACGATTCCACCCCTGGAGGGTCCCTACCTCCGTTCCACCAGAAGACCCTCGAGACTCACAGTCAAGAGGACCTCTTGGATCAAAGATTCCAGGAGATGAACTGACGGATCGAAGAGCTCCCACTCTTACGGTGAGGACATCTATATTGACCCTCCTTTCTCTCAAATGATCATGCAGGAACCAATCCTGCCAAACTTCAAGCTCCCCCAATTCGAAAGCTACGACGGGATCTCGGATCCGGTTGACCATCTGGAGGCCTTTCAAACAATGATGCTGCTCCATGGCATGCCAGATGCCATCCTGTGCCGAGCTTTTCCATCCACCTTGAAGGGAGAGCAAAAAATTGGTACTCGGCACTGAAGTCGGGTACCATCTTCTCCTTTGATCAGATGAGCCACCAGTTTGTGGCTCATTTCGTCAGCAGCCGGCATCTTCGAAGAGGTTCGGAGTCCCTCATCAACATCAAGCAAAAGGAGGGAGAATCCATCCGAACTTACGTCAACCGCTTTAACGCCGCCGCGTTGGAGGTTCGGAATCTGGACCAATCAATTGCAATGGCCACCCTGAAGAGCGGTCTTCAAAAGAACGATATTCTGTTCTCCCTGGAAAAAAAGTATCCCAGGGACTTCGCTGATCTACTGGCTCGGGCCGAAGGATATGCCCGAGCAGAGGAAGTCTTCAAGCTGAAGGACGAGGAGGCCGTGAAGGAGCAGCAGGCGGGTGACTCCAGCAAGCTTGCAGTTGAAAAAGGGTCGAGTGAAGCTCGGTCACGTTCTTGAACTCTCCCCGGACACAGGCGTGTCCAGACTCTTCCCCGAGCTTGTAGGCAGAGGAGCCCGGACTGCAGGATTCGGCGGAGCTCTCCCCTAGAAAGATTCCACAGCTACGTCCCCCTCAATGTTCCAAAAGCTCAAGTGCTGATGGGGGTCAGGGAGCAGCTGCCAAGGCCGGAAAGGATGCGCACACACTCTGGGAAGCACAATCCTAACAAATTCTGCCTCTATCATCGTGACCACGGCCATGACATGGAGGAGTGTATTTAGCTCCGAGACAAGATCGAGGAGCTCATCAGACGAGGTCGGCTTGACAAGTTCATTCGACATAGGCCTGAAGATAGGAAAGATCGGCCGAGGGCCCTGCCACAATCGGAGCCGCCGAGGAGGGAGGAACAGCTTGAAGATCAGCCTCCAATCGGGATCATCAACACCATCTCTGGAGGACCCCGACGGGGAGCAGACCTTCCGTGACTATGGGATTCAAAAAATCTACGAATATATTACCAATAACTTTGCCATAAATAAAAGCTTCTTTCATATTCGCATATCCTTTCCCTTGGCATGAGCTTGTGACGACAGGGAGTAGCTCCTTCAGACAATCGAAACTAAGTGTGTCAGAAACAAGAGGAGGACCTCATCCCGACACAAATGAAGGCCCGATTATTTAGAGATCGAATGGGGGGAGAGGCCCTTGCAACGGCCCTTATGCGTCCCCACAGCTATGTTAGGAACAGGAGGAGAACCTCGTACTAACATGAGCAAAGTCGAAGGCCCGATTATTTAGAGATCGGATGGGGGGAGAGGCCCTTGCAACGGCCCTTATGCGCCCCCACAGCCATGTTAGGAACAGGAGGAGAACCTCATCCTAACATAAGCAAAGTCGAAGGTCCGATTATTTAGAGACCGGATGGAGAGAGAGGCCCTTGCAACGGCCCTTATGCGCCCCCACAGCCATGTTAGGAATAGGAGGAGAACCTCGTCCTAACATGAGCAAAGTCGAAGGTCCGATTATTTAAAGATCGGATGAGGAGAGAGGCCCTTGCAACGGCCCTTATACGTCCCCACAGTCATGTTAGGAATAAGAGGAGAATCTCATCCTAACATGAGCAAAGTCGAAGGCCCGGTTATTTAGAGATCGATGGGGGGAGAGGCCCCTGCAACGACCCTTATGTGTCCCCATAGCCATGTTAGGAATAGAAGGAGAACCTCGTCCTAACATAAGCAAAGTCGAAGGTCGATTATTTAGAGATCGGAAGGGAGGAGAGGCCCTTGCAACGGCTCCTATGCGCCCCCACAGCCATGTTAGGAACAGGAGGAGAACCTCGTCCTAACATGAGTAAGGTCGAAGGTCCGGTTATTTAGAGACCAGATGGAGGGAGAGGCCCTTGCAACGGCCCTTACATGCCCCCACAGCTCTGTTAAGAATAGGAGAAAAACCTCATCCTAACATGAGTTGAAATTGACTGTGTCAGGAACAGGAGGAGAACCTCGTCCTGACATAAACGAAGACCTGATCATTCAAGACCGATGAGGGAGAAAGCCTCCTCAACGGCTCCTCTACACCCCTACAATCCCATTAAGAGCAGAGAGAAAATCCTCACTCGAACAAAAAGAAAAAAAAAGAGAGAAAAAGGAAAAGCGACAAGCCACGCCAGTGATAAGAAAAAAAAAACTACATCAAAGACACAAAGAACCTCGTCTCAACGAGAAAGGAGACTCTTGTCAAAAACCCTCAGTCTCTAAGAGGGAACCCAACACTGGCAGGAGAAAATCAACTTCCTCAAGGTAACGAGAAGTTCGGGCCCCCAAGCTCGAGCACCGGGAGGAAGCGTCAAATTCGAGTGGTCTCGAAAAGACCTTCGGTCATGAACAAAAAGAGCAAATCAGCACGGCGATGATCAGGAACTTTCAAACAACGTCGACATTGAACAAGACAAAAGACGAAGGAAGCTCGGTAAACAACAACTCAAAGCAAGAATAGACAAGATAATGAAAAAATTCTTTTTCATTCCATTAGTAAAGTGTGCATTACAAACCTTTAAAGGCCAAAAAAGAAAAATGACAAGACAAGAAAAGAATATATGGAAGAACAAAAGGTAAAAGAAGCTCTAAGGAAGCTCGGCTTCTTCCAACTTCGAGCTCTCGATTCCAGTTATTGTCAGGGATTACTTTAAGATTTCGACTTCTTCTTCTAGTTCCTTCTTTCTTAACAGCATCTCCCGGTACATCTGGTGGAACCACCGGCTTTCGCCCTCTGACTCCCGAAGCCTCTTCCTCAGAACCTCAGACTCCGTCTCGGCATCCTTAACTGCCTGCTGCTTGTAGGCCAGCTGAATTTTCAGCCGCTGCAGTTCAGCATTCTCCTGCCCAAGGGCCACAGACAGTTCTTCCATGGTCCCCCTCAAGGAGCGGAGCTTGTCGAAGCTTTGTGCAGGGATGGTCTGGACTCTCTCAGACAACTGCCTCTGAATGCGGGCAACCTCGTCAGTTGTCATCTTGAGCTTCCTTCAGTAGTCATCTATTTGCCCGCACCAGCTGACTCGATAGGCGTTGTAGTTCACCTCGGCGTCCTGCAGCTGCTTCTGAAGGTTGGAGAATTTCTTCGATCAGTCTCGATCGTGGTCGGCCTGAGTTGCGAGCCAGGACGAGCTCTCTTCCAACTGGCCGATCTTCTCCCGTGCAGCCGCTAGCTCGACTTCAAGGGAGCTGATCTTGGAAGCCTGAGTCCAAGATCGATCGCTGGCACATTTTCGAAGTTCCTCAAGCTCCGTCATGAAGTCAGCCTTCCTTTGGGTGTAGTCCATGAAACCCTTTTTGTGGAGGTCCTGAAAGCAAGCAGCCTCTGCAGTGACTTCCGAATGGCTCTTCCTCAGTCGGTGAAGTTCGTCATCCAACTTCTTTGATTTCTTCGTCAAGTGACGAACTTCCCTTCTGAGGTCCCGGATCATAGACTTCAGAGAAATCTCTTATGGTAGAGGAAGAGTTTCGGTAGGGCACTGTCGTTGGAAGACAAGAGTGCCACAACACAAATTAGTGCAAAGAAACAAAAGAGAAGAGAAAGAATGCAGAGTAAGACAAAGGAGCTCTCTATAAAGGAGAATCCGGTTTCATTGATTAAATAGTTCTTAAGTATAAGAGAACGAGAAAAAGTTGCAAAAAAAAAAGAAAGAAGAATACAAAATTAAAGGTTTTGGATCTCTGGGGCAGAAGTGGGGAGCTCGATGCCCTCGAAAGGTCGGCCACGATAGCCACGGTAGTCGAGGAAGTCTCGGCTGGAGGAAGACCGACAACAGCTTCAGAAGGCTCGACTTCGTCATCGGACGCCTCATCCAGGAAGCCGAGGTCCAGCTCGAGAAACTTCCCGACCACCTTCTCTTGGCAAAGTTCGAAGCCCTTGATGAAGGCGGCCTGGCCAAACTCGACCTTTAGATCCCTCATCTCGGAGGAGGTTTTGAACTCCTCCACTGCCCGGACCATTGCCTCCGAGACCAAGGTCGGGATCTGCACCTTCAACTCGGAGACCTCGGTCTCTGCTTTCTTTCTCTCCTCTTCCAAGGTGGCCCTCAAGTCTGCCGAGGTTTGCCCCTCCTTATGCAGTGCCCCTTGGAGACTCGCAACTTCGACAATCTTCTCCTCGAGGCGGGCGACCTCGGCCAGGCAACCTTCCTCTTCCTGGGTGGCCTCCTTCCTAGCATTGTTCATCGCCTCGATGTTGGCAATGAGCTAGTGTCCAATCTGCAAGAGCGGCCAGGGAGTCAATATAAAAATCGAGGAATAAGCAAAGTAAAGAGGTAAGAAGGAGTAAATTGACCTACCTCGAGAAAGGACCCCAGAGAGTCCCAGACCCGCTGCTCAAGATCGGCGTGAACGATCCTATGGACGACCTTGGGCAGGATGCACCTGTCGACCAATCTCTTTATTAGATCCCTATTGTTGAAGAAATTCTCTCTCGATCTTCTTCGGAGCCATCAGCCCCCTCGATGGCAGCCCTGCTGCTGCGGCTCTTGCGGGCCAATATCTTCTTTCTTCTTCTCCGTTTGGCCCCTAGTGCCTCCTCGGGCCGGACCTCTGGAGCGGGAACCTCGGTCGGTGGGCTCCTTGAAGAGGCCCGGGGGACTGCAGGCTCGATGTCGGAGGAAGCATCGATGGCAACGGCCACCTGGGCAGGCGCGGCCGGGCTGGTCTCTTCTATCCTTGCCCTCTTCGCCGCCCCCAAAGATGCTGCGCCTTTCCTTTTGTGGGTCTTGAGACCCTGGGCTAGCATTCGAGCCACGTCAGCATCCATATCTGCAGTGAATGAGGGTCGACACAGCTTAACAAAAGAACAAAAAGAAAGGAAAAGCAGCGTACGACAAAAAAAAAAGTATATATATATAACAATATCGACAGGGTTGAGAGGGCTTAGGCCGACGTTGAACAAGAGTTGTTCCTTCAGGTGGTTGGAGAGAAGAGGAACTGGATAAGTCTCGAGTTTATTGGAGGTTTCAAGGTCATCCTGTCCCAGGCTAGAAGCCCGGCGGACGGAATCCCTCAAGGAGCCTCAAGAGGCAACCCCAACTCCAAGGTCAGGCATCGGACGTAGAAATACCTCTCCTTCCAGTTGTGGATAGAAGAGGGGGCACTTTTTAGTAACCCCTTTCTACCGAACTGAGGGGAGAAGTACCACAAGTCCTTTGCCGAGGGATGACGCTTGAAGGTATAAAAATTCCTAAATAAAGAAAGTGTTGGCCAAACTTCAGCTAAACTATAGAGGGAAAGAAATCCTATCAGAAATCTAAAAGAGTTCGGTGCTACAGAAACTAAAGAAATATTTAAGAAGCGAAAGAGAGCAATAACAAAAGGTGGAAGCGGAAGTCGAAGCCCGGTGTGGAAAGCTTCTTGGTATAAACAAAAGCAGTCAGGGAGGGGTGCTAGCCCGGCCAGTCGGCCCGGGAAGCTCCAGCTCGTACTCCGGAGGAACCCCGTACTGAACCCTAATCAGTGAGAGTTCCTCCAAAGTTAGAGAGCTGGGGATGGTGTCTGGTACAAAGATCGGATGAGGTTCATCTATAGAACTAAGATTTTGGGAGACTGGAACAGACGAACTCCTAGAACTGCTAGAGGAGGAAGTGTTGGAGGATATTTTGAATCAAGTAAAAATCTTAAAAATCTCAAAAAAATTAGAAAAAATAAGAAACGGAAAGCTCGTGGAAAATCAAACAGGCAGAATGTAAAGGAGGAAAAATGGAAGAAGAACAGCAAGAAAAAATATATAGGAGGAGAGTTCTGGAACTAACCTAGGCTGGTCCGAAGGATGTAGAGATGCAGAGATGGGATGACTCGAAGAACGCCTAAGGCCGAGAAGGACGTGAAGTGAATTTCAGTGTAGGGGTAAAACGATAATTTTAAAACTTTTTCAAAATTATAATTTTACAGTGAAAATTATTAATTAATCTAATTAATTAACATGTATTAATCCTACACAAGGATCTAAATATGATATATATAGCATGCATTTAAATTTGAAAATTCAAATTCTACAGTAAACGTTTTATTATTATGTGTTCAGAACACATTACCTTCATACAGGTAGTCGATCGCTGCAGTCTGATCACCATCGAGAAGGTCTGATCATCGCAATGCAATCACACAGTATGTCTGGCCTTCACGGATCATCCACATGAAGCTTTCGGTCTATCGGCTCCTCACGAATGCTAGTTTGTTGCAGAACTCTTTTGACGGCTGATGCTGATCGAACTCCTTCGATCGATGTCTGTCGATTCTTCAGATACTCTGGATCATCAGTAGAAATAGTAGAGAGGTTGATGAAGCTCTCTCTAAAGTTTGGTGGACTCACGATACTCGTAGCTCACCTTCTCACTTCCCGAACCCTAGGCAGAAACCCTAGGGTACTCTCAGAAAAAAAAACTGCACCCTTTCTATATCTTTTCTTTTCTCTTCTTTTCTTTTTTTTTCTCATGCAGGAGGCCTATCTCATGCCACCTTTTTTCTCTAAAAAAGTCATACGCATGCCCCACCTTCTCTTCCCTTTTTAAAACAGTGCAAGACCGCGTCTTTACCGCGTCTTCACCGCGTGAGAGGATAAAGCTAGGTGGTTTTTCACTTGAATTCCAATTGAATTTAAATTCAAATGCCAACCAACCAATCTTTATCCACTCTTGGCATGAGAAGAAGGGGGCGTGGGTTCTTTGTGCTTGGAGAATTTATACGAGAAACTTTTTCTTGTGTAGAATAAGTGGTGCACAAGTGGATAAGGTGGCACATGAGATTAGTTGCCCATTCAAATTCAAACATCATTTGAATTTGAATGGCCAACTAACCATCTTTATCCACTCAAAATGGCGCACACAGGTGAGGCGTGGGAAGGCTTTTGCATGGGAGAAAATTCACGAGAACTCATTTCTCGTGAATTCAAATAGGCGTAGGTGAGGTGAGGTGGCGCAGGGAGATAAGTCAAGGTGGTTTCAAATATTAAATCAACCTAATTGAACCAACCTTATTAAAATAGGTTAGGCACAATTAGACTAAATTAAATCCAACACAGTTAGGCTTAATTAGGCTCAATAAAATCTTAATCAAATCAGAAATTGACTAAGCCCAATCCTTGATCAGATCAGGGACCAAACCACCTTGACGATTAGGTCAACTCTTAACCTAATCGGGTCAAACCCAATTGAATCCAATTCAATTAGACTTGATCCAAAAATAATTACTCAATCAAATTGAGTTAATTAGTGATTAAATCACTAATTAAACCTCTCATAAATACTAAGTCCAAATCCGATGGGCAATCGGGCATCAAAGTCCATCGATATGAAACCTTGATCGAAGAGTCCCAAGCAGTGGGACTCTTGACCCCGATACCCAAAATGCATGGAACTCATGATCAGAGAATCCTGATTCTTGATCATAGAGTCCCAAACACATAGGACTCAGAGTCTCCCAAGTATTAGGACTCTTGGTTGAAGAGTCCCAGTCCAGTGGGACTCTTCACCAGCCATCAGATCAGATAGGAACCTCTAATGTGTGACCCCACAGGTTCGAACCTAAGCCGGTAGCACAGGAACCAATTCTTGTACTAATCGAAGTGACCATCTAGTAATGGTACCCGATGTCTGGATAGGTTGAATAGCCGCAATTGCAATATTCAGAACCTATGCGAATATGGTTACTGTATAATTCATCCCTTTTGACCCCTGTGTATAGGACGACTCAGGGTTAAACTGTCAACCGTGATCCGATCATTCGAATCGTGCTCAAGTCAAACAGTCCTATGACTCCTCACTAAGACTACCCTGGCCAAGGTTTTGCTAAATTAAAACACGACTGTACACAGCTCCTGAATTGGAGTGGTCAATCCCATCTTGACACACGCACCGACAAGTCAAGTACTTGACTACACCCAGCAACCTTCCGTCATTGAATTAGAAATTCAGGTAGTCCAGTGCTTAAGTGCAGTGAGTTGCTTGCAAGTCACCATGGTGGTCTCAGATCGGAGGAACAGTTATACCCATATCCCATCGGAGCAAATCTTGACAGCAGAAAAAGCTCCGAAGTCGGTCACGTTCAGTACAGATGTACCCTTACATCTCACCTGTATACCATACCAGTGTCTCCACACTCCTTGATTAAGAGAACAACCAACCCATATGGTAGACAACGTTCGATGCTTGATAAACATTGTTGTCCTTGGTAACAACGTATCATTTGGTCACGAATAGGTTTAAGGACTAAACGATAAATCCTCCTTTGTCGAGTCTAAATAGTCCTAAGGACTTCACAACAACACAGGAGTTCATTAGAAGATGAAACAATTTGTGACGAAAAATACCAAAATAACTTTTATTAATTTATAATTCATATACTAATATAAGAAAGAGCACAACCGTCAACAGGTTGACGATTGGCTTTGGGACTCTATTCCCAACAGGATGCTAGGGAAGAACAGAACTCTTAGGAAGAAGGAGGGACCGAAGAAACTTCCAGGCAAAGTGAGACCCCTGAAGGAGGGAGGCGGGTTTAAATAAGCAACGAGGTCCAGCGCAGTAATGATTGCGGATCTTCTCTGGTCGATCTACAACCGCTATGTGTCCCACTCACCATGGCAGACGGTTGAAAGCGGCTGACAGCTAACAGAATCATTATTGCATCGTACCTAGAGCAACACTCCAGTGGAAATTTTGAAAAAATATTTTCGGATCGTCTCGATTTGAAAAGGCTCCAGCACCAGCGCGCCAAATGCCAAAATATCTGGAAACAACTGAGTGTGAGAATCAAGGGAGGCAACTTCGACTATGAAAATTTCTCTATACTTCCTTCATTCGAAACCCGTACTCAAAAGTAGGGGAACTGGTGTTGGGTATAAAATAATCCCAGCTGAAGTTCGTAAAAGACCGACCCTTCCAGGGCTCTTCCGGCTTCCGACCTTGTGCAGTGTCTTTCTGAACTCCCCCGACAGTCCGAGCTTCCATAGTACCATCCGGACTTCTCTGATAGTGGGCTCCTCCATTCATCTACCGGGTGCTCCAAATGCTTTCTAAGCTTCACTATCAGTCGATTTTCTACAGTGATCAACTATTCTCCAAATCTCTTCCAGACTTCTTCCGGCCACAAATGACTTTAGTTCGAACTTCTTCCGGACTTCGTCAATGTCTGAGCTTCTCCAACAGTAGGACTTCTGTGTAAACCAGACTCCATCCAAGTTTCTACGGCGGTTGACCGCCTTCCAGATTTCATCCGAGCTAATTTCACCCGAGCTCCTACAAGAGTCGGATCCCAGACGAACTTCTACAACAAATAGGCTCCACCGGATCTCTACTCTGAACTTCTTCCGAACTTCGTCAATGACCGAGCTTCTCTAGCAGCGGGACTTCTACAATAAGAAGTCTCCATTTGAGCTTCCACGACAGTCGGTCTTCGTCGAGCTTCTACAATAAGAAGTCTCCATCTGAACTCCTACAAGAGCCGGACTCCATCTGAACTTCTACAATAGAATTGAATCCCGGACTCCTCCAATGTTCGACCTTCTCCAGTGTCCTCAAGACTCCTCCAGCGGATGAACCTCCACAGCGCCATCCAAACTCCACTGTTGGACGACCCCCTGTCGGATTTCTTGGGAAACCGAACCTCTCCGGCAGACAATCTACAGACGAGCTTCCACATCAGGCAAATTCCAGACGGACTCTCCTAGCAACTGGACTCTTACCGGATTTCTCCAACAGAAAGTCTCCGTCTGAGCTTCTATAGCAGATGACTTTCGCTTGCAGCATCAGCGCCCAATCAGTGTCTAAAGCACCCGACAACAGTGGATTCATCAGCAACCTCGAAAACATCCAATCTTCTCTTAGATTGCAGAGGCAGAGAGCCATTTCGCTCCATCAGATGTCCCAGCCGAGCTTCAGCTGTCAGGCCCAAACTCTTTGGCAAGTTGCGATAATGACCACTACCCCACTCCACTCTCTGTAACAGATTCCACGCGGCCCCACTACTCTCTGCCAAGTCGCAACAATGGACACCACTCCACTCTCCATAACAAACTCCACATGGTCCTGAACGGCCCCTTGATGCCACTACTCTTCGTAACAAACTCTGCGTGGCCCTGAATAGCCCACTACCAGATGGTTACAGATGTCGCTGTCAATCAGTTACGTTCTCCGTCTATAAAAAGAGACTCCCAGATATGTTCTTCTCTAAGCTTTAAACTCTATCTCGAAACTCTGCTAAAATCCCATTCGAGTGCTCCATTTCTGTTGAGGCAGAGTACTGATTTGAGCATCGGAGGGTCTTGCCGGAGCACCCTCAACTCCGGTCTAGATTTTCCTTGCAGGTCCCGACGGCAGACGCGATCTCCTTGACTCCATCTTCTCCGATGTCGATGAAATTCTGCATCAACAAGATTCCTCACCTAACAGTTATTAAGTCCAACCCCATCTTTATCCTAGAGCATCTAATACCAATAGAGTGGTTATACCTTTCTAATGCAACCAAACCACTATAACCAGTCGAAAACGATCAACATCGAAAAAGGCACCTACATCTCTACAATGGTGGAAGACTGATAGATTTAATATTTAATGAGGTGATTTAGGTTCAGATCTCTTCTAATAGTCACATACAACTGATGTAGATGACTAATCTAGTTTAGATTAGCGTATCATTTCATATTTGACCAATCTAGTCAGTATGGGTGAACTCAAGTCAATAAGTAACTTAATACAAAATATTATCTCCCAAAATAGCCAGATAAGTGAAGATGAGTGGGGATTCCCCCATTGCTTTTCTTAGACAACAATGAACTAGCTAGATCAGACAATAGAACCAATTAAAGAACCACCATCTAATACTTACCTTAGACACCAAATTGGTTGATCAGAATCAATCAGATTAACTTATAGACCTGGGCTCGAACCACTGAGCCAAATTTGGTTTTGATTTAATTAATTTACATCACATGTGAAACAGTTTGATCAACTATAACTAAACTCAATTTTGAGCCCCTTTGATCTAATCCCAACCAACTTTTGATTAGGTTTGATCAACTGCTCAAAATCGAAAAGGATTCTAGCCTGATCTAATTAATGATCGTAGTAGTAGTTTAGTCTCTAGACCTAATTTGTTCAACCCATATTCGATAGCTTATATTTTATGCATTAAAATTTTGATCTTAAATTCATAATTTTAGATCTTATAATTTTAAATTTTAATTCTCAATTAAGTGCATTATGTACGTGAATTTTTATTTAGATGTCAAAAAAAAATTTTGATCTAAATAATTTGTATTGTATCTCGTACAATTTTATTGTCTATAGAATCGAGTCGACTCACCCTGATACTCGAGCTGACTCGACACAGTGAGATGACTCAACACTAAGATAAAAAAGAAACTTATAGACCTAGTTTTTTGTACTATTGAGTTGGCTCATCAGCAAATGATCCAACCTGCCAGGATCTTGAGTTGACTCCAACAAAAATAAATCGAATCATCAAAACACTCGAGTCGACTTGAACAAGAATTGAATCGACTCCACAGGCATGCTAGTCATAGTTTCATAATTTCATGTAAATAGAATCTAGGATTTTAGATCTAGAATTTTGTAGAAATTAAGTTTGAGATCATGTGTCAAAAACTATATATCACATATATCATTTATTGATCTAAAACACATATCTTAATACATGCATAAACAGATCTAAATCTAAAATATATATCATATACAATTATCCATTCACTGTTTATCTTCATATGAAACATTACAATCCGTACCCATGTTATAAGAGAACCCGTCAAATGGGTAAGAGAGAAAATTTAATCCCTTCTTCCTTTTATGATTGGACAGCCATGGTGATTATCCCAATTAGATTACTAAGCTACTAAGATATTAATTTAACATGTTATATATGTAATCAATTAAAAATCAGGCTAATTATCTTTCACATGTTAGACATATGAACAATAATTTAAATCTATGCATGTAAGCATATATCGCATATATGAAATAATTTTAGTAATTATATTAGATCCAAATTAAATCCTAATTAATGTATTCAAATCTAAAATTAATTTTAGATCTGAATTATTCATAATTTATTTTATATTTGAAACAATCTTGTAATCACATTATAATATACAAAAATTTAAGATATATTATTAATTAATGTTCTACATCATTCTTGGACAACCTTTCAGCATAACTAGGTTACACCAGGACAACCTTATTTCAGAACGATGTCTAGCATCTAGCTAATCTTCAGATCTAATTTTTATAAATTAAATTTTAGATTTGAGGTATTTAATATTCATATTAGAACCTGACTCTGATACCACTATTAGAAAATACGGTGGTTTTATATGTATAATTTAAAAATTTTATACAGTCAAAGTAAATTAAATTAAAACTTTTTAATTTAATAATACACCAGATCTCATCTATAAATCATGTGCTAGAACTTGACATGAACATATGACCTTGATCTGAAAATAAAAATAAATGATATCAAAAGAAAAATCAGAGATCTGATCTCCATACCTTCAGATCCTGCGAATGTCTAGGGTTCAAGTCGTAGCCGTGCAAGCGCCCAGCCTCTGCTGGTATCAACATGGAGATATCTAATCAGAGTACCGAGACCATCGGTGTGCTAGCACCTTACAGGCCTCGCTCTTCAGTTTTAGATTTGAATCCTCTTCTAGAACTCGAAGAAGATGAATGTTGCATGAACTCTTTCACACAGATCTGATGGAATCTGAACCAAACCATCAAGAAAAGAAGAAGAACCTTTCTTCTTCACTTTCTCTCTCTCTATTTTTCTCACTTAGATCTAATCTCCTCTGATTTTTGGGCATGGAGGTGAAGGAAGAAGGAAGGGTGGCGTTGAGAAGAAGTTGTGGTAAGAAAAAACTTTCCATCATTATTAGCGCATGCCCACCTTTCTTTCTTGATTTTTATCACATAAAAATTTAGTCCAACATCCTTCCCTTTTAGACATTATCTCTTTCTTAGTTTGAATCAAATTTAAATAGAAAGAGAAAACAAGACAAGGAAGGATGACACATAGAAAAGGGGTGCCAATAGGCGCCAACTATTGGCGCCCCCTTTTCTTTCATGCATGCAAACTTGCATCCCCTCTTTTTCTTCAATTTTTGTCATACAAAAATTCAATTTTCCACACCTCATCTAATAAGATTTGATCCTATTTTGAATCAAATTCAAATAAGAAATAAATCAGAATAAGAGAGAATCCCAAATGGGATGGGGTGCCAACTATTGGCACCCCTTCCTTTCATGCGTGCAAAAAGCAAAGGGGGTGCGTCTCCATGCGTGCCCTTCCTCTTTCTTTGTGAGATCTAGAGAGAGAAGTTTGGTAAGAGTGGACTTCAAGAGTTAAATTTAATTTGTTTCTTATTTGATCTCAATCGGATTCAAATCGAGTCTGAATCGAATCGAATTTGAAAGGCTGTCAAACCTGATTCAATCAGGATTGTAATCCTGATATGATTTGGATAATTAAACCCAATTAGCATTAAATTAAATCAAGTTTAATTAAATTTAATCTAATTTAAATTAATTAAGACTTGATCCATAATTTAATCAGTCTTAATTAAATCATAATATTTATAATTAAGTCCCTGTGCTAATAATTAGCAGCCACCAAAACTGTAACACTTACAAATTGCAGTTTTCAAAATTTAAACTATCAATCCGATTGATAATTCAAATATGATCCAAACCAATGTTTATGTTATGCTCCTTTTGTGTGTGAACTCTCAAGTTCTATTCTGTCTGGTAGTGAGACATACCGTGATCTCCATTATAGTATTATCGAAACTCTTTTTGATAGGCTGGAACAATTCCAACTCATCTCAACAAGGATCATTGATCTGAAAATGATCCTAGTGAGTTCTCATAATCTATCAGTGACATCTAGTAGTATATAATGACAATCTAGTAGAATAAAAATGATGAACTCTTAGGTATAGTTACCGTGTGATACAGTCCCTCTATCGTAAATTTTGATTAGACAGAGGTCGTAGAGAACTCATCAAATCTCATCATCAGTCATATGTCAGATTAGCTCGACTTGAGTTCATCTGTGAATTTCGTGAAGACTATTTTTCAGTATTCACACTTACTCAAGTCAGAAACTTCTTGAACTCAGTCTTGCGAATCGTATAGGACTACTTTTCTACCAAGATCAATGATTCCATCTAGGTGTATTCTACTCCAAACAGCAAACCTAAATCTACAATGGCTTACATACCAGCAAGGATCCGAATGGCTAGGGATCAAGAAATTGTACAGTCAAACTAAGTAGTCTCGCTATAAATAGCCAACACACCATAGCTCAAAGGACCTGTCATAGCACTGCAGCATCAAAAAAATCATTAACGAGTGAGTAGACATCTATGTGGATTTTCACGTTGGTCACGCTTAGTACAAGTTATTCTCTAGTAACCACCCATACTCTTATCCCAGTATCTCCACATTGTAGACTTGAGACCCATCTACCCAGAAAGGAGGTGATCTGTGCATCGATCTTAAATGGATTGATCACTATCCTTAGTGACGATGCTTCGATTAGAAGTATTTAAAAATTAACCATTAATGATGTATGTCTCTAATTCTCAACACTTTGAGAATATACAAAATTATCTTTGTTAATTTCTAAGATAAATCATGGACACATACAACATGATTGACAAAAAATTGCCCAATAAATATAAAAAAATATGTTGAAAATTATATCCTAAAGCCAATCATTTGATAATTTGCTGATTATAAATATATATGAATTGATAAATAATAAAAGTTATTTGATATTTTTTATCACAAGATTACATCTTTTAACAAACTCTTATGTTGTGATAAAGTCCTTAGGACTACTTCGATCGATAAAAGAAGATTTATAATGTAGTCCTTAAATTGGTTCGCAACCAAACAATATGCTATTACTAGGACGATAGCGATATCAAGTATAGGTCGTTGTGTGCTATATGTGTTGGTTGTCCTTGTAACCAAATGGTATGGAGATACTGGTATAGCATGCAGATGAGATGTAAGAGTACATCATCACTGAACGTGACCAACTGTAGAGTACTCTACTGTCAATGATAGCTCACAAAGGGTATGGGTATAAGTATCCTTCCGATCTGAGATCACCACGATGTCTTGCAAGCAACTCACTATACTTTAGTGCCAGACTAATTGAGTTTCTAATTCAGTGATGGAAGGTTTCTGAGTGCAGTCAAATACTTGTCAAGTCGGTGCGTGAGTCAAGATGAGATTGATCCTTTCGAATTAGTAGGAGATATGCATCAATGTATTTCAATTTAACAAAACCTGGGTCTAGATAATCCATATGATGGATTTGAAAAAGATTAAAATATAATATGGATGACTTATCTAGGATTAACAGTTAAATTCTAGGTCATTCTCGAGCATTAGGGTCAAAGGGATGAATTATATGGTAACCATACACCAATAAGTTCTTGAATGTTGCTTCACCATCATTCGACCTATTCGGATATCGGGTCATTATTTCTAGATGGTTACATCGATTGGTTCAAAAAGTTATTCCTATGCTACCAGTTTAGGTTTGAATCTATAAGGTCACACTCAAAAGAAGTTTCTGACTGATCATGTGGTTGATCAACGATTGAGAATCATATAAGGGCTTAATCGTCAATTTGATTGATGATTAACCTTATGCAAAAGTTACAATAAATTAATTCATCAAGTGTTAGTAAATTAATGAAGAATAAATTAGTAATTAGATTGCTGATTAGCTTAATTTGATTGAGCAAAGAGGATTAAATAAAATCTAATTGAATTGGATTCAATTAGGTTTGATCCGATTAGGTCATGAGATGATCTAATCGCTAAGGAAGAATTATCCCTGATTTGATTAGAACTTTGGTTCAATCAATTCTTAATTTATTTAAAATTTTATTAAGTATTTATGAATCTAATTAGATTAGATTTTATATATTTTATTTTGGCTAAATCAGATGTGATTTGGTTTGGATTCAGATAAGAAAATTAAGAATCCTTATTGGAATAGAACTCTTCTCCTTGCACCATCCCAATTTGCACGTCATATATCTTTATGCATAAAATTATTTTGTATGAGATTTTTTTACACCAAAGAGTTTTGTTCCTTATCTATTTCACATCCAAATATGATTTGGTTTTGATAAAAGAAAAGTTCTAAAATTGGACTTCAAAATATTCCTTATCAGGAGAATCTGTTCTTATCCAGATCAACCTCTCCATGCCAATAAATTTTTTTCTCCTTATATGTGCAATATTTTGAGAAATGTTTTTATGAGAGATCAGCTGGAGAACTAATTTATTGTGAAAAAAATATGGAAATAGGTATCCCATATTTTTTTGGCATGTTTTGAGATGTAGAATTGTGAAGGAAAGCAGAATCCTGTAAGAGTCCAGGATCACTAGGACTCTTCACCCCACCTCCTTACATGCCTATAAAAGGAGCTTTTGTGATTTCTTTTATGTGTGTAAGATAATAGAAGAGATTTCTTCATGTGTTAGAAGTTTGGGCATGGTTCATGGTGTGAAAAATAGAGAGGAGGATCCTCTCTCTTCGGGTGTGCGCAAAAATCTAAATTTTAGATTTTTGGTTCTAAAGATTTGGGAGGAGGAAATAAATTAAAAAAAAATTATTTTCTTCTTCATCTTTTTTTTATCTCTTTATCTCCTCCAAAAATCTATCTTTAATCTCTAAAAAAAATTTAGAGATTTGAAAAAAAGATTCAGATCAGTCAAGAAGAAGATCTTCACGCGAGCTAACACTCTCGAGAAGATCAATCAGATTGGGGTTTCGAGTGAATTTTTTGTAAAGGCCGGACGCATGTGTGGCTACGAGCAACCAGCAAAGATCCTCTCTATCGTATCTCTCAGTAGTGGAGATCATCGACCCATGATCAAGTATGGAGTTCTGAACTCAAATTAGAAGTAGATGTGATCTACTGCTCATATGCATGCATGCTGATTTTATCTTCAATATTTTTTAGATTTTATATGCGACATAACATATCGTAGATCCTACAGTAAATTGATTTGATGATTAGATCATATACATGTTAGATTAATTTAATTAATCTAATTATCTTTTACTATAATTTTTTAAAAAAGTTTCGAAATATATGCATAAAATCGCCTACGTATCCCAATAGTGGTATCAGAGCCTAGATTCTATATGACATGATTTATGTACATATTAAATCTGAAATTTAATTTTATTTAGATTTAATATATGATATTTTGATCTAAATTTAATTAATGATTGATCGTACAAACTGTCATAAGGTTGTCCTGCGTAGGGTATCTCTTACAGTGAAAAGGTTGTCCTAATTTGTGCTGATCGTTGATAAAATTTGATTTTATATCATACATGTGATGTTTATAATCTGATTTAGATATGATCTAAGATTGTAATTAGATCTGATGTAATTTAGATTAAATCTAAATTCATGCATATATAATATGTGATTAGATTAGATGATCCGATTAGTAAGTATTTGGATTTGGTTGATCACCAGGCCATCCGGTCATAGGAGCAAGAAGGATTTAAAGGTCCTCTCTTTCCATTCGATGGGGTGCTCTTATGACATATAGGAGTGCCATGTGATTAGATTAGATCCCATGAAGAAGAATGCAAAAGAAAAAACTAAATTTTCTGTAAAATTTTAAATCTTGAAATCCTAGGTTTGTTGTATGTGATACAAAATTGTATGAAATATAAGATATCTAATCTATGTGATTAAAATTATTTTAATCATGAGAAAATAAAATTTTGAATCATAAAAAGTTTTAGATATAATCTAAAAATATTATGATTAATTTTATTTTAGTGTTATGCAAGAATTTTTAGATCTGAAACTCTTTGAATCGTGCTCGCATAATTACTGAGCCGACCCAATTTTAAACTGAGTCGACCCAGTCTCCTTGTGTAGCTGGCTTAATAGTGATTGAGTCGATTTAGTTTTAGAATAAAAAATTTTTACCTAAAATTTGTTGTAAATTATTTACAAAATGAAAGGATGAAATTGTTTCAAACCATAATCTTAACCATATTGATGCAAAACTTAATTGAGAATTAAGTGTTAAGTTGATTAGATCTAAAATTGTGGTTTGAGATCTAATAACATTACATAAAATATGGGGCATGGGTTATCTCAAATCAGATCCTCTTAATTGGGTTAGAGCTAAGATAAGAATCAAAGAGTTAATAGACTAATTAGAGAAATTGATTAAATTTAACCAAATATTGAATTAGATTAAATCAGAATTTCTCTAGAACCAATATAATAGTTATAGATGGTCAAGTCAATGTCTTTGATTAGATCAAATGGATCTTGATTATGGCTCAGTGATTGAACCTGAATCATTAGATTGGTCAAATCAAAACTAATTAACCAATTGATGTTTAAGGTAAGTTTGGCATTTCGATTGATGGTTTTTAATTGAGAGTGGCTTACTTGGCCATTTCGATAGTGTCTAAGACAAGCTTAGCAGACCCTCCCACCCATCTCACTTACCTGGCCAATTTGGTAAATTATGTCTTGATTAGACTGCTAAGTGATTCGAGTTGACCCATGCCATTAAGGTTGATTAGTGTGACTGATCTAGATGCCATTTCAACTAGTATGAACCTGATCCAATTCAATGACTTAGTGAAGTTAGTGGGAGGATTGTGGTTTACTGGTTGTTCTCTTCTCATCTCTTCTCTAAACTAATTCTTAAATCCTCTAAATTATTAGGTCGATAAAATGAGCTAGTTATGGGGATAACTAGATCATAGCCTCCCATTAGAATGAATGATAATGGGTCCATTATTTTTGATTGACATTGTAGGTGCAATTCGTCTGGTGTTCTCTCTGAATGATGAAATTATCATTCATCATATGATGACTTTGTTGTACTATCTGATAAGGGGTGGGTTGATTGAGCCATCCTCAGATCTAATCATTTATTACTTAAAAATACTGAGTAGGTTCATGTTAATGGTTTGACCTAACTGAAACTTTTAATGGAGGCCCATCGCCTACTGAAATAAAATCTGAGGTAAAATTAATTACTAAAAATTATTTGGAGAAACAATTGATTGAGAACTTACCCATAGATGTATATGGATTGATCGAGCCATCCTCGAGCTTGTATGCAGTCTGTGTAGATTCTAATACCCACTAAGAAATTAAGGTAATTCCTTGGATTGAAGGTAGAGGCCATCAATTCGACTAAAATAGTAGGAGAACTTTTAGACTAAAATTCAAGTCTTTAGGCTCAATCAATTTATAAATATAAAGATCTTGTATTTTTCTTTTAGTTATGGCTAGATGTACGTTGTTCTATTCACTGTTTGACAGTTACTGATTTATAGGACCCAACTTTGATAATTGGTATCGAAAGTTTCAAATAATTCTAGATCACGAATGGATCCTACATATGATTATAGATCCAGCACCTGAAGATTTTACATCCAATACATGTGATGCGATCAAAGACACTTATCAGAAGTGGCCACATGATCATATCATCGTGTAATGTTATTGAGAGCAGCAAAGAACATAAATTTAGTTGTAAATTTGATGATGCTTAGTGAGAAAAAATTCTTCAAATGTTGAAAGAGTTCTTTTGCACCTCTAAAGATATATCTTCAGTGGGGTAATAAATCTTTGGAAAAAAAAAAAAAAGTACAAAGGAGTCATGCTTGGGCTAATGAGTCTGAACTGACAAAAGGGTCTAAGATTAACCTAGTCTGGCAGAGTCCTTTGATCTAAACAGGCAAAGAAAGTGAAATCAGCAAAGAGTTACTGAACAAGGTACTTATATGATAACACCTTGTGATTTCTCTATCTGTGATACTACTACTTGAGTATTGGATATCAGAAGTCTATGTAAATTATTGTAATGACTTCAGGATAGTAGAAAGTTTGAAAACAGCAAGAGGTTCTTGAACATTGGAGATAGAAGTTATATTCTAATTTTAGTTTTAGGAATCATCGAGCCTATTTTCAATTCTAAAAATATCATTTTAGTGATTATCACTATTGTCTAATGATTTTGTGATATCATTATAAATGATGTCAAAATCATGTGAACAACTGAGAAATGATATTTATGAATAGTCACAGTCTGTTAGTGTATTGTACACAATCAAACAAACTCCCTAAAGTAAATAATATCATGAAAGCCTACCTTTGGCAATTTAAGCTTGATCATATAAATAAGAATAGGATCAACAAGCGATAATTCTTGAGGTCAATGATTGTGAATCATTGTCAACCTGTTAATCTTATCTTCTTAGTAAGATGACCAAGTCACCTTTTACTAGAAAAGGTGAACGAGCCAATGATATTCTGAAGCTGATACATACTGATGTATTAGATCTACGAATATGTTTATCATAAATTTAGATTATTTAAAATATTCAAATAATTTCATAATAAGATAGAGAAACGAACTGGGAAGAGCATTAAAACTCGTCGATCAGATCAAAGAGGAGAATGCCCTTTCGATGAGTGTTTTGACATATCTAGAAGAGAATAGGATTCTCTCTTATTGGACTCGATTTTGTTAGACATAGTTTGATCTATGATGGGGTTTACAAGTCTGCTAGTCTCCTCTTAAGGTTATACTCTTAAGACTGCTTGTTATGTTCTGAACTGGATTCTGAATTAATCAGTTGCAAAGACTCTATATGAGATATGGACTAGGCATAAGCCGATACTTTTTTATCTTAGGATTTGAGAGTATTTATTTTATGTCAAGCATTTGCAGACAGATTAGCTTGGATCTTGGTTCTATATATATATTATTTTATACGATAATTTCAAAAGATCTAGGGGATATAACTTCTACCATACTAAAGAACATGAGTTGTTTAGCATTCCTTTCAGAAAAAAGAATATCTTGGTGAAGGTACTGATGCATTTAATATAAAACTTATGAAGTTAGATAAGTAGAAGAACTAACACAATCTAGTAAACCCATAGAATCAGATTTGATCAGATCAAACTCAAAATCCATTGTAGAGGTACCATTAAGAAGATTCGGTAGAGTAACCACATCCATCGGATAGATACTTCGGTATCTAGATTTCAAAATGTGATCCTGTTGAACTCGATGAGAACAATAAGAATTTGATCACCTACATGGATGCCATACAGAGATTCAACTTCGATTAATGGCTTGGAGCCATAGGTTTGAAATAGAGTCCATGAAGGTCAACAGTGTATGGACACTATTGATTCACTTGAAGGGATAAAATCTATAGAGGATAAGTGGATCTCCAATAGGATTAGAGTAGTACAGACGAGAAGATGGAAACTTATAAAGCTCATCTAGTTGCCTAAGAATATTGTCAACATTATGGTATAGATCATAATGAGATATTTTCTCTTATGACAATGCTAAATATTTCAGTGTTAGAACATGCATTTTGATAAGTGATCAAAATGCATGGCTTCATTGAGAATGAAGAAAAATTCTGCAAATATAAATGGGTTAATAGTTCTATGAGTGTATTCTTATCTTGTATGTGAATAAAATTCTCTTAATTAGAAATGACATTCCTTACATTATAAGGAATAAAGATTTCGCTATTATCATAGTTTTCCATAAAGGATTTAGAAAAAGCATCTCTCATCTTAGGAATGAAGATCTATTGAGATAGATCTAAGAAGCTGCTTAAGTTTTCTCAATCCAACATATATAGGGTGTTTATGAATAGAATTTATTCTATCATTACACCATGTATGAGATCAGATATGGTATACTCACTAGGGTAGTGAGTGGATACTTACAAAATCCAGGTGAGAATCACTGGAAGGTCATCTTTAAGTATTTGAGAAATACTAAGTATCGGTGATACGGTTATAGAGAATCTGACTTAAAACTTGTGGAGTATGACTCTAACTTTTAGTTGGACATAATAATAGCAAGAATGTGTCGGAATATATCCTTACCTTAAATAATAGAGCAATTTGCTAAAAAAGTTCCAAACAGAAAAATATGTAGCCAAATTCAAATTACGAGGCAGAATGCATTGTAGCATTTTATGCTTGCAAGAAAATTATGTGATTGTACAGGTTCACTGGCAAGCTATGAGTGGCACCCTCCGATGATGGTCCTGCTGTATTGTATAACATCGGAGCCATAGCTTATGCCAAAAAGCTGAAATTCCATTAGCTTACTAGGTATTTTGCATCGCTACCACCTTATTCAAAAAATCTATTAAAGAGACGTCAATCTTTAGAAGATTGACAAAAAGGAGAACTTGATCAATCCATTTACGAAAGTCTCGATATTTAGGAGTTTTGAGATGATAAATCGAAGATGGATATATGATACTATATGATTGGCTTTAGTCCAAGTGAGAGTTATTAAAATTGTATCCTAAAGTTAATAGTTTGACGATTGTGCTGATTATAAATATATATGAATTGATAAATAATAAAAGTTATTTGATATTTTTCATCACAAGATTACATCTTCTAACGAACTCCTATATTGTGATGAAGTCCTTAGGACTACTTTGATTGATAAAGGAGGACTTATAGTGTAGTTCTTAAATTATTAGTTCACGACCAAACGATACGTTGTTACTAGGACGATAGCAATATCAAGTGTAAGTCGTTGTGTGCCATATATGTTGGTTGTCCTTGTCACAAAATGGTATGAAGATACTGGTATGGCATGCAGGTGAGATATAGGAGTACATCATCACTGAATTGACCAATTGTGTAGCACTCTGCTGTCTAGGGTAGCTCGCAAAGGGTATGGATATAAGTATCCCTCCGACCTGAGATCACCATGGTAACTTGCAAGCAACTCACTGTACTTTGGTGTCGGACTAACTAAGTTTTTAATTTAGTAATGGAAGGTTTCTGAGTATAGTCAAGTACTTGTTAAGTTGGTGTATGAGTGAAGATGGGAATGACCCCTCCAAAATAGTAGGAGATATGCATCAGTGTATTTCAATTTAGTAAAATCTGAGCCCAAATAATCCATGTGATGGATTTAAAAAGATTGAAATACAATGTAGATGACTTATCTAAGATTGACAGTTAAATCCTAGGTTATCCTCGATCATTAGAGTCAAAGGGATGAATTATATAATAACCATACGTCAATAGGTTCTTGAATGTTGCTTCACCATCATTCGACCTATCCGGATGTCGGGTCATCATTACTAGATGGTTACGTCGATTGGTTCAGAAAGTTATTTTTGTGCTACCGGCTTAGGTTCGAACCTATGCGGTCATACTCAAAAGAAATTTTTGACTGATCATATGGCTGATCAACGATTGAGAATCATTCAAGGGCTTAATCGTCAATTTGATTGATGATTAACCTTATACAAAAGTTGCAATAAATTAATTCACTAAGTATTAATAAATTAATAGAGGATTAATTAGTAATTAGATTATTGATTAGCTTAATTTGATTGAGCAAAGAGAATTAAATAAAATCTAATTGAATTGAATTCAATTAGGTTTGATCTGATTAGGTTATGAGATGATCTAATCGCTAAAGGAGAATTGTCCCAGATTTGATTAGAACTTTGGTTCAATCAATTCTTAATTTGATTAAGATTTTATTAAGTATTTATGAATCTAATTAGATTAGGTTTCATATATTTTATTTGGGCTAAATCAGATGTGATTTGGTTTGGATTTAGATAAGAAAATTAAGTCATTATTGAAATAGGACTCTTCTCCCTACTCCAACCCAATTTCCATGTCTTATATCTCTATGCACAAAATTATTTTTACTAGATTTTTTTACACCAAAGAGTTTTTTTCCTTATTTATCTCACCTCTAAATATGATTTGGTTTTGATAAAAAGAAGATTCTAAAATTGGATTTCAAAATATTTCTTATTAGTAGATCTGTTCTCATCTAGATCAATCTTTCAACGCTAATAAATTTTTTTCTCCTTGTATATGTAACATTTTGAGAATATTTTTTGTGAGAAATCAATTGGAGAACTAATTTATCATGTAAAAATATGGAAAGGGGTGTCTCATATTTTTTTGACATGTTTTGGGATGTAGAATTATGAAGGAAAGTACAATCCTGTAAGAGTCCAGGATCACTAGGACTCTTCATCCCACCTCCTTACATGCCTATGAAAGGGGTTTTTATGGTTTCTTTTATGTGTGTAAGATATCAAAAGAGAGCTCTTTATATGGTAGAAGTTGGGCATAGTTCATAGTGTTAAAATATAGAGGAAGGTCCTCTCTCTTGGGGTGTGCACAAAAATCTAAATTTTAAATTTTTAGTTCTAAGTTTGGGAGGAAGAAATAAGTTAGAAGAAAATTATTTTCTTCTTCATCTTTCTTTCACCTCTTCATCTCCTCTAAAAGTCTATCTTCAATCTTTAGAAAAATTTCAAAGATTTGAAGAAAAGATCTAGATCAGCCAAGAAGAAGGTCTTCGCACGAGCTAGCACTCCCGAGAAGACCGATCAGATCAAAGCTTCAAGTGGATTTTTCATAGATGTCAGATGCATGTGCGGCTGCAAGTAACCAGCAAGGATCCTCTCCATCATGTCTCTCAGCAGCAGAGATCATTGACCCATGATCAGGTATGGAGTTCCGAACTTAGATTAGAAGTAGATGTGATCTACTGCTCACATGCATGCATGCTGATTTTATCTTCAGTATTTTTTAGATTTTATATGCAACATAATATGTCATAGATCTTAAAGTAGGTTGATTTGATGATTAGATCATATGTATGTTAGATTAATTTGATTAATCTAATTGACTTTCGCTGTAATTTTTAAAAAAATTTCAAAATACATGCATGAAATCACCTACACATCCCAACAAAATGTCCTAAAGAAATGTATGCATCAGCCAAGATTGGCTTTTAGGATACTCATCTAACAGAGGGGATGCCCAAGCTCCTCTTGGGCATGAAGATAGAGGACATCCAACCTTTAGGTGTTGGAACTAGAAGGGAGAAGAAAGGGAGGTGTGGGAGTTGCTGAAATTTTGATGACAAGAGCCTTAGAGAAGGTCCCTTTAAATAGGCAAAATGTTTGAATCATTTTCAAAATAAAATAGCCCCTTAATACAAGTCCTACTTGCATTAGAAATTCTTGTTGTCTTAGATATTTGATCCCCTTTAGGAGATCTATTAGGCACCAACTATTGGAGCCTTTGCACCCACTTTTTTACACACCACATAGGGCCTAAGAGATGCCCCATGCTGGTCCCACACACCCTCTTTAAGGTAGGCACATCCAACTTGATCAAATCATGTGGCGCCCCATGCAAATAATCAAGAAAATTGATTAAAGGTTTGAACCCTTAATTTATATGATACAAAATCCTAGGCATCTAATAATTGAAGCCCAATGAATCTAATTCATTAAGGTTATTAGTAGATAATTAATTTGAATTATTCTTATCAAATAATTAGCAGATAATTAACTCGAATTATTTTTATCAAATAAGTAATTTAAGTACAAAGAGAAAATTTGGTTCAACCATATGCTAGCAAGGTTACTCTGAATCTAATAGGATTTCTCTAAACCCAATTGAGACTTTATAAGCTCAATTGCTTATTTCAGATCTAATCTCTTTGTTGTGTGACTTCATAAGTTTAATTCTATTTGGTAGTGAGATATTCAATGAACTCTATCATAGTATCATTGAAACTCTTTTCAATGGGTCGAAATAATTTCACTCTATAACTCATCAAAGATTATCGATCCTGAGCAGCCCTAGTAAGCTTTATAATCTATTAGTGACACCTAGTAGTATGTAGTGGCAATCTAATAGAATCAAAAAAGAACCTCGAGGAGTAGATCACATGTGATTCAATCTCTCTATCATGTATTCTGACTAGATGGCAAATCATCGATAAATCATCAAACCTCATCATCAGTCATATGATAGATTCGATTAGCTCAAGTCCAATTATGATTCTCATGAAAACTCTTTCCATCGATCACATTATTGTGGCCGCAGACTCTCAGACATAGCCTCTCAAATCCCATAGGACTACTCCTCTCTATCAAGATTGATAGATTCTATTTAGATGCGCACCCTACTTCTATAGTGGATCAACTATTGCCAGCATCCACTATAAGATCTCAATAAGGCTATATTTATGTGCCAATTAAACTCTAGCAGCCACACTGCGAGCAGTCATATCATCGTAGATCAAAGGACCATTCACACAACTACAGCATTGAGACCATCATTGATGATTGATTAGAAATCCAAGTGATCTCTCGTATGATCACGCTCAGTACTAGTTATTCTCTAACAACTATCCACACTTGCTTAGTGTCTCTACACTATAGACCAGAGACTTATCTATCCCGAAAGAAGTAAACTGTGCATCGATCTATTCGGATTGATCACCATTCTCATGATGATACTATGATTGAGAGTATTTTTAAATTAATTATGCATACCTCCAATTCTCAATACCTTGAGAATATGTATCGAAGTATTAATTCCATGGATGATTCAAAGGAACAGAGCACTCTTGAATGAAAATTAAACTTGCCCATTTAGTGATCAAATCGATGTATTAAGTGCAAACTTGTACCCTAGACTTATTATAATGTGTCAATTAGATTGACTTCTGGGACATGCATCTAACAGTGTGAGTGAAAGTGGATGAATTTTATTTTTCTGTGAATTTTTTGGTGCTAGATATGGAATCAAACAACAACCCCAGTCAAATATCTATCATCCTGGGTAGACCCTTCCTAGCGACTGCCAATGCTTGCATATACTATAGGATTGGGGTTATGGATGTCTCTTTCGAAAACAAAAAGCTAAGGTTGAATATTTTTAACGCAGCACAGGGACCACCCACTTTTGACCATGGTGAGATCAATTTATTAGAAAAAATTGTAGAGGACAGAACCCCTACCTTGCTCAACTCAGACCCTTTACAGGCATGCTTGGAATATTTTGGAGTGGATGATTTTGACAATGATGTATAGCAAAAAAGTAAATGCACTTCTAGAGCCATCCAATTCTAGCACCACTCCCCTTTGAACTGTAAAGTATGAACAACTTCTAATCCAATCGAGCCCTCTAGTACCATCCCTAGAAGTACCATCTATCCTAGAGTTAAAGCCCCTTCCTGACACACCGAAGTATTTATTTCTCAGACCCAATGAGACTCTATCAGTAATCATTTTCTTCGATCTGAATATTGAATAGGAAGATCAACTTGTAGGTGTGCTCAAAGAATACAAAGAGTCCATAGGGTGGAAAATTGCTGATTTGAAAGGTATTGATCTTTCTATTTGCATGCATCACATTCATCACGAGGATGAGGCCAAACCAAATAGGGACATGCAACGTAGATTAAATCCAAACATATAGGAGGTTGTAAAAAAAGAGGTAATAAAATGGTTGGATGCAGGCATTATCTACCCAATTTCTGACAGTAAATGGGTCAGTTCGACCCAGGTGGTGCCAAAGAAGTTGGACATCACCGTGGTAGAAAATGAGTAAGGTGAATTGTTACCCACTCGCACAACAACTGGCTAGTAAGTATGTGTGGACTATAGACGACTCAATGCCATGACTAGGAAAGACCACTTCCCACTACCTTTCATTGACCAAATCCTAGAATTATTAGTGGGTCAGAGTTACTACTACTTTCTAGGTGGTTATTCAGGATACAATCAGGTGCCTGTATTCCTAGAAGACCAAGAGAAAATCACCTTTATCTTCCCCTATGGTACTTTTGCCTTTCGAAGAATGCCGTTTGGACTGTGCAATGCACCAACCATTTTTTAGTGGTGCATTATGGCTATCTTTTTTGACATGGTTGATAAGTTTCTTGAAGCTTTCATGGATGACTTCTCTATTTTTGGCCCGACTTTTGATGATTGTCTCTAAAATTTAACTAAAGTACTTAAGAGATGTGTGGAGATGAATCTGGTATGGAGCTGGAAAAAGAGCCATTTCATGGTTCATAAGAGAATCGTGCTTGGACATATTGCATTCAAGTGACGGATCGAAGTAGATAAAGCAAAAGTTGAAGTAATCTTGAATCTGCCACCCCCAACCTCGGTTAAATAAGTACAACCTTTTTTGGGACATGCGAGATTTTATAGGTGCTTCATTAAGGACCTTAGCAAAATTTTACGACCTTTGTATAATCTTCTGGCTAAAGAAAACTCTTTTGACTTTAATGAAGGCTGTCTAGATGTCTTTAATACACTAAAAATAGCATTGACCACTGCATCAATTATCAAACCACTGTATTGGACCCTACCATTCGAAATTATGTGTGATGCTTTTGATTATGCGGTAGGGGTAGTTTTAGGACAGAAATTCAATAAGAAACCTCATGTGATCTATTTGTTGGGTTATGATAGAATAGTGAAAGTATGAATTTTATAACTTTGCATAATGAAATCATAATTATCAAACCCTAAGTCAAGACCTCCTTGGTGATTAACAATTATATATCTAAACATGCATGACATTACAGAAGTATAGAAGAATATCTGTATCGCTAAATCCAAAAAAAATTTGATAGAGCTTCCACTAGGCGCCTAAGCATTCGCCCTCCAATGGTGATCCACACAGAGACTAGATCAAGACACAAGCTCCTTCAAGACTTTTCTTCACTAATTTGGATAGCACAACACTCCTCTTGTGTTTTCTTGAACACCCTCCTCCCTTGGCTTGTCTTTCTCTATTTTTCTTATCTCTTTATCTTCCTTTACTATCTTCCTAAGTCCTTATCCTAATTCGAACTTGCCCTTATTATATTTGGACTTGTCCTAACAAGGGAAGGAAGAAAGAAATTGGACAAACTAGAGATCATGTAAGAAAGAAGAGATAGACTTCTGAATATCAAAACACTGGAGACTCCACGCTATTTATAATTAGCGTAGAGATGCCTATCAACGGGTGTTATCCAATCCACATGCTCCAAATGAAATTTCTGAGGTCTTTCCATGTCCTAAATAGAAGAAAAGTCATATCTAATAAGAGTCCTTCTGCAGGTGAAACTCTCTTATCAGATACGATGTTTTATTCTTCTTTCGCGCGCCTAATAAAAGATGTGATAAGCATCTTTTTGTTAATCAGATTATTTTTAAATTTTTACACATAGAAACTCTTTCCTCAAATGTATAAAAATCAAAAGATTATCTGATATAAGTGGTGTCTAAGAGACTTAAAGCAGAAGAAGTCTATGCGGTCTTTTATCAGTGTTTTCGAAGAGTCGCGTACCATCAATTTGTGGTGCCCTCCTTCTCCACCACATATCAACGCCTCATGTCATCCAAGGGCTCATATTGAAGGCACCATTTAGCTCTTTTAGGTATGGAAAAACTCAAAAATAAGGTGGCATGGGTGTTTGGTTAAGAGTCCATAACCAAATAGACTCTTTAGTCCATATCTATCCATAACACCAAGTCAAAGCTAACCCAATCCAATTAGGCCAAACCAAATAAGAGGAATTCAATTAGCTGCCAACATTTGGCTAACCTAAATTAGATCCAAATAAATCATGAGCTTAATTAACTCAATTCTATTCAAATTAGAACCGAAATCAAAATCGATTCGATTTTAAGAGCTAGTGTTTGCAACATATGCTAGCATGTTAACTCTGCAAACTTAATCTAATCCAATTAGATCCTTGATTAGTCTCTTTTGTGTGTGACCTATTGGATTCCTCGTCTAGCTAACAGTAGGTCCAGATGCAAGTGGACCAAATTTGATTAGAATCTTTCTAATCAATTTAGGTCCGAAACAAGCCAACCTGAATTCAGCAATTAGAACCCTGTCTAATTTGTGACCAAATTAAACCTTTAATTTGATCAAACCCACAAGTCAAGATTGATGTCTAGCAACATATCATGACCACCTAGAAGATATGAAATTTGATAAAAAAAATCAAATATACCCTTCAATGGTAAGTTACTGTGCAACCCAGTCCTTTGATCATCCTGCATCCTGAATATGTTTATGAGTATGGAATCATATCAAATTCAACACATATTCTTATTGATTCTTTATCAATCAATGATAACTCTAATGAAGTATTAGAATCTCTATCTAACCTTCATTTGCTTTGGCTAAAATCTTTCTAAGTTTATCAAGAGAAAAGAATACGTAGGATGTCATCTCTTCTTACTAAGAGTGGTCAATTCCTTGTTGACCTACTGACAACCTCCATTCATACTCCATTATATTCAGAACACCCTATATATGATTTAATATCATGTTTGAGTATGAACCAAAATATGAATTCATATGTACAAGATTCCATGGTGGTCTCAGGTCTAAGGACTATTTGCACAACTCCAACTTAGAGAATTATCTTTTGACATGTAAGTAAGACTCTATAAGATATTTTCTATTGTGGATCAATTTACTGAACTCATTCCTTAATGAGTATCCACATCTTTATATTAGTGTCTCCACACAAGTGGCTTATGAGATCAGCCACCCTCTCTATCGAGCATACAAAGGATATGCCAGTCTTTCCAAATATTGATCCCCAACTCAACATTCTTACGATCAGAAATATTTAAGATTAGCATTTTAAGATTTTAGGATTTTAGATCTCATAAGCATGACTCATCCATGTCCTCTAAAATCATTATTCTAATCTATAGGGTTCATCATAATCCTTAATATAAAAAGATGTAACTGAAATGATGAATCAAAAATACCTCATTTTTATTTATATCAAAAACAAATATCTTTACATGAATTGGAAGAATATATGAATAAGTCTCATCACATAACCTTTATGATTGGCTTGTAGGGTACTTATTCTTTCAATCTTCCACTTGCACTAAAGCCAATCGCCTTTGTATTTTAATCCCATATAATCAAGATGACGATCAAACAGTTGCTGTGATAATGCCTTAGTGAGTGGGTCTGCTATATTATTCTTAGTTTCTACTCATTCTAATATAACATCTTATCTTTCGACAATCTCTCGAATGAGGTGAAAGCGTCTGAGGACGTGCTTTGATCTATGATGAGACCTTGATTCTTTAGCTTGAATAACAGCATCAGTATTGTCACAATAAAGAGGCACTGGTCTTTTAATCGCAGGAATAACTTCTAACTTCATGATGAATTTCTTTATACAGATAGCTTTCTTAGCGGCTTCACTAGCAATAATGTACTCTGCTTCAGTAGTTGAGTCAGCTACTGTCTGCTGCTTTGAACTCTTCCAACTCACTGCTCCTCTATTCAGGGTAAAAACATATCTTGAAATTGACTTGCTATCATCTAGATCGGATTGAAAACTAGAATCTGTATATCCTTCTAGATTTAATTCTAATCCTCCATATATTAAAAAAATATCTTTAGTTCTTCTCAGATACTTAAGAATATTTTTCACAGCTTTTCAATGATCTTCTCCTGGATCAGCTTGATACCTGCTGACTATGCCTAATACATAAGCCACATCAGGCCTGGTACATAGCATGGCATACATAATGGATCCTACTGCTGAAGTATAAGGGATAGAATTCATTCTTTCTCTTTCTTCTGATGTCTTTGGACACATTTTCTTAGAGAAATGTATACCTTGACTTATGAGTAAGTAACCTCTTTTACTTTTCTCCATGTTGAATCTCTTCAATACTAAGTCAATGTACTTAGATTGGGATAAACCTAGCATCTTTTTAGATCTATCTCTATAGATCTTTATACCCAAAATACAGGATGCTTCACCCAAATTTTTTATGAAAAACTTATTAGATAGCCAAGCTTTGACTGACTGGAGCATTGGGATATTATTCTCAATCAATAGTATGTCATCGACATACAATACTAAGAAGACTAAAGCACTCCCACTAGCCTTCTTATACACATGGTTCATCCATATTTTTTATGAAGCCAAACTCTTTGACTGTTATATCAAATCAGATATTCCAACTCCTTGATGCCTGCTTTAATCTATAAATAGATTTTTAATCTTGCATACCTTGTTTGGCCTCCTACTGGAGACAAAACCTTCTGGCTGAGTCATATAGACCTCTTTCTCAAGATTACCATTAAGGAAGACAGTCTTGACATCCATCTGTCAGATTTCGTAATCATAATATGCAGCTATAGCAAGTAAAATCTGTATAGACTTTAGCATAGCCACTGGTGAAAAAGTTTCATCATAATTAATCCCTTGCTTTTGTCTGAAATCTTTTGCCACTAACCTAGCTTTGTAGGTTTCAATTTGACCATCTACTCCGATCTTCTTTTTGAAGACTTACTTGCATCCTATTGGGGTTACACCCTCAGGTGCATCAACTAGTGTCCACCCTTGGTTGGAATACATTGAGTCCATTTCAGATTTCATAGCATTGAGCTACTTGTCAAAGTTTTTACTCATGATGGCTTCCGAATAAGTCAATGGATCATTATCTTGAATGATACTAGTGTCATTATCATTTTTTATGATGAAACCATATCTTATGGGTGCATAATGCACTCTATCTGACCTTTGAAGAAGAGGTGTAAATTTTAGATGTACCATGTTACTAGGTACTTCTGGTTGAGAAACTTTCGTTGGTAATTCTAGAATATTTTGTAGGTCTTGAATTTCCTTGAGTTCAATATTCTTCCCACTGCCTCCTTCTTGGATGAATTCTTTTTTCAAGAATATGGCATGCCTACTAATAATTACCTTTTGTTCAGTAGAGTGGTAGAAAAAATATCCTCTAGTTTCTTTAGGATATCCTACAAATAAATACTTGTCCGACCTTGCACCTAGCTTATGTCCAAAAATATTTTTAACATAAGCAGGATAGCCCCATATTTTGAGATGTTTAAGACTGGGCTTCCTACCATTCCATAATTCATATGGAGTGCTAGGTACTGATTTTGAAGGCACTCTATTAAGAATATATGCAGCAGTTTTCAGGGCATATCTCCAGAAAGATATCGAACGATTAGCATAGCACATCATGAACCGTACTATTTCCATAAGAGTACAATTCCTCCTTTTTGCTACACCATTCAACTGTGGCGTATAAGGAGGTATCTATTCAAAGAGAATTCCTTGTCCTTTAAGATGATCAAGAAATTTACTAGATAAATACTTGCCACCTCGATCAGATCGAAGGACTTTAATACCTTTTCCAGTTTGTTTTTCGACCATCTTTTGATATTCCTTAAACTTATCAAATGCATTAGATTTATGTTCCATAAGGTACACATCCATATCTTGATAAGTCATCTGTAAAAGTTATAAAATAGGAATATCTTTCTCTGGCTAAAGTTGTCATGGGCCCACATACATCAAGATATGGATGTACTAAGGCCAATAACTCATTTTCTCTTTCTCCATGTCCAGAGAATGGAGTCTTGGTCATTTTTCTCAGAGACAAGATTCACAAGTTCCATATGATTCAAAATCATATGGTTTAAAAAATTTTTCTTTGAACTTGCTTATCCTTGACTCACCAATATGACCAAGACGGCAATACCAGAGAAATGACATATTTATATCTTCTCTTTTCTTTTTATATTTTGGTGAATATGAAAAATATTTTCATTAAGTAATAGAATTAGAAGATCATTATCAAAATATCCATTACCAAAGAATTTATTTGCACAAAATATAGAGCAACCACTGCTCCCAAATTTTATTTCATATCCACATTGTATTAAAAGAGGTACAGATATGATATTTCCCAAAATCTTTGGCATGTAATAATATTTTTCTAATTCTAGAGTTTTTCCTGATGGTAGCTCCAGCAGGTAAGTTTCCACAACTTCAGCAGAGATTGATTCTCCACTAGCACCGAAAAGCTTGAACTCATTTTTCTTCAGCCCTTTGATTCTCTATAACCCCTGCAATGAATTGCAAATATAAGAACCACATGCACTATCCAATACCCATGAATTACTTGCTAAAGAACTTAGTGAAAATATAGTATATATCATATACATACCTTTGTGTGCCACACTTGCATTTTCTTTCATCTTTGCAAGAAAATTCTTGCAATTTCTTTTCCAATATCCAGTCTTGCCACAGTGATAACATGTCATATCTGCAGGGACATGCTTTGCCTTCTTCTTCTTGAAGGTGCTTCTTTTAGGGTTCAATTTCTTTCCTTTCTTTGAACCCTTCCTGCCATATTTATTTTTGTCCACCGTAAGAAGTGGACCTTTTTCTTTCTTTATATGATTATCAGCTATTTTCAATATATTTAATAGCTCTGGCAGGGAAATATCTAGTTTGTTCATATGGTAATTCACCACAAACTGGGAGAAGGATTTTGGGAGAGACTGGAGGATTAGATCCTGACTAAGTTCTGCATCCATGGTGAATCCTAATTGACTAATCAAGTAATCAAATCAATCATCTTCAGCACATGATTTTGAACTGGAGTTCCCTCAGTCATCCGAGCCTGAAACAACTGCTTAGATAATTCATATCTAGCAGTTCGGCTCTGTTCTCTATATAGCTCTTTTAAATTGAGCAGTATGAAAGAAGCATCCATATCCTCATATTGCCTCTGTAATTTATTACTCATAGAGGCCAACATTATACATTTAACAACTATGCTGTCATTTTACCACATCTTATATATGGATTTTCCTCCTCTGAAGCATCTTCACTGATTGGACCAGGGTCAGATGTGCCTAGAATGTAAGACAACTTTTCTTGCATAAGCACTATACGCAAGTTTCTCAGCTAGTCCACATAATTGGGATCAGTCAGCTTATTTGCATCATAGATGTAACATAGTGAGAGTGAAATAGCCATAATGCAGAGTTTTAATCTATAAGAATTAAGAATAATTATATAAGTAGACGATTTATGGTGACATGTATAACTAGATGAGGTTTTTTATTCTTGTTATTGCTCCCACTATTTTTCATATACCATAGCCCTCTCTATGATAGACGAGAAATCCTAAATCGATCTCTTAGTGGGGTTAAGATCCTTATTCCTCAAAGAAGTCTTGTGGATAGCACAACAAACTTCAGTGAGATCAAAGGTAGGAAAATTTTTCAATTATATTCACAACATAAACTACCTCTAAAATATTTATAGTCTTGTGGATAGCATAACAAACCATAATATTTTAGTTAAGTCAAACCCTTCATTTCCATACAGCCATATTTGAAATTAATATTGCTCTTGTGGATAGCACAACAAAGCAATAATAATTCAAATATGCCATAAGCATTCATAAAGCACCAAGATTTTATTATATTAGTCCCATAGTAAGTTTTGTGGATAGCAGAACAAACTTACTATGGTTCTTAAAATAATAATCATCTTAACATGAAGGAAGGCTTTAGTAGTGTAATAAACATTGAGCAGACCAAATTTAAGATTTAGACTAACTCAATTGGCCAGATAAATAGGTGGGGTCCCCCATTACTTTTCTTAGACACTAATAAATTGATCAGGTTAGTCAATGGAACCAATTAAAGAACCACCTTTAATACTTGCCTAGACACCAATTGATTAATCGACTCAAGAATTGGTTAGCCACTGGTTCTGATCACTACGACTTAATATAATTTTTTATGAGAGCTTTAGTGGTCACAAGCACATCCTTAAAAATTTAACTACATGATTATGATCCAACAAATATATATTAAATAAATCATAACAAAGTTATTTACATAATATAACATATACAGTACATCATATGCATGCAACTCAGATGTATATATAATTCTATATATAGACATGCTCATATGATTGAACCAATCAAGGTTGGCTCTGATGCCACTGTTGGGTTATGATAGCACAGTGGAAGTATGAAATTCATAACTTTGTATAATGAAATCATAATTACAAACCCTAAGTCAAGACCTCCTTGGTGATTAACAATCATATATCTAAACATGCATAACACTATAGAAGATATAGAAGAATACCTGTATCGCTAAATCCAAAAAAATTTTGATAGAGCTTCCACTAGGCGCCCAAGCATTCGCCCTCCAATGGTGATCCACACAGAGACTAGATCAAGATACAAGCTCCTTCAAGACTTTTCTTTATTAATTTGGGTAGCACAACACTCCTCTTGTTTTTCTTGAACACCCTCCTCCCTTGGGTTGTCTTTCTCTACCTTTCTTATCTCTTTGTCTTCCTTTACTATCTTCCTAAGCCCTTGTCCTAATTCGAACTTGCCCTTACTATATTTGGACTTGTCCTAACAAGGGAAGGAAGAAAGAAATTGGACAAACTAGAGATGAATGTAAGAAAGAAGAGATAGACTTCTGAATACCAAAACACTGGAGACTCCATGCTATTTATAATTAGCATGGAGATGCCTATCAACGGGTGTTATCCAATCCACATGCCCCAAATCATATTTTAGAGGTATCTCCATGTCCTAAATAGAGGAAAAGTCATATTTGATAAGAGTCCTTCTGCAGGTGAAACTCTCTTATCAAATACGACGTTTTATTCTTCTTTCACGCGCTCAATAAAAGATATGATAAGCATCTTTTCGTTAATCAGATTATTTTTAAATTTTTATATGTAGAAACTCTTTCCTCAAATGTATAAAAATCAAAAGATTATCTAATATAAGTGGTGTCTAAGAGACTTAAAGCAGAAGGAGTCTACGTGATCTTTTATCGGTATTTTTGAAGAGTCGTGTAGCATCAATTTGTGGCACCCTCCTCCACCACATATCAATGCCTCATGCCATCCAAGGGCTCATATTGGAGGCACCATTTAGCTCTTTTAGGCATGGAAAAACTCAAAAATAAGGTGGCATGGGTGTTTTGTTAAGAGTCCATAACCAAATGGACTCTTTAGTCCATATCTATCCATAACACCAAGCAAAGCTAACCCAATCCAATTAGGCCTAACCAAATAAGAGGAATTCAATTAGCTGCCAATATTTGGCTAACCTAAATTAGACCCAAATAAATCATGAGCTTAATTAACTCAATTTTATTCAACTTAGAACCGAAATCAAAACCAATTCGATTTTAAGAGCTAGTGTTTGCAACATGTGCTAGCATGTTAACTCTGCAAACTTAATCTAATCCAATTAGATCCTTGGTTAGTCTCTTTTGTGTGTGACCCATTGGATTCTTCATCTAGCTAGTAGTAGGTCTAGATGTAAGTGGACCAAATTTGATTAGAACCTTTCTAATCAATTTAGGTCCGAAATAAGCTAACCTGAATTCAGCCATTAGAATCCTATCTAATTTGTGACCAAATTAAACCTTTAATTTGATCAAACCCACAAGTCAAGATTGATATCTAGCAACATATCATGACTACCTAGAAGATATAAAATTTAGTAAAAAAAAATCAAATATACCCTTCAGTGGTAAGTTACCGTGCAACCTAGTCCTTTGATCATCCTGCATCCTGAATATATTTATGAGTATGGAATCATGTCAAACTCAATACATATTCTTATTGATTTTTTATCAATCAATGATAACTCTAATAAAGTATTAGAATCCCTATCTAACTTTCATTTGCTTTGGCCAAAGTCTTCCTGAGTTTATCAAGAGAAAAGAATATGTAGGATGTCATCTCTTCTTACTAAAAGTGATCAATTCCTTGTTGACCTACTCACAACCTCCATACATACTCCATCATATTCAAAACACCCTGTATATGATTTAATATCATATTTGAGTGTGAACCAAAATATGGATTTATATGTATAAGATTCCATGGTGGTCTCAGATCTAAGGACTATTTGCACAACTCTCACTTAGAGAATTATCTTTTGACATGTAAGTAAGACTCCATATGATATTCTCTACTGACGGATCAATTTAGTGAACTCATTCCTTAATGGGCACCCACACCTTTGTATTAGTATCCCCACACAAGTGGCTTATGAGATCAGCCACCCTCTCTATCGAGCATACAAAGGATGTGCCAGTCTTTCCGAACATTGATCCCCGACTCAACATTCTTACGACTAGAAATATTTAAGATTAGGAATTTAGATCTCACAGGCATAACTCATTCATGTCCTCTAAAATCATTATCCTAATCTATGGGATTCATCATAATCCTTAATATAAAAAGATACAACTAAAATGATGAATCAAAAATACCTTATTTTTATTTATATCAAAAATAAATATCTTTACATGAATTGAAAGAATATATGAATAAGTCCCATCACATAACCCTTGTGATTGGCTTGTAGGGTACTTATTCTTTCACTATTATGCAGGCAAAACTCTCTCTGATGCTCAATTAAACTACACTACAACTGAGAAAGAATTGTTTGTAGTCATGTTTGCCCTAGATAAATTTAGGTCATATCTTTTAGGCTCTAAGGTCTTAGTTTACTCTGATCATGCAATATTAAAATATTTGCTATCCAAGAAAGATACAAAGCCAAGGCTGATTAGATGAGTCCTTTTGTTGCAAGAATTTGATCTAAAAATTTTAGATAAAAAAGGTTCCTAAAATGTGATAGCAGATCATATCTCGAGGATCTTGGTAGAACACAACAATAAAACCATTAGAGATAGGTTTCCTGATGAACAACTTTTCTCAGCATCTTCGAAAAATCTTCCTTGGTTTGCATGCACAGTTAACTACTTAGCGATAGGACAAGTCCCATCCTACTAGACTCAGCAAGATAAAAATAATTTTTTGCCCAAGTAAAACATTATTTTTAGAAAGAATCTAAGTTGTTCAAAATTTATCCAGATCAAATTATCCGACGATGTGTCCCAGAGTATGAATTTCAAAGTATCCTAAATTTTTACCACTCATCAGCTTGTGGGGGATATTTTAGTGGAAGAAAATCTACAACAAAAGTGCTGTAGAGTAGATTTTACTAGCCAACATTTTTTAAGGATGCCCATAATTTCTGCCATAACTATCTGAGATATCAAAAAACAGAAAGTATTTCGAGAAAAGATATGATGCCCCTATCTTCGATTTTAGTAGTTGAAATTTTTGATATTTGAGGGATTGATTTTATGGGCCCTTTTCCTTCCTCTTCTGGATATGAGTACATATCGGTGGCAGTGGATTATGTTTCGAAGTGGATAGAAATCATGGTAACACGAACCAATGATATAAAGTGGTAATAAAGTTTATTCAAAAGAACATTATAAGTCGGTTCGATTGCCCTAGAGCCATAATCAGTGATGGAGGAACGCATTTTACGAACAGGCAATTTAAGGCTTTAATGAGGAAAAATGGAATCACACTTAGGATTGCCACTTTGTATCACTCCCAAACCAATGGACAAGTGAAAGTCTCTAATAGAGAGATTAAAAAGATCTTAGAGAAAATGGTTAGGTCTGATCGAAAAGATTGATCTGAGAGATTAGATGATGCACTGTGGGCTTATCGTACTGCTTACATATGAATGTCCCCTTACTGGCTTGTTTTTGGAAAATCTTGTCATTTACTAGTAGAATTGGGACACCACGCATATTGGGAAATAAGAAAATTTAACTTTGATATGAAAAATGAAGGATCAAAAAGGAGACTTCAATTAAATGAATTAGAAGAACTACGTAACAAGGCATACGAAAATGCTAAAATCTATAAGGCTCGAACCAAAGCTTACCATGACAAATTCATTGTAAGAAGAATGTTCAAACCAAATCAAATGGTATGGCTCTTTGATTCAAGGTTGAGACTTTTCTCTGGTAAACTTTGCTCATGTTGGGATGGACCATTCATTGTGACCCAAGTTTTTTTTTCTATGGAGTCGTAGAACTTAAAGATGCAAAGCAGAGAAATACTTTTTAAGTTAATGGGCAGAGACTAAAGCATTATGTGGATGTTATAAGGGATGGAGAGCAAATCGAAGCTATGGACCTGGTTGAACTGATCTATGCACCACGTGAACTTTGGCTTGGTGTGGCTGAAGATCTTAAACTTAGCACTTATTGAGAGACACTCCAAAATTTTATTTTATTTATCTATTTTTTTTTATTTTATAGAAATCTAATAAGGATGATTAGCTAAGGTGGGAGAGAGCCCAACATCAACATCCGACAAGGACCCATGGGGACACATGAAAGAACCTACAAACAATAGCAAATCAGATGGTATCCCTTCTTTTGCATTTTTTTTTAGTTTTTCTCTTCTTCCATTGGGGATAATGAAAATTAAGTTTGGGGGGAGAATAACTAACAATAGTTTGAGTGAGTCCTCAAGGATGATCAGAAATAATTAGCTTTATGTGTCCAAACTTTATCTTGATTAGAAGTTAATTAGGCACCCTAATCAATGATTGATTAATGGTTTAGATAATTTTAGAGATACTAAGGGATAAAGTATTAAAAAAATCCAATGAATGATAGGGTTAGCTAGACCAAATTATGTAATGATTCTAAAATCCTCTTCTTACATATCTCAATGAAGAATCTACTTCATGCGGATGGGTGGAAAGATCGAGGCATGCAAAAGTTTCCTTTAGTATTTACAAACAAAAAAAAAATCCATCTTAATAAAATAGGTTTTTAGCATTTCTCACCGAGTAACTGGGCTCCTTCACCTAAGTAAGCATTATTGTTCGCATCAAAAGGTGAGAATGTAAAAAAATCTCTTGTAGAGTCAGTCTTAATTCATAGTCTTTTTGACTTGAGTCAGTAAGCCTGAAGGGTGTTCTACATCTAATATCTTAAAGCCAACTGGTTTGGAAGTTATTGGCCTAAAGCTCGCTATAAGAATCAATTAGAAAGCTTAAGGGGTTAGGACATTGCATTGATTGTACATGTAAATATTTAGAAAAAAAAAAGAAGAGAAAAAAAGAAAAAAATAGTTCATAATCTGAGGACTAAATTACAAGAAGATAATAAGTCCAGCTCACATCAAGTTAGAGGATTTAAAGAGCAAAGTAGAGAGTTGGTGAAAGAAGATCTCTAACAATTTTTATGACTAACATTTAACCACTAATTAAATTGAATTAGTAATCTGATGAAGTACCTCATCAACAGTCTAGCCGGGTATTAGCTATCTTTAAAGATGTCTAATCTAATTTTTAATTCAAGATCAAGTCGGTACCTATTACTAATTTTTTTATTTTACTTGAGAACGAGTAAAGTTCAAGTTGGAGGATGTGATGAATACTTGAATTAAGTCACTACAGACACATAATTCTAGTTAATTATTTTTTATTTATTAAAATTTGATGCTCTTTAGTCTATTTTGTAGGTAATTAGGAGTTTGAATTCATATGATTCAAATTAGACTCAAATCGGATCATATTTGAGTGAATTAGGCAACCAGCTTCCATTCCAGTGTAAACGCGACTTAAAGATCAAGGGTTAAGAAGCAACCTCTCCAATCAAGGGTCTAGATTAGAATATAAATAGAACTAAGTGTGAACATGACTTAAATATTAAGGATTTAGATTAAAAGATCACTCTTCATAAAGATTAAGTGTGAACACGACTTATTGATCAACGAAGGAGAAGCAAGATGCTTGATCTAAGAGTCTTTATTCATAATCCCACCTCTCTTTTCTTTCTTAACTCACATCTCTAAATCCTAAAAGACCACTCCCCACTCTATAAATAAGACCTCAAGGGCTCCTTTAAGGATCCATCAGCCTTCTCTATGCTAATAAGCCTTCCCCACATCTAAATCCCCATAGCCTTAGCTTTTACTTCACAGCCCTTCTTTGCATTAACCCTATCTTCCCAAATTTTTAGCTGGCCATAGTTATAACTTTTTTCTCTCAAACTCTACCATCCCAAACCTCCATCAGTTTTTTACAAATTATAAAAATATCACATTGAAAAGCCTCCAAAAAGTCCTCCAAATCTTTCTCTCTTTCTAGCCCTACAGACTGCAGCCTAAAAATTTTAGCAACCCTCTTTCACCTTCCAATCTCTTCCAAACTCACTTTTCTCAGCCTATTCTCTACCAAATCTCCTTCTCTTACTGCTAAAAAGTCTTCTCCAAGTTTGAAGAAAAAAATCTCTAGAGTCCAAGATACATATCATGGTGAAGAATCTCCCGATGGCTAGCTAGACAACCACATCTCAAGAGATCTCTGTAATTTTGTTTTGACAGTATATTTTATTATGAGATTTTATGTCTAACTCTTTAATATGCAATGAGATCAATTTTATTTGTTTATATTTTTATGCTTTTATTTGTTTGTGTAAGTCTTTATCTAGAATAATCTATTATCCTTGGGATGAGCTGTGTGATCTATGGATACAGTTCGTGCTCTTGGGATAGATTATCTTTAGGTAAAGATCTATTCTTTTTATCTAGAAAATTTAGACTAGTCTTTAACTTTAAGGGATGGATCGTAATCCAATGGATACAGGCCATGCTTTCTAATATAGGCTATATCTTTATTGGTTAGATATCAAAGCAAAGGTATGTTAAGAAGGTTACCAACTATCAAACAAAAAAATAGTTGAAATCTTGAGAACTCTCATATTTGAAGTTAATTTTTAATTAAGTTGTTTATTTTTTTGCTCACTTATTTAGTAGTCTTTTAATTAATCAACTTCTATTCATCTTCAATTTATGATTAAAACAACTCAACCGTAACAACTCGATCCTTATGGATACAAACTTGACTCACTACTATCCATATAGTTTTGAGTCAGTAATTTATTTTTAACACCTACGATAGCGATCAGCTTATAGGACACTATTCTTTTAATCTCCCACTTGCACTAAAGTCAATCATCTTTATATCTCAATCTCATACAATCGAGATGACGATCAAATAGCTGCTGTAGTATGACCTTAGTGAATGGATCTGCTATATTGTTCTTAGTATCAACTAATTCTATTATCTTATCTTTTGATAAATTTTCGAACAAGGTGGAAGCATTTGAAGATATACTTGGGCTTATAATGAGACCTTGGTTCTTTGGATTAAGCAATGGCCCCAGTGTTAACATAATAAACTGGCAATAGCCATTTTATTTTAGGAATCACATCTAATTCTCTAATGAATTTCTTCATCCAGACAACTTTTTTGACGGCTTCACTAACAGCAATATATTCTGACTCTGAGGTTGAGTCAGCTACTACCCGCTATTTGAAAACTCTTCCAACTTAGTGCCCCAGCATTTAGGATAAACACATACCCTGAAAATGACTTACTATCATCTGGATCAGATTGAAAATTAGAATCTGTATAACCCTCTAGTTTCAACTTTGATCCTCCTTCATATATAAGAAAAACATCTTTAGTCCCTTCAGGTACTTAAGAGTATTTTTCAAAACTTTCCAATGATCCCCCTCTTGGATCAACCTGAAAATTGCTAGCTATGCCCAAAGCATAAGGTACATCAAGCCTAGCATATAGCATGACGTACATAATCAATCCCACAATTGAAGCATAAGGGGTCTCACTCATTCTCGTCCTCTGCTCAAGTATCTTAGGACATATTTTCTTGGACAGACTTTTGCAATATCTTACAGACAGATAACCTCTTTTACTTGCCTTCATGTTGAACCTCTTCGATATAAGATCTATGTACTGAGACTGAGACAAACCTAGCATCCTCTTAGATCTATCTCTATAGATCTTTATACCTAGTATATAGGATGCTTCACCCAAGTCTTTCATGAAAAACTTATTTGATAGCCAAATCTTAACCTATTATAATATTGGAATATCATTCTTAATGAATAGTATATCATCGACATACAGAATCAAGAAGATAATAGCACTCTTATTTTCTTATACACACATGATTCATCTTCACTTTTGATGAAGCCAAAATCTTTGACTATCACATCAAAATGGATGTTCCAACTCCTCGATGCTTGTTTTAATCCATAAATTGATATCTTCAGCTTGCATACTTGATTTGCCCTCCCATTTGAAACAAATTTCTTTGGTTAAGTCATATAGACCTCTTCTTCAAGATTATCATTAAGAAAAGTATTCTTGACATCCATCTGCCAGACTCATAATCATAGTATGCAGCTATAGCAAACAAAATTTGAATGGACTTAAGCATAGCCACTGGTGAGAAAGTTTCATCATGTCAATTTTTTGTCTTTGTCTAAAATTCTTCACCACCAACCTTGTAGGTTTTTATTTGACAATCTACTCCAATCTTCTTTTTAAAGACCCACTTGTACCCTATTAGGGTCAAACTTTTAGGTGCATCAATCAAAGTCCACACTTGGTTGGTATACATTGAGTCCATCTTGAATTTCATGGCATCTAGTCATCTGTCAGAGTCTCTACTTATGATAGCTTCTGAATAGATTAGTGGATCATCATCATGATGTTGATCTCATTGTCCTTTCCAATGACAAATCCATATCTCAGAGATGCCTTTCGCACTTTATCTGACCTCCGAAGAGGAGGTGTGTATTATGGATGTACCTCATCCTTGGATACCTTTTGTTTGAGGATCATTCTATGGACCATCCATAAGTATTTTTGGAATGGCTTGTAGGTCCTGAACTTCTTCAATTTCGACATTCCTTCCACTGCCCCCTTCTTGGATGAAATTTTTTTTTAAGAAAGTGACATACCTACTAACAAACACCTTTGTTCAATAGAATGGTAGAAATAGTATCCTTTAGTTGTCTTAGGATATCTTACAAATCTGACTTATCTGATCTAGTACTTTACTTATGCTGGAAGATATTTCTGATATAAGCAGGATAGCCCCAGATCTTAAGATGTTTAAGATTTGGCTTCTTTTCTTTTCATATCTTATATGGAGTACTAGCAATATATTTTGAAGGTACCCTATTTAGAATATATGTGGTAGTCTGTAGGACATATCCCTAGAATTATATTGAAAGAACTATGAAGCACATTGTGGACCACACCATATCCAATAGAGTGTGATTCCTCCTTTTCACTACACCATTTAGCTGTGGTATAGTAGGAGGGATCTATTTAGAGAGAATATCATTATTTTTAAGATGATCAATAAATTCACTAGATAAGTATTCTCCTCCTTAATTAGATCGAAGAAACTTGATACTTTTTTCAGTTTATTTTTCGATCATACTTTGATACTCTTTGAACTTATCAAAGGTTTTGGATTTATATTTCATCAAGAACAAATATCCAAATCTTGATAGATCATTTCCAAAGGTGATAAAGTAGGAGTATCCTCCTCCGGCCTGAGTTATCATTGGCCCATATACATCTAAATGTACTAGGATCAATAGCTATCTTATCCTCTTTCTATGTTCAAAGAATGGAGTCTTGGTCATTTGTCCTATGAGATAAGATTTATAATTTTTCAATGATTCATAATTATAAGGATAAAAAAACTCTTCTTTATACCAGTTGTTTATCTTTGACTTACTAATATGATCAAAATGGTAATGCCAGAGATATGTGATATTCACATCTTCTCTCTTTTTTCATAGTTCCACCAAACGAAACATATTTTTATTGAGTTCAAGAAGTTTTGCCTGAAAGTAACTTTAGCATATAGGTTTGTACAGCTTCTGCACTAATGGACTCTCCACTTGCACCGAAAAGCTTGTGGTCACCTCTTTTCAGTCCTCTGATACTCTACTGTTCTTTTAAAAAATTACAGATATATGAACCACAAGCGATATCCAATACCCAAGTGTCAAAGACTGAGGTACTCAATGAAAAGTAGGTTTGTATCATATACAACCCTTTCGGTGCAACTCTTGCACCTTGCTTCAAATTTGTGAGATAATTCTTGTAATCTTTCTTTCAAAATCATGTCTTGCCATAGTAATAACAGATGATATCCATGGGAACATCCTTTGCCTACTTCCTTTTGAAAGTATTATCACTGACCGAACTAGGATCAGGAATATCCAGAACATAGGAGACCTTCTGTTATGCAAATCTAATTCATAAGTTCTTCAACCAATCTACATAGTTTGGATTGGTCAATTTAATTTTTATCAATGATGTCACACAATGAGAGTGAAGTTGCCATAATGCAAAATTAATCTATAAAATTTTAGAAACAATAGTATAAGCAGAGCATTTATGATGATATGAATAACTAGATGAGATCTTCTGTCTAGTTATGTCTTCCACTATTTTTTTAGATACCATAGCCCTCACCTATGGTAGGCGAGAAATCCTAATTTAATTTCTTAGTGAGGTTGAGATTCTAATTCCTCATAAAATTCTTATGGTTGCACAACAAACTTTTAATGAGTTCAAAGATAGAAAACTCTTTCCAATTACATTTCATGCAATTCTCAATATACTCTTGCCTCTAAAACACTTATAGCCTTATAGTTGCATAACAAACAATAATATTTTAGTTAAGTCAGATCCTTCTTTTTATATGGTCATATTTGAATAATATTGCCCTTGTGGTTGCACAACAAAGCAACATATCTAAAAATACTGTAAGCATCAAAATGCACCAAGACTACCCCACATCAATCTCCAATAGTAAGCCTTGTGGTTGTACAACAAACCTACTACAGTTTTTTATATGGAATTGACTTAGCATGAATGAAGGTTTATGTAATAGTCCTAAACACTAAGCATCCTAAATTCAGACTAATTAATCCAATTGGTCAAATAAGTGTAAGATTGATAGGAGGCTATCCATGCTTTCACAACAGTCCTAATCAAGTAACCATCACTCAAGAACACTTGCCTTAGACACTAATCGATCAATCACTGTCGAACTCAGATCGCTTTTAGTTTCCACCACTATGACTTAATATAATTTTAAGAGGACTTTATGATCTCATGCACATCCTGCTTAATACATTCACAATGGTACATAATCATGCTATGCCAGATGTGAATTATATCATGAATTAAAGCATCTAAATAGATCTCTAAGATAGACTAAGGTTCGATTGTTCAATCGGACTCATCTCATCATCCGAATTGAGCCAATTCAAAACCCTAGATGATCACTATCTAGATTATATTTCATAATGTACTTTATACATTCTATAATGATGTATAATCATACATTAAAGAAATACATCTAAACATATCTCTAAGCATGACTAGGGTTTGGGTGTTCAATCAGATTCAACTCTTGACCCACACTAAAGCCAACCAATAATCCTAGGTAAAATAAAATCATGCCAACATGCTATCCTTCGATTGTATTAATAAAGAAGGCTCTGATACCACTATTGAATTTTAGTGGCACAGGGAAGATCTAAGTGTTTAAAATTTTTTATTCAAACACCTAGGTGCATCAAAACCTTAGAACCCAGAATCTCTTGACTATAGCAATCAAAGCTATCCATAAAATAAATATGGACAAGAGAAATATCTACAATGCTTATTCCAATTTTCACTAGGCGTCCAAATGTTCGCCCTCCAATGGTGATCCACATAGGACTCAATCCAAGGACAGCGCTCCTTTATGAATCTTGCTTCAAGAGTTCTAGCCCCTAGAACTCAAACAACCTCGCACCGATTAGGTTTCTATAAGAACCTAACTCCACCCTCTCAAGGCACTCTTCTGAACTTCTGAACCTCTCTTTTAGAACCTTCCTAACCTTTGTCTGGATCAAAATTAGGCTTTGTCTTATAGACAAGAGCCTTATCCTAAAACTGGAGATAGGAGTGAGGCTTGTCTTGGCTTAGGAGAGAACTCAGTAAGAGATTTTTGGAATGCCTTTGAAATCTAGTGCCATGGGCTTTTTATAGTTAAAGAATAATACCCCATAAGCCAATCATATATATGATACAATAGGATATTTTTCTATATTTTATCTTCCAAACTCATATATTTGACATTATTTATTAATAAAGTTAGATATTTTGATTCATTATATGCTGCATCTTATACTTATTTAAGATTATAATAAACCCTTTAGATTAGGATAATTGTTTTAAGGCCATGATGAGATCATGCCAGTGAGACTTAAATCCTTGATAGCCCTAACTTGAAATATTTCCAGTCATTGGTTCATTGAGTCAGGATCAATGATACCGATCAGACTGGCACATCCTATGTATACTCAATAGAGAGGGAGGTTGATCTTATAACTACTTATGTGGTGACACTAATATAAGATTGTGGGTGCTCACTAGAGAATGAGTTCATTGAATTGGCCTACAAGAGAACATCTGATGGAGCCTTATTTACATGTCAGCTAATTGTTCTCTAGTGGGAGTTGTGCAAGTGATCTTTAGATCTGAGATCACCATGGTACCTTTTGTACGTTAATCCATATTTTGGTTCATTCTCTAGTTTGGTTCATTGATCTTTGTGTGGGATGTTCTGGATGTGGTGTAGTATGCATGGAGGTTGTGAGTGGTCAATAAGGGATCAGTCACTCCTAATAAGGGGAGCGAATATTTTATATATGATCTCACAAATCAATGATTCGAGAAGTCTTTGGTCAAAGTAGGATGATAATTAGAAAGTGTTGGATTTGATGGTGCAGCGAAGTATTAGATGTTTAATATTTTCATTAAAAACACTCGATGCACTGGAAACTATAATGCCTAAGAACCTTTGACTATATCATCAAAGTACAATAAATATAAATTTGGATTAGAAGAATACATGTAGTGCTAATCTAATTTTTATAAGGCGTCTAAGCATTCACCCTCCAACGGTGATCCACACAAAAATTAAACCAAGAACAGCACTCTTTTTTTACTTTTCTTCAAGAGTTCTAACCCCTAGAACTCGACTAGCCACCAATCGATTAGACTTTCCTCCAGATTTGAGTTTGAACCTCTCTGAACTACCTGCTAGATTTGACCACCTTTTTTCTAGACCTCTTAAACCCTTAGAGCTATTAGGATTAGGCTTGTCTTAAAAGAACAAGCCTTTGTCCTAAACCTAGAGTTGTAAGATAGGGAGAGAGGGAGTGGATAGGGGTTGTAAGAATTGAATGACCACCCCATCTTACGTCCCCTATTTATAACACCAGATGGGGTACCAACAGAGAAGGCATGTCTCATCTGGAATATTATATTAAGTCCTCATATCACTTATCTGAGAGTCTTTAAACAGAAGGACTCTTCAGGGTGTGATATGTCGATTTCTGCCCTCTCACGCATGCATGCCTAAAATGAGATGCTTTTTGCATCTTTTCTCACTTCAGATTAGTATGAAATTTTCCACATAAACCTTTATTCAAATAGAAAGGCCATCACCAAATGACACCTTATTTGGATAAAATTATATATGTATAAGGAGTTTTCACCAAAGAGACGTGCAAGCACCTTCTCCCTATCGCACGCATGCATGCCCAGAAAAGGGTGTGAAAAGCAACCTTCCTTAATCTGATAATTTTTTAAATTTTTACCATGTGATCAACACTTAAAACTAATCCTTATCATAAAAATTATCAGATAAAAAATCACTTAAGACTCCCTAAACAGAAGGAGTCTTCGCATCCCTTCATGCATCCAGAAAAACCTATCACGCGCACAACAAAGTTTCCAAAATTTTTTCACACACATTCTGAAAGATTTTACATACTTTAAAAGGTGTGCTAGATGGTTCATCATCTGATCTCATTGTCATAAAAAATAAAGACCCAAAACAGAAGGACTCTTAGTCCTTCTCCATGCCAAAAACAAAGAGCACATGCGCTCAGCATATTTGCACCAAGAGTCCTTCTTAAGTTGGACTCTTAATTATTTAGCGTGTACACTAGATATGGCATCTCTTTTTGGTTGCTTCTAGGTGGATAGACCTGATCCAAATGCCCACCAAATTGGGCTAACAAATCAGCAAAGTATGAGATCAAATTAGTCTCCAAAGGAGCTAGGGATTCCATACGTGCTAGCATGCTTACTGGAACCCTGATTGAATCCAAAATTCTAATTAACCTTTTTCAAAAAGATCCTTGGCCAATTTTTATATGTGTATGATCCATTGGTTTCTACATCTAGCTAGCAATAGATCTGGGTACAAATTGATCTAATTTGATTAGAATTTAATCTAATCGATTTAGGTCCAATCGAGCTAACCTGATTTCAGCAATTAGAATTCTTTCTAATTGACGATCGAATCAAACTCTTTAATTTGATCAAAAATCTATAAGTTAAGATTGATACCTAGCAACGTATCATGACTATCCAGAAGATATAAAATTTGATGAAAATATTAAATATACCCTTCAGTGGTAAGTTACCGTGCAATTTAATCCTTCGATCATCCCTGCACTCTGAATATGTTCATAAGTATGGAACTATGTCAAACTCAAACACATATTCATATCGATTCTCAATTAACCAATGATGACTCTAATGAAGAAATATTAGAAACTCTTTCTAATCTCCTTCTTACTTTTGACCAAAAGATTTTTTTTGAGTCATCTAGGAATGAGAATACATATGATGCGATCGTTTGTTACTAAGAGTGATCGATTCCTTATTGACCTACTCACAACTTTCATATATACTCCACCATATCCAGAACACCCCATACATATCTTAATGCCATGCCTGAGTATGAACCAAAATATAGATTCATGTGCATAAGATTCTATGGTGATCTTAGGTCTAAGAATCACTTGCACAACTCCTACTTAGAGAACCATCTTTGACATGCAAGTAAGGCTTCTATAAGATGTTTTCTTTCATCGAGTCAATTCAGTAGACTCATTTTTCAAATAAGTACATACATTCTTGTATTAGTATCTCACACAAGTGGCTAGTAAGATCTGCCACCCTCTCCATTGAGCATATATAGGATGTGTCAGTCTATCCAGAATATTGATCTCTGGCTCAATACTCCTACGACCAGAAATATTTAATATTAGAGTTTTAGAATTTTAGGTCTCACTAGCATGATCTATTCATATCTCCTAAAATCATTATCCTAATCTTTGGGATTCATCATAATCTTAGTTATAATAAGATGCAGCTAATATGATGAATTAATGTCTCATTTTATTATCAAATCATTATATGAGTTGAAAAATTACAAAGAAAAATCCCATCAAAAATATTTGCGATTGGTTTATAGGGTACTCTTCTTTAATGTTACATTAAATTATTTAATCTACAAATACATACATAAGATCTGATCTTAAAACTCCTACAAACAAATCTATAACATAAATTTATATGCATAGAAATCTGAATCTAAAATGACAAGCTTGTGAACTAAAAATAAAAATAGCTTTTAGTAATAGATCTAATCTACCACTTCTAAGGTTTTGAACCCAATACCTGAGCATAGATAGTCAAACTTCACGATAAAAAATATAGATCTAAAAGTCTTCTTTGGTCGCTCGTAGCCGTATAAGCATCCGACCTCTACGGATAGTCCACACGAAGCCCCTCAGACCGATCAGCCCTCTGCGAGAGTGCTAGCTCGTGCAGTTAGCTTCTAATGTTAAAGATGGATCAGAGGAGGATGCTGGATAGTAGAGAAAAATTTGATGAAGACTCTCTTTCCTTTGATTTTTTTTCCTCACCCAAAAATCTAGAATAGTTCTAGGTCTCTCACCCAAGAGAAGAATGATCTCCTCTTTTGTTCATGCCAAGGAAGAAAGAAAACCACCCAAACCTTACACACCAAAGAAGGATTTTTGCTGAAAAGCTCTCTCATGTTGGTGCACAAATTGTGGCCTTTTTATGATTATCGCACAAATCAGGTAAGACAAGATAAGAGCTGGAGTTTGTTGCAATTCAAACTATTTTAAATTTCAATTTGACTCTAACTTTTTCTCACCCTTATCTGACTGAAAGAGAGACTTACCAAAAAAAATAGATATGAAAATCAATCAGAAAGACCTTCTTTTCTCGTACACAATAGGCCCCTTCAAAACCAGCCAACGTGTGGAAGGATATGGATAAGGTTTTAGGTTGAAATTCAAATCATTTTGAATTTAAATCAAAACCAACTAATTTCTATCCTTAATGGGTGACAAAAGAAGGGTTATCTTTTAATTTCTTCATACATAAATTGATTTTGCATGGTGAAAAAAGGCATGAGACAATTTGGGTGGCGCAAGTGAGAGAGTCCCATTCATTTGAGACTCTAGAGTTTAACCAATTGGATTTCTTTTAAACCCAATCCAATTAGACCCAATTAAAATATGATGAACCTAATCTAATTAGGCTCCTATAATCTTAATTAAATTTGATCAAATCAATAAATTAATTGAGCCATAGATCGGATCAAATTAGGATCATTCTCCCTTACCAATTAGGTCATCTCATAACCTAACCAGACTTGATCTAATTGAATCCAATTCAATCAAACTTGATCCAGATTTTAATGCTCAATCAAATTGAGCTAATTAATGATCTAATCATTAATAAATCCTTTATTAATAATAAAATTCAAGTCTAGTGAGACTCTTCTCTAGAGTCCTCGTCCAATGAGACTCTTCTGATTAGCTATGTGATCGGAGAGAAACTTCTAATGTGTAACCCATAGGTTCGAACCTAAGTCAGTAGCATAGGAACTAATTTCTGTACCTATCAGAGTAACTATCTAGCAATGGTATTCGATGTTCGGATAGGCCGAATGTATGCAAAGCAATACTCAAAAATCTATTTGGATATAGTTACCGTATAATTCATCCCTTTGACCCTTGATGCTAGAATGACTTAGAGTTTAAACTGTCATCTCTTAATAGTACATCCATTGTGTATCTCAACCTGATAAATTCTGTCTCCTCACAAGGATTATCCTAGTCAAGGTCTTACTAAATTGAAACACAAAGCATTCTCTCCAATCTCTTGGAGTAGTCAATTCCATCTTGACTCACACACTGACTTCACAAGTACTTGACTGTGTCTAAAAATCTTTCGATCTTGAATTAAAAATTCAGATAGTCTGACATCAAAGCACAGTGAGTTGCTTGCAAGTCACCATGGTGATCTTAGGTCGAAAGGACACTTATACTTATATTTCTTCAGAGTGACTCTTGATAACAGAGTGCTCCGGAGTTAATCATGTTTAGTGAAATGTACTCCTACATTTCACTTGCATGCCATACCAGCATCTCTATGCTCCTTGGTTAAAAGGACAACCAACTTATATGGCACACAATAACCTACACTTGATATATCTATCACAAAAGTTTGATATAGAAGATGTACAAGCTTATGATAAAAATTATCAAATAAATATTTTATTAATTAATTCATATATAATTACATCAAATAGCACAACCATCAACAGGCTGACGATTGACTTTGAGACACATTTTCCAACAGCTTGTTGTTGCAGCTTACTATGATTATGAAATCTGACAGATAGATGTGACAAATACTTTTCTGAATGGATATCTTGAGAAAGATATTTATATGAAGCAACCTATAATTTCACATCAAATGATGGTGATCACAGAGTCTGCAAGCTGCAAAGGTCCATATGCGGATTAAAGCAAGCTTCTTGGAGTTGGAACCATGGTTTTGATAAAGCAATCAAATCATTTGATTTCATAAAAAATGAAGAGAAACCATGTATATATAAAAGGGTCAGTGGGAGTGCGATAACATTTCTCATATTGTATGTAGATAATATTCTCCTTATTGAGAATGATGTTCCCATGCTGATCACGATCAAAAGATGGTTGTCTAAGGAATTCTCCATGAAAGATCTAGAAAAAGTATCTTATATTCTCAAAATAAAGGTATATAGGGATAGACCTAAATAGATTCTAGACCTATCACAAAAGCTGTACATAGAGAAAGTGCTAAAGAAGTTCAGCATAGAAAACTCCAAAAGAAGACTTTTACCTCTTAGGCATGGTATTAATCTTTCCAAGATGATGTGTCCAACCACATCTGAGAAAATATAGCATATGAGTAGGATTCCTTATGCCTTAGCCATAGGGAGCCTCATGTATGCCATACTATATACTTGACCTGATATTGTCCTTACTGTGAGGGTCACGAGCAAGTATCAGTCGAATCCAGACGAGGACCATTGGATGGCTGGGAAGAACATCCTTAAGTACTTAAGAAGGACTAAGGATTTGTTTTTGATCTCTGGAGAAGATTCTAAGTTGCGAGTCGAGAGGTATGCTGATTCAGACTTTATGTCTGATCCTGATGATAGAAAGTCTACGTCAAGATATGTGTTCATTTGCAATGATGGTACAGTTAGCTGGAAGAGTTTCAAGCAACCTATCGAAGTGGATTCAACTATGGAGGCTGAGTATGTCGCTGCTTCAGATGTTGCAAAGGAAGACTTTTGGCTCAAGAAATTCATCGCAAAACTTGATGTTATGATATCAGATGCCATACCACTCTACTGCGACAACAATGGAGCCATAGCATTGGCTAAAGAAGTAGGGTTTCAGGGTGGGCATGCACAGTGGAAACATAATGGATTTTAAAATTTTAATAAAAAAATTCTAAATATTAAACCTTTAAACCAGCATCTCCTTAAGATTAACAATCATATATAACATAAATTCAATATTAAATTTAAGTTATAGAAAAATACCTGCAGCGCTTAATCCAAATTTCGATAGAACCTCCATCAGGCACCCAAGTGTTTGGCCTCCAACGATGATCCACACAGGGCTATGATCAGGACACCAACTTTTTGAGATGATTTCTCCTCCAAAATTTTCACTCTGAGAATTTTTTTGAACACCAGGACCTCAAGACCCTCTTCCTTTCCTCCTAGCCTTCCTATCCCTATCTTTCTTCTCTCCTTGTCTTCCTTAATTCTCTTCCTAGACTCTTATCCTAAAATCGGACTGTCCTATCTATTTTAGACTTGTCCTAACAAGAGAAGGAAGAGACTAATTGGATAATAGGGAGAGGATGTTAGAAAGAAAAGAGAAATTGAAAATCTGAATGAATCTAATCCCCTGGCGCACCCCCCTTTAAATACTTAGCGATGGGTTGCGTTCGAGAATTTTTCGCTTCCCTTCCATGCCGTATCCATCAAAAAACCTCATACCTCCTGATGAATTCTCATGTCTATCTAGAAGTTTTTGACACAAGGCAATCATCGAGAAAAAATCCAAGAGATGCTTCATGCAGAAAGACTCTTCGGAACATTTTTCTCGATGATTCTCCGATGCATCGCGCAGCTTCCCATGGCATAATTTTTTTCCACCACCTATCAATATAATTTTATCCATCCAATGGCCAAAAATCAAGGCACTAATATGAGAATGTCATGAAAAAAAATTTAGATTAAGAAGTGGCGTGACAAATGGGTTAGAGTCCTTCACAAGTTGGACTCTTGGTCAGGCGCATGGATCAGGCTGACAGGATTTCCAAATTTAACAAATTTTCATGATTAAACCAGAAGGAATTTTAACTTGAGAAAAATTCCTCATGCTCAAAATAAAGTTAGAAATTATTAAAAAATTATTTCATCATGGAATATAGGATAAGCTTGAGAATGAGGCATCCCATCTCATGGGATGCGAAAGCTATTTCTGCACACAAAAACTGCACCCACGCACAAGAAAAATTCTTGACTCGTGGAGACTTAGTTTCCTAGCTCCAAATTTTTGGTACATACAACCAAGAGATGAACCAACTCAAAATCAAAATTTATTTGAATTAATTTGGCTTTAATTAGCCCAATCTGGAATCAATTTTAAACCCAATTCGAAATATGGAGCTAGTTTTTTGCAACATGTGCTAGCATGTCAATTTTGCAAACATGATCTAATCCAATTAGACCCCTGATCAATATCCTTTATGTGTGACTCATTGGGTCCACATCTAGCTAGCAATAGATCCGAGTTCAAGTCGATTTGATTTGATTAGAATTTAATCTAACCGATCTAGATCCAATTGAACTAACCCGATTTCAGCAATTAGAACTCTTTCTAATTGGTGATTGAATTAAACTCTTTAATTCGATCAAACCCATAAGACAAGATTGACGTCTAGAAACGTATCATGTCTACCTAGAAGATATGAAATTTTTGATGAAAATACCAAAAATACCCTTCAGTGGAAACTTACCGTGCAATTTGATCCTGCAATCTCTCTGCATCCCGAATATGACTGTGGATATGGAATGATGTCAAATCCAATATCATACTCATATTTCTCTCAATCTTATATGATGATTCAATTAATAAAATATTAGAAACTCTTTCTAATTTTTATTCTGCTTTGATCAAAGGCTTTCTGAATCATTAATCGATCAGAACAAGTAGGATGCGATTTTCTTTACCAGGAGTGATCGATTCCATATTGACCTACTCACAACCTCCATACACATTCTACCATATCTAGAATACCTCGTACATGACTAAGTCATAAATGAGTATGAACCAAAAAATATGGATTCATGTATACAAGGTTCTATGGTAGTCTCAGGTCAAAGGATTACATGCACAACTCCCACTATAAGAAAACACTCTTGATAAGTAAGTAAATTCCATAAGATGTTTCTTAAGTCAGATCAATTCAGTGAACTCATTCTCTAATGAGCACCCACTTCCTTGTATTAGTGTCTCACACAAGTGGCATATGAGATCTGCCACCCTCTCCATCGAGCATATAAGAAAGTGCTAATCTATCCAGAATATTGATCCCCTACTCAATGCTCTTATGATTAGGAATATTCTAAATAAAGATTTTTAGGATTTTAGATCTCATAGGTATGATCTCATCATAACCCTAAATCCATTTTTCTGATTTACAGAGTTCATCATAATCATTACTAAAGTAAGATGCAGCATATGATGAAAAATATCTTTTATTATTTAAAGAGTCAATACATAAGTCTGGAAGATTACAAGAAAAATCCATCCAAATACAAATTTCGATTGGCTTGTAGGGCATATTTCTTTCAATCTCCCACTTGCACTAAAGCCAATCGCCATTATATTTTATCCCCATACAATCAAGATGACGATCGAACTGCTGCTATAGTAGAGCCTTAGTAAATGGATCTGCTATGTTATTCTTTGTTTCTACTCATTTAATGACAACATCTTGTCTTTCGATTATTTCACGAACGAGATGGAAGCATCTTAGAATGTGCTTGGATTTATGATGAGACCTTAGTTCTTTTGCTCGAGCAACTACTCTAGTATTATCACAGTAAAGTTTTACTGGATTCTTAATCTCAGGAATGACATCCAACTCAGTGATGAATTTCTTCATCCAGACAGCTTCTTTGGTGGCTTCACTTGCAGCTATATATTCTACCTCAGTGGTTGAGTCAACTACAGTCTGCTGCTTGAAATTTTTCAACTAACAGCTCCACCATTAAGAGTAAAGAATATCCTGAAGTGGACTTGCTATCATCAGGGTTTGATTGGAAACTAGAGTCATAATAACTTTCTAGTTTTAAATCAGATCTTCCATATATCAAAAAAATATCTTTAATCCTTCTTAGGTACTTAAAAATATTTTTCACTGCTTTTCAATGATCTTCTCCTGGATCAGCCTGAATTCTACTAACTATGCCAATGGCATAGGCAACATCAGGCCTAGTACATAGCATAGCATATGATCGACCCTACTGCCGAAGCATAGGGAATAGAACTCATTCTATTTCTCTCTTCCGATGTTTTAGGAGACATCTTTTTAGAGAGATGTATGCCTTGACTCATGGGTAAATAACCTCTTTTACTTCCATCTATGCTAAACCTCTTTAGCACTAACATCCTCTTGTACTTGGATTGGGACAAGCCTAACATCCTCTTAGATCTATCCCTATAGATCTTTATACCTAGTATATAGGATGCTTCACCTAAATCCTTCATGAAAAACTTACTTGATAGCCATGTCTTGATTGATTGTAACATTGGGATATCATTCTCAATAAGAAGTATGTCATCTACATATAAAACTAAAAAGATAATAGCACTCCCACTAGTCTACTTGTATACACAAAGTTCATCCACATTTTTTATAAAGCCAAACTCTTTGACTGTAACATCAAATCGGATGTTCCAACTCCTCGAGGCCTGTTTTAATCCATAAATAGATTTCTTAAGCTTACATACCTGATTTTCTCTCCCTTTTGAACAAACTCTTCTGGCTGAGACATGTAAACCTCTTCCTCAAGATAACCATTAAGGAAGGCGGTCTTCACATCCATTTGCCAAACCTCATAATCATAGTATGCTGCTATTGCAAGCATAATCCGCATAGATTTGAGCATGGCAACAAGCGAAAATATTTTATCATAATCAATACCCTATTTTTGCCTGAAACTTTTAGCTACTAATCTAGCTTTATGGGTTTCAACTTGGCCATCCGCTCTAATCTTTTTCTTATAGATCCATTTGCATCTAATAGGGGTCACACCCTCTGGTGCATCAACCAAAGTCCACACTTGGTTGGAATACATGGAGTCCATTTTGGATTTCATAGCCTCTAGTCATTTGTCTGAGTCCCTTCTCATGATGGCTTCCGTATAGGTCAAAGGTTCATCATTCTCAATGATGTGGGCTTCATTATTCTCAATAACGAACCCATACCTCATAGGTGCATTTCGCACCCTATCCGACCTTCGGAGAGGAGGTATACTTTGTGTTTGTACTTCATTAATGGATATTTTTGGTTGAGGATCATCTTATGCTTGCATTTATAGGTCATGAATTTCTCCAAGTTCAATTTTCTTCCCACTGCCTCTTTCTAGGATAAACTCTTTTTTCATAAAAGTGGCATATTTACTGACAAACACCTTATGTTCGGTAGGATGGTAAAAGAGGTATTCTATACTCTCTTTAGGATAACCTATAAACAAGCATTTATCTGCCCTAGCACTCAGCTTATATCCAAAATTTCTTTTAACATAAGCTGGACAGCCCCATATCTTAAGATACTTAAGATTAGGCTTCTTTCCTCTCCATATCTCATATGGAGTGGTGGCACAGATTTTGAAGGTACTCTATTCAGGATATAAACAACAGTTTCTAGGGCATATCCCCAGAAAGAAATTGGCAAATCTGTAAAGTGCGATTCCTCCTTTCTGCTACATCATTTAGCTGTGGTGTATAGGGAGGGGTCCATTCTGAGAGAATTCTATTTTCTTTAAGATGATCTAAAAATTTATTGGATAAGTATTCTCCTCCTCAATCAGATCGAAGGATTTTAATACTTTTTTTAGTTTGTTTCTCGACCATACTTTGATACTCTTTAAATTTATCAAAAGCTTCAGATTTATGTTTCACAAGATATACATATCCAAATCTAGATAAATCATCAATGAACATTATAAAATAAGAGTACCACATACATCAGTTTGTTCCTCTGGCTTCTGTTGTCACAGGACCACATACATCAGTATGTACAAGTCCTAATAACTCACTTGTCCTTTCTCCATATCCACTAAATGGAGTCTTAGTCATTTTTTCCATAAGACAAGATTCACAAGTACCTAATGATTCATAATCATAAGGATCAAAGAACTCTTCTTTATATAACTTGTTAATCCTTGTCTCACTTATATGACCAAGTCGGCAATGCCAAAGTAAAGTATTATTCAACTCTTCTCTCTTTCGCTTTTTACTTTCATTAATATGAAAAACATTGTCATTAGATAGAATTAGAAGACCATTAGTAATAACGCCATGACAAATAATTTCATTAGAAAAAGAAATTGAGCAACTATTGCTCTTTCCATTTATTTCATAACCTCGTTGCAATAGTAATGATACAGAAATAATATTTCTAATGATCTTAGGCATATAATAACAGTTTTCTAGCTCTAAGATCTTTCCAGAAGGTAACTTTAACATATATATCCCTACAGCCTCTGCTTGGATTGACTCTCCTCCAGCACCGTAGAGCTTGAAGTCATCCTTCTTCAGCACTCTAATATTCTACAGCCCCTACAACAACTTGTAGATATAAGAACCGCAGGCAGTATCCAATACCCAAGAGTCTGAATTGGAAGAACTTAATGACAAAATTGTACGTATCTCATACATACTTTTTGGTGCATCACTTGCACCTGCCTTTACAGTTGCAAGATATAATTTACAATTTCTTTTCCAGTATCCTGTCTTACTGCAGTGAAAGCAGGTACCCTGTTCAGAGACTTTCTTCCCCTTCTTCTTCAACTTGCTACCCTTAGGATTCAGTGCTTTCTTTGAACCCTTAAAACCTGACTTCTTCTTTGAGGTTTTACCCACAAGAAGAAGTGGAGCCTTTTCTTTCTTAATACGGCTCTCAGCTGTCTTAAGCATATTTAATAGCTCAGGCAAGGAGGTATTCAGTTTGTTCGTATGATAGTTCACAACAAACTGAGCGAGTAACTCGAGGAGAGATTGCAGGATCAAATCTTGACTTAATTCTCCATCCATCACAAAACCAAGTTGATCCAATCTAGTGATTAGATCGATAACCTTCAGGACCTGGTCTTGTACGGATGATCCCTCAGTCATTCTAGCATGGAATAACTGCTTATATATCTCATATCTAGCAGTTCTACTCTGTTTTCTATACAACTCTTTAAGATTGAGGAGTATGGATTGAGTATCCATGCTCTTATGTTGCCTCTGCAACTCATTGCTCATAGAGGCCAGTATGATGCACTTGATAGTCAAACTGTCATTCTTTCACATCTTGTATGTGGATACCTCCTCTTTTGTGGCATCATCCCCAACCTCTTATGGTTCAGAGATGTCAAGAATATAGGAGAGCTTCTCCTGAGTGAATATGATCTTTAAATTCCTCAATCAGTCCACATAATTGGGATCGATCAACTTGTTGGAATCTAAAAGTTTTTGCAATGATAGTGAAGATGTCATTTATAGAATTTAATCTATAATAATTAAAGAATATTACATAAGCAAACAACTCATATTAACTCATACAATTAAATAAAGTCTTTAGATTTAATTGTGCCTCCCACTATTTTATCAAACATCATAACCCTCTACTATGATGAACGAGATATATTTAATATTTATCTTAGTGGGATTGAGATCCTAATTCCTCATAATGGTCTTGTGTTAACCAACAAACCCTTATGAGTTCATAGGTAGGAAACTCTTTTCAATTGCATCTCATACAATTTTCAATATTATATCTTGGCCTCTAAAATATTATTAGCCTTGTGTTAACACAACAAGCTATAATATTTTAGTTAAGTTAGACCCTTTATTTCAATACAGTCAAATTTTAATATAACTGTCCTTGTGTTAACACAACAAAGCAGTATATTCAAAATTGCCGTAAGCATCTTCTATGCATCAGGATTATGTTATATCAATCCTTATGACAAGCCTCATATTAACACAATAAACTAGCCATAGTTTATGATGTAACATTAACCTAGCATGAAGAAAAGCCCTTAATAGTGTTTTCAACATTAGGATTTTTCAATATCAAGATCGCTTAATCAAATTGGCCAGGTAAGTAAGGTGGGGGTCCCCCCGTTGCTTTGCTTAGACACCAATAAATTAGCCAGGTCAGACAACGGAACCAATTAAAGAACCATCTATAGCACTTTCTTAGACACCAATTGATCAATTGATTAAGAATTAGTTAACCCATAGTTGCATATCACTACCACTTAATATAATTTTCTAATGAGGGCTTTTATTTGGTCTCATGCACATTCTAACTACATAATACCTATTTATGTATCAACATTAAAACATTCTACATATGCAAGTGTAACATATGGACATTCATCATCCTAGGACAACCTTGCAGCATAACCCCGTTATGCTAGGACAACCTTATGTCAATATGATGAAGTGGTGAATGATTTATGCATTATTTCATATCATCATATGAAAGCATAAATTATTTTATAGTATAAATCATACTATAGATCACATAAATATTACGTATATATGATTGAACTAAACAAGGCCGGCTCTGATACCACTGTAGGGTTTCATGGTGGGCATGCACAGTGGAAACATAATAGATTTTAAAATTTTAATAAAGAAATCTTAAATATTAAACCCTTAAATCAGTATCTCCTTGATGATTAACAATCATATATAATATAAATTCAAGATTAAATTTAAGTTATAGAAGAATACCTGCAGTGCTTAATTCAAATTTCGATAGAACCTCCATCAGGTACCCAAGTGTTCACCCTCCAACGGTGATCCACACAGGGATATGATCAGGACACCAACTCTTTGAGATGATTTCTCCTCCAAAATTCTCACTCTGAGAATTTTCTTGAACATCAGGACCTCAAGACCCTCTTCCTCTTCTCCTAGCCTTTTCCTATCCCTACCTTTCTTCTCTCCTTGTCTTCCTTAATTCTCTTCCTAGACACTTGTCCTAAAATCAGACTTATCCTTTCTATTTTGAATTTATCCTAATAAGAGAAGGAAGAGACTAATTGGACAATAGGGAGAGGATGTTAGAAAGAAAGGAGAAATTGGAAATCTAAATGAATCCAATCCCTCGGCGCACCCCCCTTTAAATACTTAGCGATGGGTTGCCTTCGAGAATTTTTTGCGCCTCTTCCACATGCCATCTCGCATCCATCAAAAAATTTCATACCTCCTGATGAATTCTCATGCCCATATAGAAGTTTTTGATACATGGCAATCATCAAAAAAAAATCCAAGAGATGCTTCATGCAGAAGGACTCTTCGAAATATTTTTCTCAATGATTCTCTGATGCATCGCGCAGCTTCCCATGGCATAATTATTTTTCACTACCCATCAACATAATTTTGTCCATCCAATGGCAAAAAATCAAGGCACTAACATGAGAATGTCGTAAAAAAAATTCAGATTAAGAAGTGGCGTGACAAATGGGTTAGAGTCCTTCAAAAGTTGGACTCTTGGTCAGGCGCATGGATCAAGCTGACAGGATTTTCAAATTCAACGAATTTTCATGATTAAACCAAAAAGAATTTTAACTTCAAAAAAATTCCTCATGCTCAAAATAAAGTTAAAAATTATTAAAAAAATTATTTCATCATGGAACAAAGGATAAGCTTGAGGATGAGGCATCTCATCTCATGGGATGCGAAAGCTGTTTCTGCATACAAAAACTGCACCCATGCACAAGAAAAATTCTTAACTCATGGAGACTAGGTTTCCTGGCTCTAAATTTTTGGTACATATAGCCAAGGGCTGAACCAACTCAAAACCAAAATTAATTTGAATTAATTTGGCTTTAATCAGCCCAATCTGGAATCAATTTTAAAACCGATTCGAAACAAGGAGCAAGTTTTTTGCAACATGTGCTAGCATGTCAACTTTGCAAACATGATCTAATCCAATTAGACCCCTGATCAATACCCTTTGTGTATGATCCATTGGATTCCATGTCTAGCCAGTAATAAGTCTGAGTTCAAATCGATTTGATTTGATTAGAATTTAATCTAACCGATCTAGATCCAATCGAACTAACCTGATTTCAGCAATTAGAACTCTTTTCAATTGGTGATTGAATTAAACTCTTTAATTCGATAAAACCTATAAAACAAGATTGACGTCTAGCAATGTATCATGTCTACCTGAAAGATATAAAATTTTTTATGAAAATATCAAAAATATCTTTCAGTGGAAAGTTACCGTGCAATTTGATCCTGCGATCTCCCTGCACCCCGAATATGACTCTGGATATGGAATGATGTCAAATCCAATATCATACTCATATTTCTCTCAATCTTATATGATGATTCAATTAATAAAATATTAAAAACTCTTTCTAATTTTCATTCTGCTTTGATCAAAAGCTTCCTGAATCATCAATCGATCAGAACAAGTAGGATGCGATTTTCTCTTACCAGGAGTGATCGATTCCATGTTGACCTACTCACAACCTCCATATACATTCTACCATATCTAGAACATCCCGTACATGACTAAGTCATGAATGAGTATGAACCAAAAAATATGGATTCATGTATACAAGGTTCTATGATAGTTTCAGGTCAAAGGATTACATGCACAACTCCCACTATAAGAAAACATCTCTTGACAGGTAAGTAAATTCCATAAGATGTTTCTTAAGTCGGATCAATTCAGTGAACTCATTCTCTAATGAGCACCCACTTCCTTATATTAGTGTCTCACACAAATGGCATATGAGATCTGCCACCCTCTCCATCGAGCATACATAGAAAGTGCTAATCTATCCGGAACATTGATCCCTACTCAATGCTCCTATGACTAGAAATATTCTAAATTAGGATTTTTAGGATTTTAGGTCTCATAGGTATGATCTTATCATAATCCTAAATCCATTTTTTTGATTTATAGAGTTCATCATAATCATTACTAAAGTAAGATGCAGCATATGATGAAAAATGCCTTTTATTATTTAAAGAGTCAATACTTAAGTCTGGAAGATTACAAGGAAAACCCATCAAAAGAGCCAAGATTTCATTAAAAATTGAAGCACATCGAGCGGCGGTATCACATCATACGTGATTACCTTGAAAAGAAATATGTCGAGGTGCGAAGAGTAGACTCCGAGATAATATGACAGACTTGCTGACTAAGCAGTTGAGCCCACCAAAAATGAAAGTCCACCTTTTGAGAAGATGGGACTTAGATTTGTGGTCTATTGGCTTTAGTCCAAGTGAGAGATTGTTAGATGTATATCGTAGAAGCCAATATAGTTGAGACATTGTAATAAATCTAAGACATAATTTTATACTTAATACATTGATTTGATCATTAAAAGGATAAGTTTATTTTTTATGAGGACGTCTATGGAATTAGTTTTCGATACATATTCTCAAAGTAATGAGAATTAGAGACATGTATTTAATTCCTAAATACTCTCAATCATAGGATCATCATGAGGAGGGTGATCGATCTGAATAGACTGATGCATAGATCACTTTCTTCAAAATAGATGAGTCTCTGATCTACAGTGTAGAGGCACTGGACAACGAGTGTGGGTAATTATTAGAGAACAACTAGTACTGAGCATGACGATACAAGAGATCATCTGGATTTCTATTCAATCATCAGTGATTGTCTCGATGCTGTAGTTGTGTGAATGGTCATTTGACCTAAGATTGTACTACTGTTCACAGTGAGGTTGCTCGAATTTGACTGACATATAAATATGAGTCTCAATGAGTCTTTGTAGTGGATGTTAACGATAGTTGGTCCATTGTAAGGGTACGGTGCACATCAAGATGGAATTTATCAATCTTGATAGAGAGGAATAGTCTTATGAGATTTGAAAGGCTAACTCTAAGAATCTATGGCTATAGTAGTGTGATGATAGAAAAGAGTTTCTAAAGAAATCACATCTGGATCTGAGCTAATCGAATCTATCACATGACTGATGTAGAGGTTTGACGATTTATCTATGATCTGCCATCAAGTCGGAACTCACAATAGAGGGACTATCACATATTAACTACACCTAGATGTTCACTTTAGTTCTACTGGGTTGCTACTACATACTGTTAGGTGTCACTGGTGGATTGTGAGAGCTCACTAAGGTTGTTTCGGATCGACAATCCTTGATGAGTTAAAGTGAAATTGTTTCAACTCATTGAAAAGAATTTCAACGATACTTTGATAGAGATCATTGTATATCTTACTACCAGATAGAATTGAACCTATAGGGCCACACAACAAAGAGATTAGGTCTGGAATTAGTAATTGAGCTTATGAAGTATCATTTGGGTTCAGAGAAATCCGATTGGGTTCAAGATTGTTGAAATTTTGGATTTGGTACACGCATATGTGTTTTAAATCTTTTATTTTCTAAATACCACAGTAGAGAATAAGATTAAAATATTTTTAATCTAAATTTTATATGCATAAAAGTATAAAATCATATGGATCTATTTCATATGCTGAAATTAATATATCTGAAATTCAGATTGTGATCAAATCACATATTTATTTCACAATCTCTTTTTTCAAAATTGGATCTGAAAGAGATGAGGCTCTCTGTTAGATGCATAAGTATCCAATCTCTCCGAGTATCCACTCGGGATCAGCCTAGAACAGTCCTCTATAATCTAAATTTTGGTTCTTCAAAATTCAGCCTACTAAATCTGATCGAAGCCTGGATCGCGATCAACACTTGATCTCTTTGATCTTCTTTTTCTCCTTTTCTTTAGAGTTTTTTCTTACTATGTGCTGCTACCATATTCTAAAAACCAGCAAGAAAGAGGCACCCAAACTCTTTTGGGCATGAAACTCCTTGGGACGTACATCCCAAGGAAGGGGTGTATAGAACACCCAAGAGAAGAGAAAGGGAGAGGAAGAGAGGGCGTAGGGAGAGCCTTTGGGTGTGAGGGGCTGCTGGTTTTGATGCTCTAGAGATCTTAGGGGAGGTCCCTTTAAATAGGCATAAGGATTGAATCCTATTCAATCATATAATACAAGTCCTACTTGCATTACGATTCCTATTAACTTAAGTTTTCTAACTTACATTAAGAAGCCTGTTAGGTGCCAACTATTGGAGCCCTTGCACTCATAATTAGATACCCTCTTTTGCACCCAAGAGACACCTCATATGAAAACCAAAGGCTCTCTAATTAATAGACATACCAAATTGATCAAATCAAAGTGGCGCCCCATAAAAACTATCAAGGAGATTCATAAGGGACTTGCATCCTTATTTATATGATCCATAACCTTTAGACACCCAACAATTGAAGTCTCATGAATCTTATTCATGTAGGTTATTAGCAGTAATTAAGTTAGAATTATCTTATCAAATAAGTAATCCCAACGAAAAAAGAAATTGTATCCAATCATGTGCTAGTAAGGTTATCATGAACCTAATAGGTTTCTCTAAACTCAATTCACACTTCATAAGCTCAATTTCTTATTTCAAACCTAATCCTTTTATTGTATGACCCCATAGGTTCAATTCTATCTAGTAGTGAGTTATACAATGATCTCTATCATTATATCATTGAAACTCTTTTTAATGGGTCGGAATAATTTCACTTTAACTCAATAAAGATTGTCAATCTGAACAATCCTAGTGAGCTCTCACAATCCACCAGTGACACCTAGCAGTATGTAGTGGCAACTCAGTAGAACTGAAATGAATCTCTAGATGTAGTTAATGTGTGATTTTGTCCCTCTATCATGAGTCTCGACTGGATGGCAGGTCATAGATAAATCATCAAATCTCAACATCAGTCATATGATAGATTGATTAGCTCAAGTCCAGTTGTAATTTCTATAGAAACTCTTTTCCATCAATCATACTACTGTGGCCACTGACTCTTGGACTTAGCCTCTTAAATCCTGTAGGACTACTCCTCTCTATCAAGATCGATAGATCCTATCTTGATGCACACTCCACTCCTATAGTGGACCAACTGTCGCCAACATCCACTACAAGGGCTCATTGAAACTCATATTTATGTGTCAATCAAACTCCAATAGTCTCACTGCAAGTAGTAGTACAATCTCAAGTTAAAAGACCAGTCGCACAACTATAGCATCGAGATAATCATAACGATTGAATAAAAATTTAAGTGATCTCTCGTATGGTCATGCTCAATGCCAGTTGTTCTCTAACAACCACCTGCACTTGTCGTCCTGTGTCTCTACACAGTAGAGACCCATCTATTTCAAAAGAAGCGACTTGTGCGCCAGTCTATCTGGATCTGTCATCACCCTCATATTGATCCTATAACCGGAAGCCTTAAGAAATTAAATATATGTCTCTAATTCTCAACACTTTGAGAATATGTATCGAAACTAATTCAATGGATGATTCAAGGACATATTACACTTGAATGACAAAGAACTTGCCCCTTTTATTAATCATATCAATATATTAAATATAAAATTATGTTCTAGATATATTACAATGTGTCAGTCATATTGGCTTCTAGGATATACATCTAACAATCTCCCACTTGGACTAAAGCCAATTGGCCACAAATCTAAGTCCCATCTTTTCAAGGTGGACTTTCATTTTTAGGTTGGCTCAACTACTTTGTCAGCAGGTCTGCCATATTTTTTATGGAGTCTACTCTTCGCACCTCGACATGAGAGTCACATATATCGATGCTTTGTGTTTAGACTTCTGGTGAGATCTTGACGCCTTAGCAAGGGCTATGGTGTCATTATCTTTGTAGTACTATGTCATGGCATGACATCCAGTTTTATAACTAACATTAAAATCAAATTCGTCCTACACATCTTTAGCACACTCAGCCTCCATTGATCGATTACTCAGAACCCTTCTAGTAAATTGAATAAGAATACACCCTCGAATCACAACTCAGAATCACCTCCAAAGATCAAGAACAGATTTTTAGTTCTTCTTAAGTACTTAAAGATATTCTTCACAGCTATCCAGTACTCCTCATTTGGATTCGACTGATTTCTGCTCGTGACACTCACAGCAAGGACAATATCAGGTCGAGTACATAGCATGGCATACATGAGACTTCCTATTGTTGAAGCATAACGAATCCTACTCATGCGCTGAATCTCCTCAAATATGGTCGGACACATCGTCTTGGAGAGACGAATACCATGCCTAAGAGGTAAAAGACCTCTTTTGGAATTTTTCATACTGAACCTCTTCAGCAACTTCTCTATGTATAGCTTTTGTGACATACCAAGCATCCGTTTAGATCTATCCTTATAGACCTTTATTCCGAGAATATAGGATGCTTCCCTAAGTTTTTATGGAGAATTTCTTAGACAACCATCTTTTGACCATGATCAGCATGAAAATATCATTCTCAATGAGGAGAGTATCATCCACGTACAGTACAAGAAAGTGATTGCACTCCCACTGACTCTCTTGTATACACAAGGTTCCTCTTCATTTTTGATAAAATCAAATGATTTGATTGCCTCATCAAAATGATGATTCCAACTCTGAGAAGCCTGCTTTAATCTGTATATGAACCTTCTCTGTGATCACCATCACCAGATGTGAAACCCATAGATTGCTCCATATAGATATCTTCCTCAGGATATCTATTTAGGAAGGAAGTTTTCACATCCTTCTACCAGATTTCATAATCATAGTAAGCTGCAATAGCAAACAAAGTATGAATGAATTTCAACATTGCTATGGATGAGAAAGTTTCCTGATAGTCAATGGTCTCATGCTGACTATAACTTTTAGCTACAAGCCTAGCTTTATAGGTTTTTATCTTACCATTGGCACCTATCTTCTTTTTGTAGATTCATTTACATCCAATAGGTACAATACCTTCAGATAGATCCACTAAAGTCTAGACTTGGTTCGAATATATCGAGTCAATTTCTGACTTCATAGCATCTAATCATTTCTCGAAATCGATGTCAGACATCGTCTCATCAATGGTATTGGGATCATCACCATGACCCCTATCTCCCATAAGGAATATTTTCTTTACTTTCTCTGTAAGCATACCCATATATCTTTTAGAAGATCGGAGATCCTGCTAGATCTACGAGGTGGCAGAGGAACATCAACTACTGGCTAATAGACTATGGGTTCCTGAGGATCTATAGCTCTAGACTCTTCAGAGATCTTCTCTTCGAGTTCCACTAACCTCCCACTATCGCCGGTGTTTGTTTTTGGTGCCCCTTTTTTGGCAAATCTATGTAAATAAACTTTTAGTTAATGAAAATATTTTCATTATGTTTACCACTCATACGAAATTTTTTGCTTCTCTGTGATGTTGGAATGGTTTGGAATAAATCTATCCAACTACCATCTCTAGTATAAATGATGGACTTGTCATAGTTTAGATGTAAATGGTGGTCTATGTAGTACTACAATAGGTCAAAATGATGGTCCTATACTATTTAAAATATGTTACAGTATTGGAATGAATATTGCCAATGATATTATATAATGAATGGTGGTCCTGCAATGTTATGAATGATATTTTTTTTCCAATTATTTCATAATCTATTTAATATATTATGTAGCAAACAGCTTTTAACTTCATAATTATGTTTATATAACAACTAAGAATCCATCAAAAATCTTCTCTAGTGTATATATCATTAGTCCTTGTTGTTTCCAAATTGTTTTCATTTAATCCTCAATGTTTATGAAATGATTTTGTTTAACCCTGCTCTCTTTTCTGTTACTTCCATGGGATACCAAGTATTTGTTTACAGCATTATTTATAAAAGAATTCACATATTGAGGAATACAAAATGATTTTATTTGTATTCTAGATGAATTCATTACAAACATCCCATTAAACACCCATCAACTTCCATTATTACCGACATGATAAGCTTACTATACACTACGAAACATTGCATCCTGAAGGTCTTATTGCTGCTGCTGACATCAACAAACCAATAACCAAGAGAGCAAAATAATTCCTCAATGAATTTTCTCTTTGGCACAAGAATATCCAACTTAGTTCATCATCTTATTTATTTTCTCCTCAAGCCAATTTATGACCACCTTTCCATGGAGGCAGATTTCATCATTATATAATTCAAAATAATCACAGCATGAATTTCTCCCCTACACAAAAATATTTTTTGAAATCAAAAAGAGGAAAAATGTCAAGTGAGTTAAAGCAAAGAAAATTCATACCCCAAATCATGGGCAAGTAAAGAACCTTTGAGTTAAATTTGTTCTTGTCCATGAGGTCCTTACTCAAGCCCGATGCCTACAAAAGAAAAATCTTACTCTATTGTTTGAGATTCTGGATCAATATGAGCCATTAGGCCGAACTATCTAGCTTTTTATCTGCGGAGATTGTAGCTGGAGAATGATACATAGCAAAGAAGGACAGTAAATCAGGATAGAAGAGAGAGGAAATAGAGTTTCAATTGAGGAAGAGAATTGGGGAAATAGGATTTCAATCAGGGAAGTAGTGTTGCTGAAAACAAGAGCATTAAGAAAGAATAATGGGGATGTTTTCAATGTTGAGGGATTACCACATCAACTGTTATTGCCACATCATCTGCATTCTCAAATGTTTATAACTTAAGTAAAATTTACAACACATATGCACCGGAGGTTGCAACATCGGACTTCTAATGAGAGAAATTCACTTGAGTATTGAAGGAACTAGATCTAGGGTTTCAGGATTAGATCTTGAAACTTTTTCAAGGTCAGGCAGTGGAAGACTAAAATAAATCAAAATTTATTTTCTAAAACCAGAGAATCCCTAGATCTAAGATTCTATTACACGATTATTATATAGCATTAAATCAGAAATTAAAATATATAAAGGATGAACTACATGTTGATCATATCAACATGTTTCTATACTACATCTAATGTATGTATTAAACAATAGATCAGATCTATTACCTTGCAAGTTAGACATTCTAACCTTGCTGATCCGGCTTGAGGATGATGTTGCAAATTGCACATACATCCGGTCTCTAGGAGTCATCCACAAGAGCCCATGAATCTCGACCAGAAGTTCTGCTTCAGAAAATTAGCACAGTATACTAATATTGCGCTGATCCTTCTTCAATGGTTGATCAGGTGCCTCTTTCTTCTTGATTTAGGCTCTTCCAAAGATGAGAAGTAGGAGGAAGAGTTTTAAATCTGAGATGCTCTCAGAAAACTCAAGATGGAGGAAGGGAAGAGATGAAACTAACAACCCTAGAAGAAGACCCTCTTCTTCTTCTCTTTACTCTCTCCTAGACACCCTGTCTTGTATCTATTATATCTCCACGACCCAAAGGTCTTTCTCTCTGATTTTTGGATGCCCAAAGGTCTCTCAAATCTCTATGTTCTTTGAAAATTTTATGAAGAAACTCATTTTATAGAGAGAGATATAATAGAGTTCTTGTCTAGGTCAAATACCTAGTCAAGGCTTATCCAAACATGGCAAGATAAGGGGCACCCAACTCTTGGGCGCCTCCTCCTTATTTTTGTGCATGGACCACCAGCAAAGGGTGCACAATGTATACCCTAAAAGCCATGAAAATCTCAGAAGAAATTTGGGTAAATTTGGTACAAAAAGGAAAGAGTTTTGGATTTCTAAAACTCTATCTCATAGAATTTGAAATTCAAACTTATTCCTACTTTGATTTGATCCACAACCACTTTCCATGTACGAAAGAAGAGAGGAAACCTTTTGGATGTGGGAAAGACCTAGGAGAGGGCTTTTGTCACACAAAATAGGAGGGGATTGGCATGGAACAAGAGAGAGGGAGTGGGGGGGCTTATGTGGCGTAAGGTGGAATCCTAGTCTTACTAGGATTCTATCTTATGACTTGTTTTAATTTGATTTCTCAAACCAAATCAAACCAAAATTAGATCAACCTAATTAAAATAGGTTTTAACCCAATTAAGAACCTAATTTAATCATATTAAATTAGATTTAAATCTATTTTAATTTTTTAATCAAATTAGAAATTAGGTTGACCCAAGTCCTAATTGAAATAGGACTAGTTTTTTCCTTGCACTTGGCTTATCCAATAAACCAATTAGACTTGATCCAATCAAGCCCAAACCAAATCTAATTAAATCATATTCAATTAAACTTAATCTCAGCCCATTGGCTTAATCAAATTAAGCCAATTAGCAATCGAATTGCTAATCGATCCTCCTGCAATACTTGCACTAGGTTAAATGTTAATCGTATTGATCTAGAACGATTCTTAATCATTGATCAACCATCTGATCGGATCATGAACTCTAATGTGTGTGACCTCATAGGTCCGAACCTAAGTCGGTAGCACAGAAATAAATTTTTGTACCAATCAAAGTGACCATCTAGCAATGGTATCCAACGACCGGATAGGTCGAATGTGTAGAACAACATCCTTAGAACCCGTGCGGATATAGTTTCCATATAATTTATCCCCTTGACTAAAATGATCATAAGACACCTCAGAGTTCAACTGTCAACTCTGATTAGGTTGTCCACATTGTATTTCAAAATATCAAATCCATCTGATGGATTATCCTGGCCAAGGTTTTGCTAAATTGAAATACAGTAACTCATTCTTCTCCAACTTTTAGAGTGGTCAATCCCATCTCGATCACACTCTGACTTCGCAAGTACTTGACTATGCCAAAAGCCTTCCGTCACTGAATTAAAAATTCAGTTAGTCCAGTACCAAAGCACAGTGAGTTGCTTGAATGTCACTGAGGTGATCTCAGGTCTAAGGGACACTTATACCTATATCCCATCAGAGACATTCTCGACAGCAGAATGCTCTGGAGTTGGTCACATTCAATGACGATGTACCCTTACATCTCACCTGTATGCCATATCAGTATCTTCACACTCCTTGATTAAGAGGATAACCAACCCATATGGCCTACAGATCTATGCTCGATAGAAGCTGTTGTCCTTATTAACAGCCTATCATTTGGTCGTAAATAGTTTTAAGAACTAATCGATAAATCCTCTCTTTATCGAATCTAAATAGTCCTAAAGACTACATCATAATAACGGAGTTAATTAGAAGATGAATGCTTATGATAAAAATGTCAAATATATTTTATTTATTAACAGATCAATTACCATACTTGATTGCTAAACCGTCAATAGCTTGACGATTGACTTTTGGAACATATTTTTCAACAACTCCCACTTGTCCTAAAGCCACTCGGCACAGTATCTAATACCCATCTTTGACTTGTGATTGTCAAACTCCTTTATCGCCAGGGCTTTAGTGAAGCGGTCGGTCAGATTCTCCTTTCCGTCGATCTTTTGAAGGTCGACATCACCTCGATCCATGATCTCCCAGACCAGATGGAAGCGTCACAAAATATGCTTTGTCTGCTAGTGTGCTTTGGGTTCCTTCGCCTGAGCTATGACACCAGTGCTGTTGCAATAGAGCAGGACCAAACCATCGAGGGAGGGTGCTACTCCGAGCTCAGTGATGAATTTTCTCAGCCACACAGCTTCCTTCGCGGCATCCGATGCTGCGATGTACTCCACCTCACAAAAAGAGTCTGCCAAGTATTCTACTTGAACTCTTCCAGCAGATAGCTCTACCATTCAGAGTAAAGATATAACCCGACACGCTTCTGCTGTCATCATGGTCAGATTGAAAGCTGGAGTCTGTGAACCCCACAAGTTTCAGATCTAACTCGCCATAAACCAACCATTGGACTTTAGTATTTCTCAAATACTTAAGGATGGCTTTAACCACTTTCCAGTGGTTTTCTTCAGGATCAGATTGGTATCTACACACTACTCCTAGTGAGTATGCCACATCTGGCCTTGTACATGTCATGGCGTACATGATAGATCCTACGACCGAAGCATATGGGACTTTACTCATATGCTCTCTCTCTTCAGGAGTTGTCAGATAATCCTTCTTTGAGAGAGAAATTCTATGGCCTATCGGTAGATAGCCCTTCTTAGAATTCTCCATGCTGAACCTCTTCAGTACAGTGTCTATGTACATGGACTGAGATAACCCAAGCATCTTTTTAGATCTATCCCTATAGATCTTCATCCTTAGGATGTAGGATGCTTCACCCAAGTCCTTCATGGAGACCTGCGATGACAACCAAACTTTTATTCCCTGTATTGTAAGAATATCATTCCCGATAAAGAGAATGTCATCCATGTACAAGATAAGAATACCACAACTGGACCATTTGCCCATTTATAGAAGCAAGACTCTTCTCCATTCTTAACGAAGCCATACATTATTTTGATTACCTTATCAAAATGCATGTTCCAACTTCGAGAAGCTTGCTTCAATCCATAAATGAATTTCTGAAGCTTGCACACCTTGGACTCATCTGTAGATATAAAACCCTTAGGTTGTATCATATACACCTCTTCGGTCAGCTCTCCATTCAGAAAAACTATCTTTACATTCATTTGCCAGATCTCATAATCCAGATGGACAGCTATTGCAAGCATTATCCGAATGGATTTGAGCATTGCCCAAGGAAAAATGTCTCATCATAATCAATACCATAACGTTGACGATACCCCTTGGCAACCAGACGGGCTTTATAGGTCTCCACCTTTCCGTCTGCACCCCTTTTCCTTTTGAACACCCATTTACACCCAATGGGTTTAACCCCTTCAGGTGGGTCAAACAATGTCCATACATCGTTGACCTTCATGGACTCCATTCCGGATTTCATAGCTTCAAGCCATTTCTCGAAATCAGGTCTCTGCATTGCATCCATATAGATAATCGGATCCTCATTGTTCTCATCGAGTTCGATAGAATCTCCATCTTGGACCAAGAAACCATAATATCTGTCCGACTGATGCGGTACTCTATCGGATCACCTTAATGGTGCAGGTACATTAAGCTCCAATTTGATCTAATCAAATCCGACTCAGGTTCAGCTATTGGTGTCGGTCCTTCTACCTATTGAACTTCATCAAGTTCAACCTTAGAAGCAACGGTTCCTTCACCAAGGAACACTTTTTCTAAAAAGATTGCCTTAAGGCTGACGAACACCTTTTGTTCATCAGCATGGTAGAAAAAATATCCTTTGATCTCTTTGGGGTACCCGATGAATGTACATTTGTCAGACCTAGGTCCAAGTTTGTATGTGATTAATCGTTTGACATAGGCCAGGCACCCCCAGACCCTAAGGTATGAAAGTGCTGGCTTACGTCCTGTCCATATCTCATATGGAGTCTTAATTACAGACTTACTTGGAACCCTATTTAACAGATAACAGGTCGATTCAAGTGCATATCCCCAGAAGGATATCGACAAGCTGGCAAAACCCATTATGGATCGGACCATATCTAACAGAGTCCGATTTCTCCTTTCAGACACACCATTACGCTGTGGTGTTTCTGGAGGAGTCCATTGGGAGAGAATCCCATTCTCTCCTAGATATGTGAGAAACTCACTAGAAAGATATTCTCCTCCTCGGTCAGATTGAAGGGTTTTAATACTCTTCTCAGTTTGTTTTTCTACTTCACTTCGGAATCGTTTGAATATTTCAAATGAATCCCACTTATGTTTCATCAAATAGACATATCCATATCTGGATAGATCATCCATGAAAGTTATGAAGTAGAAATATCTACCTCTAGCACTTGTGCTCATGGGCCCACATACATCAGTATGTACTAGGCCTAAGAGCTCAGTAGCTCTCTCACCATTTTCAGTAAAAGGTGACTTGGTCATTTTACCAAGAAGGCAGGACTCATAGGTTGGAAGTGATTCACAATCACTGACTTCAAGATTTCCTCTTGAGTCAACCTATTTATTTTATTCTTATTTATATGACCTAGCCTACAGTGCCATAAGTAGATATCTAATACACTATCTAATCTAGGGTGCTTGCCAGTGGAATAGACTCTTATCGGACTTGATCTTTCTAGTCTGGCCCTGCACTAATATCTCAGCCTGAACTTGCATCCTTCTTCACTTTCTTCTTTTTGTTCTTCTTCTCTTTCTCAAAGGGTCGAGAACCAGAAGACGAACCTCTCACTAAGTTCACCGACTCCTTGTGGAGTTGGTGATCCTTCTCAAAGTTCTGAAGCAACCCCAGTAACTTATGGTAGTTTACTTCAGGCTTTGTCATTCTATAATGAGTGAGGAATGGGAGATAAGACTTGGGCAGCGAGTTTAGTATTGCATCTTTCCCAAGCTGCTCATGCAAGGAAAAGTCGAGCTTGCTCAATGCTCCATCAGCTCGATCATGTACAATACATGATCAGTGACAGAGGCACCACCCCGTATTTTGGCGTTGAAGATGGCACAACTAGTCTTGTGCCTCCCACATCATCGGGTGTGCCAAAGGCATCCTCCAATACTTGAAGCATGTCCTTTGGCTGAGCCATCTCAAATTTGTGACTGAACTCATCGCTCATGGTAGCCAGCATCATACAGCGCATTGTGGTCCGATCACTGAGCCACTTCTGGTAAGTGTCTCTGATTGTTCCATGTGCATTGACAGCTGGCTCCTGAGGTGCAGAATCCATTATCATATATAGGATCCGTTCATGCTCTAGAACTATCTTCAACTTTCGGTACCAGCTACCGAAGTTGGATCCCACCAACTTATTATTGTCCAACAATGATCAGAGCGATAGGGAAGTGGCCATATCTGCTCAAAGGAAAACCATAATCTAATAAGTAATTGATTCATTAAACCTAAAGATTTGGACTTTAATCAAAAGGTTTCTCCCACTATTTTATTCGAATTGGTAGCCTCTACCTTCAATTCGAAGAATTATCCTAATTTCTTTGTGGGTACTAGAATCTACTTAGACTGCACACAAGCCCAACTTTGGTTGGCCAACCCATGTACATCTAAGGGTAGGTTCATAACCAATTATTTTTCTAAACAATTTCTAGTAATTTTAATTTTGCCTCAGAAACCTAATCAGTAGGCTTTGGCCTCCACTATAAGGATCTGGTTAGGTCCAACCATTAACATGACCATACTTGGTCATCTAACCAACAAATGATTAAGTCCAACTTTGGTTGGCTCACCTAACCATCATTAGAGAGACACTTCTAAGTCGTCATATGATGAGTGACAATTCCATTAGTCAACAAGCACCAGGCCTTTGGGGTCTGCAATGATTATTGAGTTAATGGACTCATTATCAAACACCTTAATGGGAGGCTATGACTCAATTATCTCCATAACTTTATCATTTTAAGGACCTAATTAATTTTAGAAGCTTTAAATGATTTAGAGGATGAGGTCAGATGAACCAGCTTATCATGATCCTCTCACTGGCTTCACCAAGTCAGCTTAAGGGGATCATTAATAGGGCTGGTCTAGGAGCACCTAAATCAGTCACACTGATTTACCTAGCTGACATGGGTTAGCTCGAATAGTCAAGTGATCCGATCAAAATATAATTTCATCAAGAGACCAGATAAGTTCAATCAGTGGGAGGATCGGCCAAAGCTTGCCTTAGACACCATTAAAAATGGTCAGGTAAGCGGGCTCACAATTAAAACCACCAGTTTGGTTTACCTTAGATACCAACTAGTTTAATTAGTTTCAATTAGATCAACCTAACAGTTCGTGCTAGACCACTTAGCCAAGAATCAAGTCTATTTGATTCTCGTTAAAGACATGGACTTGACCAACTACAATAATTGTAATTGATCTAGAGCATCGTTGACCTAATCTAAGATAACAATTAATTAGATTTAGTCAATTCTCTAATTAAGTCCATCTTTAATCTAACCATAGGTCTAACCCAATTAATGGACCTAATTCCCATTAACCCATTAATCCAATGTGTTATGGTTTGTGTCTTAGGTTCTTTACTTCACAATTCTACAATATGGTTCTACCAACCATATTGTATATTTGATTATAATCAAGATGCAAATGAAATAAACATGAAACTACTTTAGATCTAATCTAAACAAGTTCATGTAATTGAAACAATTTCAACTTTAAATATTTTTTTTGCACAAAAATTATAACAAAAAGATTTTATTTTAGATTTAAATACCTTTTAAATCTAATAAATTATAAATTTAATTTAGATTATATCTAACAAATTTATGATTAAAGATAGATCTACACGAACAAGAACAACCTTTGCACTGTAAGGGGTAAACCTTACAGCAGGACAACCTTGCAGCTCATGATTGATCTAAAATTTTAGTTTCAAATTTAATAATCAAATTATAAATTAGATCTAATCTAAGAGATAATCTAAGCATGTATAAATAATCATGTAATAAACAACCTGGCTCTGATACCAATTGAAAGAACTAGATCTAAGATTTCAGAGTTAGATCTTGAAACTTTTTCAAGATCAGGCAGCGGAAGACTAAAATAAATCAAAATTTATATTCTAAAATCAGAGAATCCCTAGATCTAAAATTTTATTACATAATTATTACATAGCATTAAATCAAAAATTAAAATATATAGAGGATGAACTACATGTTGATCATATCAACATGTTTCTATACTACATCTAATGTATGTATTAAACAATATATCAGATTTATTACCTTACAAGTTAGATGTCCTAACCTTGCTGATCCGGACTTGAGGATGATGTTGCAAACCGTACATACGTCCGATCTCTAGGAGTCGTCCACACAAGCCCAGATCTCGACCAGAAGTCCTGCTTCAGAAAATCAGCATAGTATGCTAGTACTGCGCTGATCCTTCTTTGATGGTTGATCAGTGCCTCCTTCTTCTTGATTTGGGCTCTTCCAAAGATGAAAAGTAGGAGGAGGAGTTTTAGATCTGATACGCTCTCAAAAAACTCAAGATGGAGGAAGAGAAGAGATGAAACAAACAACCCTAGAAGAAGACCCTCTTCTTCTTCTCTTTACTCTCTCCTAGACACCCTGTCTTGTGTCTATTATATCTCCATGACCCAAAGGTCTTTCTCTCTGATTTTTGGGTGCCCCAAAGGTCTCTCCAATCTCTGTGTTATCCAAAAATTTCATCAAGAAATTTATTTTATAGAGAGAGATATGATATAGTCCTTGTCTAGGTTAAATACCTAGTCAAGGCTTATCCAAACATGGCAAGATAAGGGATGCCCAACTCTTGGGTGCCTCCTTATTTTCATGCACAGACAACCAGCAAAGGGTGCACAATGTGTGCCCTAAAAGCCAAAATTTTTTTAAAAAAATCTGGATAAATTTGGTGCAAAAAGGAAAGAGTTTTGGATTTCTAAAACTCTATCTCATAGAATTTGAAATCCAAACTTATTCCAACTTTGATTTGATCTACAACCACTTTCCATATATGAAAGAAAAGAGGAAACCTTTTGGACATGGGAAAGACCAGGGAGAGGGTTTTTGTCACACAAAATAAGAGGAGATTGGCATGGAATAAGAGAGAGGGCGTGGGGGGGGGGCTTATGTGGTGCAAGGTGGAATCCTAGTCTTACTAGGATTCTATCCTATGACTTATTTTAATTTGGTTTCTCAAACCAAATCAAACCAAAATTAGATCAACCCAATTAAAATAGGTCTTAACCCAATTAAGAACCTAATTTAATCATATTAAATTAGATTTAAATCTATTTTAATTTTTTAATCAAATTAGAAATTAGATTGACCCAAGTCCTAATTGAACTAGGACTAGTTTTTTTCTTGCACTTGGCTTATCCAATAAACCAATTGAAATTGATCCAATCAAGCCCAAACTAAATTTAATTAAATCATATTCAATTAGACTTAATCTCAGTCCATTGACTTAATCAAATTAAGTCAATTAGCAATCGAATTGCTAATCGATCCTCCTATAATACTTGCACTAGGTTAAATGTCAATCGTATTGATCGTTTAACCCTAGAACGATTCTTAATCATTGATCAACTATCCGATCGGATCATGAACTCTGACCTCATAGGTCCAAACCTAAGTCGATAGTATAGAAATAAATTTTTGTACCAATCGAAGTGACCATCTAGCAATGGTACTCGATGACCGGATACGCCGAATGTGCTAAACAACATCCTTAGAACCCATGCGGATATAGTTTCCATATAATTCATCCCTTTGACCAAAATGATTATAGGACACCTCAGAGTTCAACTGTCAACTCTGATCAGGTTGTCCACATTGTATTTCAAAATATCAAATCAATCTGATGGATTACCCTGGCCAAGATTTTGCTAAATTGAAATATAGTGACTCATTCTCCTCTAACTCTTGGAGTGGTCAATCCCATCTCGATCACACTCTGACTTCGCAAGTACTTGACTATGCCCAGAAGCCTTCCGTCACTGAATTAGAAATTCAGTTAGTCCAGTACCAAAGCACAGTGAGTTGCTTGCAAATCATTGAGGCAATCTCAGATCTAAGGAACACTTATACCTATATCCTATCAGAGATATTCTAGACAGCAGAATGCTCTGGAGTTGATCACGTTCAATGACGATGTATCCTTACATCTCACCTGTATGCCATACCAGTGCCTCCAAATTCCTTGGTTAAGAAGACAACCAACCCATATAGCCTACAATGACCTATGCTCGATAGAAATGTCATCCTTATTAACAGCCTATCATTTGGTCATGAACAGTTTTAAGAACTAATCGATAAATCCTCTCTTTATCAAATCTAAATAGTCCTAAGGACTTCATCATAACAACGGAGTTCATTAGAAGATGAATGCTTATGATGAAAATACCAAATATATTTATTTATTAACAAATCAATTACCATACAAGATTGCTCAAGCGTCAACAGCTTGACGATTGGCTTTTGGGACATATTTTCCAACAACTCTCACTTATCCTAAAGCCACTCGGCACAGTATCTAATATCCATCTTCGACTTGTGGTTGTCGAACTCTTTTATTGCCATGGCTTTAGTGAAGGGGTCGGTCAGGTTCTCCTTTCCGTTGATCTTCTAAAAATTAATGTCACCTGGATCCACGATCTCCCAAATCAGGTGGAAGCGGTGCAAAATTTGCTTCGTCCGCGGGTGTGCTTTGGGTTCCTTTGCCTGAGCTTTGGCACCAGTGCTGTCACGGTAGGGCAGGATCAGACCATCGAGAGAGGGTGCTACTCCGAGCTCGGTGATGAATTTCCTCAGCCACACAGCTTCCTTCGCGACATCCGATGCTGCGATGTACTCCACTTCACAAACAGAGTCTACCACAGTATGCTGCTTGGAACTCTTCCAATAGATAGCTCCACTATTCAGAGTAAAGATATAACCCGATACGCTTCTGCTGTCATCATGGTCAGATTGAAAGCTGGAGTCTGTGAACCCCACAAGTTTCAGATCTGACTCGCCATAAACCAACCATTGGTCCTTAATATTTCTTAAATACTTAAGGATGGCTTTAACCACTTTTTAGTGGTTTTCTCCAAGATCAGATTGGTATCTACTCACTACTCCTAGTGAGTATGCCACATCTGATCTTGTACATGTCATGGCGTATATGATAGATCCCACAGTCGAAGCATATGGACTCTACTCATACGCTCCTCTCTTCAAGAGTTATCGGACAATCCTTCTTAAAGAGAGAAATTTTATGACCTATCGGTAGATAGCCCTTCTTGGAATTCTCCATGCTGAACGTCTTCAGCACAGTGTCTATGTACGTGGATTGGGATAACCCAAGCATCTTTTTAGATCTATTACTATAGATCTTCATCCCTAGGATGTTGGATGCTTCACCCAAGTCCTTCATGGAGAACAACGATGACAACCAAACTTTTATTTCCTGTAGTGCGGGGATGTCATTCTCGATTAAGAGAATGTCATCCACGTACAAGATAAGGAATACCACAACTGGATCATTTACCCATTTATAGATGCAGGGCTCTTCTCCATTCTTAACGAAGCCATACGTTTTGATCACCTTATCAAAATGCATGTTTCAACTCTGAGAAGCTTGCTTCAATCCATAAATGGATCTCTGAAGCTTGCACACCTTGGACTCATCTGTGGATGTAAACCCCTCAGGTTGTATCATATACACCTCTTCGGTCAGCTCTCCATTCAGGAAAGCTGTCTTTACATCCATTTGCCAGATCTCATAATCCAGATAGGCAGCTATTACAAGCATTATCCGAATGGATTTGAGCATTGTCACAGAAAAAAATATCTCGTCATAGTCAATACCATAATATTGACGATACCCCTTGGCAACCAGATGGGCTTTATAGGTCTCCACCTTTTCGTCTGTGCCCATTTTTCTTTTGAACACCCATTTACACCCAATGGGATTAACCCCTTCAGGTGGGTCAACCAATGTCCATACATCGTTGACCTTCATGGACTCGATTTTGGATTTCATGGCTTCAAGCCATTTCTCGAAATCAGATCTCTGCATTGCATCCATATAGGTGATCGAATCATCATCATTCTCATCGAGTTCGATGGGATCACTGTTTCAGACCAAGAAACCGTAGTATCTGTCTGGCTGATGCGGTACTCTACCAGATTGCCTTAATGATGCAGGTACATTGGGCTCCGAATATGATCTAATCAAATCTGACTCAGGTTCAGCTATTGGTGTCATTTCTTCTACCTATTGAACTTCATCAAGTTCAACCTTAGAGGCAACGGTTCCTTCACCAAGGAACTTCTTTTCTAAAAAGATTGCCTTAAGGCTGACGAACACCTTTTGTTCATTATTAGCATGGTAGAAAAAATATCCTTTGGTCTCTTTGGGGTACCCTATGAATGTGCATTTGTCAGACTTAGGTCCAAGTTTGTCTGTGACTAATCGTTTGACATAGGCCGGGCACCCCCAGACCCTAAGGTGTGAAAGTGCTGGCTTACGTCCTATCCATATCTCATATGAAGTCTTAATTACAGACTTACTTGGAACCTTATTTAATAGATAACAGGCCGATTCGAGTGCATATCCCCAAAAGGATATCGGTAAGATGGCAAAACCCATCATGGATCGGACCATATCTAACAGAGTCCGATTTTTCCTTTCAGACACACCATTATACTGTGGTGTTTCTGGAGGAGTCCATTGGGAGAGAATCCTATTATCTCTTAGATATGTGAGAAACTCACTCGAAAGATATTCTCCTCAGTCAGATCGAAGAGTTTTAATGCTCTTCCTAGTTTATTTTTCTACTTCACTTCGAAATCGTTTGAACATTTCAAATGAATCCAACTTATGTTTCATCAGATAGACATATCCATATTTGGATAGATCATCTATGAAAGTTATGAAGTAGAAATATCCACCTCTAGCACTTGTGCTCATGGGCCTGCATACATCAGTATGTACTAGTCCTGCATACATCACCTTTTCCAATAAAAGGTAACTTGGTCATTTTATCAAGAAGATAGGATTCACAGGTTGGAAGTGATTCACAATTACTGACTTTGAAGATTCTCTCTTGAGTCAACCTGTTTATTCTGTTCTTGTTTATAAGACCAAGCCTATAGTGCCATAAATAGATATCTGACACACACTATATAATCTAGGGTGCTTGCCATTAGAATAGACTCTTATCGAGGTTGATCTTTCTGGTCTGGCCCTACACTGATGTCCCAACCTGAACTTGCACCTTTTTCACTTTCTTCTTCTTATTCTTCTTTCTTTTCTTAAAGGTTCGAGAACCAGAAAACGAACCTCTCACTAAGTTCATCGACTCCTTGTGGAGTTGGTGATCCTTCTCAAAGTTCTGAAGCAACCTCAGTAGCTTGTGGTAGTTTACTTCAGGCTTTGTCATTCTATAATGAGCGAGGAATGGGAGATAAGACTTGGGCAGCGAGTTCAGTATTGCATCTTTTCCAAGCTACTCATGCAAGGAAAAGCCAAGCTTGCTCAATCGTTCCATCAGCTCGATCATGTACAATACATGATCAGTGACAGAGGCACCATCCCGTATTTTGGCATTGAAGATGGCACAACTAGTCTTGTGCCTCTCTACGTCATCGGGTGTGCCAAAGGCATCCTCCAACACTTGAAACATGTCCTTTCGCTGAGCCGTTTCGAATCTCTGACTGAACTTGTCACTCATGACAGCCAGCATGATACAGCGCACCATGGTCCAATCACTGAGCCACTTCTGGTAAGTTTCTCTGACTGTTCCACGTGCATTGGCAATTGGCTCCTCAGGTGCAGAATCCATTATCACATATAAGATCCGTTCATGCTCCAGGACTATCTTCAACTTTCGGTACCAGCTATCGAAGTTGGGTTCCACCAACTTATCATTGTCCAACAATGATCGGAGCGATAGGGAAGTAGCCATATCTGCTCAAAGAAAAACCATAACCTAATTAGTAATTGATTCATTAAATCTAAAGATTTAGACTTTAATCAAAAGATTTCTCCCACTATTTTATTCGAATTGATAGCCTCTATCTCCAATTCGAGGAATTATCCTAATTCCTTAGTGGGTACTAGAATCCACTTAGACTGCACACAAGCCCAACTTTGGTTGGCCAATCCATATACATTTAAGGGTAGGTTCATAACCAATTGTTTCTCTATATAATTTTTAGTAATTTTAATTTTACCCTAGAAACCAAATCAGTAGGCTTTGGCCTCTAATGTGAGAATCCGGTTAGGTCCAACCATTAACATGACCATACTTGGTGCATCTAACCAACGAATGATTAAGCCTAACTTTGGTTAGCTCACCTAACCACCATTAGAGAGACACTTCCAAGTCGTCATATGATGAGTGATAATTCCATTAGTCAACAAGTACCAGGCCTTTGGGTCTGCAATGATTATTGAGTTAATGGACTTATTATCAAACACCTTAATGAGAGGCTATGACTCAGTTATCTCCATAACTTTATAATTTTAAGGATCTAATAATTTTAAAAGATTTAAATGATTTAGAGGATGAGGTCAGATGAACCAGCTTATCATGATCCTCCCACTGGCTTCACCAAGTCAGCTTAAGGGAGACCATTAAAAGGACTGGTGTAGGAGCACCTAAATCAGTCACATTGATTTACCTAGCTGACATGGGTCAGCTCGAATAATCAAGTGATCCAATCAAAACATAATTTCACCAAGAGGCTAGGTAAGTTCGATCAGTGGGAGGATCGGCCAAAGCTTGCCTTAGACACCATCAAAAATGACCAGGTAAGCGGGCTCTCAATTAAAAACCACTGGTCTGGTTTACCTTAGATATTAACTGATTTAATTAGTTTCGATTAGATCAACCTAACAGTTCGTGCTAGACCGCTTAGCCAAGAATCAAGTCTATTTAGTTCTCGTTAAAGATATGGACTTGACCAACTACAACTATTGTAATTGATCTAGATAAATCTTTGACCTAATCTAAGACAACAATTGATTAGATTTAGTCAATTCTCTAATTAGATCCATCTTTAATCTAACCATAGGGTCTAACCCAATTAATAGACCTAATTCCCACTAACCTATTAACCCAATGTGTTATGGTTTGTATCTTAGGTTCTTCAATTCACAATCCTAGAACCTAACCAAATAACTTCTTAATTCTTAATTAAGTTTTGGGCTGAGGGTTGGGTTCGGCTTTTTGAAAATAATTTTTATGTTTGTAAAATAATTTTACAATATGGTTCTACCAATCATATTCATGTTTGATTCATAATCAAGATACAAATGATCCGATCAAAATATAATTTTGTCAAGAGACCAGGTAAGTTCGATCAATGGGAGATCAGCCAAAGCTTGCCTTAGACACCATCAAAAATGACCAGGTAAGCGGGCTCCCAATTCAAAACCACCGGTCTGGTTTACCTTAGACACCAACTGGTTTAATTAGTTTCGATTAGATCAACCTAACAGTTCGTGCTAGACCGCTTAGCCAAGAATCAAGTCCATTTGGTTCTCGTTAAAGACATGGACTTGACCAACTATATAACTATTGTAATTGATCTAGAGAATCCTTGACCAAATCTAAGACAACAATTGATTAGATTTAGTCAATTCACTAATTAAGTCCATCTTTAATCTAACCATAGGTCTAACCCAATTAATGGACCTAATTCCCACTAACCCATTAACCCAATGTGTTATGGTTTGTGTCTTAGGTTCTTCAATTCATAATCCTAGAACCTAATCAAACAACTTCCTAATTCTTAATTAAGTTTTGGGTTGAGGGTTGGGTTTGGATTTTTAAAAATAATTTTCATATTTATAAAATAATTTTACAATATGGTTCTACCAACCATATTGCATGTTTGATTCATAATCAAGATGCAAATGAAATAAACATGAAACTACTTCAGATCTAATCTAAATAGGTTCATGTAATTGAAACAATTTCAACTTTAAACAATTTTTTTGCACCAAAATTATTAACAAAAAGATTTTATTTTAGATTTAAATATCTTTTAAATCTAATAAATCATAAATTTAATCTAAATCATATCTAATAAATTTATGATTAAAGATAGATCTACACTAACTAGGACAATATTTGCACTATAAGGGGTAAACCTTACAGCAGGACAACCTTGCAGTTCGGGAATGATCTAAAATTTTAATTTCAGATTTAATAATCAGATTATAAATTAGATCTAATCTAAAAATAATCTAAACATGTATAAATAATCATGTAATAAATAACCTGGGCTCTGATACCGATTAAAGGAACCAGATCTAGGGTTTTAGGATTAGATCTTGAAACTTTTTCAAGATCAGGCAGCGAAAGACTAAAATAAATTAAAATTTATTTTCTAAAATAAAAAAATCTTTAGATCTAAGATTTTATTACATGATTATTACATAACATTAAATGAAAAATTAAAATATAGAGTATGAACTACATGTTGATCATATCAACATATTTCTATACTACATCTAATGTATGTATTAAACAATAGATCAGATCTATTACCTTGTAAGTTAGATATTCTAACCTTACTGATCCGGGCTTGAGGATGATGTTGCAAACCACACATGCATCCAGTCTCTAGGAGTCACCATATGAGCCCACGAATCTTGACCAGAAGTCCTGCTTCAAGAAATCAGCACAGTATGCTAGTACTGCACTGATCCTTCTTCAATGGTTGATCAGGTGCCTCCTTTTTCTTGATTTGGGCTCTTCTAATGATAAGAAGTAGGAGGAGGAGTTTTAGATCTGAGACGCTCTCACAAAACATAAGATGGAGGAAGGGAACAGATGAAACTAACAATCCTAGAAGAAGACCCTCTTTTTCTTCTCTTTACATTCTCTTAGACACCCTGTCTTGTGTCTATTATATCTCCACGATCTAAAGGTCTTTCTCTCTGATTTTTTGATGCCCCAAAAGTCTCTCAAATCTCTATCTTCATCAAAAAATTTATAAAGAAACTCATTTTATAGAGAGAGATATAATAGAGTCCTTGTCTAGGTCAAATACCTAGTCAAGGCTTATCCAAATATGGCAAGATAAGGGGTGCCCAACTCTTGGACACCTCCTCCTTATTTTCATGCATGGACCACTAGAAAAAGGTGCACAATGTGTGCCCTAAAAGCCACAAAAATCTCAAAAAAAGTCTGGATAAATTTGGTGCAAAATGGAAAGAGTTTTGGATTTTTAAAACTCTATCTCATAGAATTTGAAATCCAAACTTATTCCTACTTTGATTTGATCCACAACCACTTTCCATGTATATGAAAGAAGAGAGAAAATCTTTTGGATGTGAGAAAGATCTGGGAGAGGGCTTTTGTCACACAAAATAAGAGGAGAGGCATGGAATAAGAGAGAGGGCATGGGGGGGGGGCTTATGTGGTGCAAGGTGGAATCCTAATCTTACTAAGATTCTATCTTATGACTTGTTTTAATTTAGTTTCTCAAACCAAATCAAACCAAAATTAGATCAACCCAATTAAAATAGGTTTTAACTCAATTAAGAACCTAATTTAATCATATTAAATTAGATTTAAATATGTTTTAATTTTTTAATTAAATTAAAAATTAGGTTGACCCAAGTCCTAATTGAACTAGGACTAGATTTTCTTGCACTTGGCTTATCCAATAAACCAATTGGACTTGATCCAATCAAGCCCAAACTAAATCTAATTAAATTATATTCAATTAGACTTAATCTCAGCCCATTGGCTTAATTAAATTAAGTCAATTAATAATCGAATTGTTAATCAATCCTCCTACAACACTTGCACTAGGTTAAATGTCAATCGTATTGATCGTTTAACCCTAGAACGATTCTTAATCGTTGATCAACCATTCGATCGGATCATGAACTCTAATGTGTGTGACCTCATAGGTCTGAACTTAAGCCGGTAGTACAAGAATAAATTTTTATACCAATCGAAGTAACCATCTAGCAATGGTACCCGACGATCGGATAGGTCGAATGTGTAGAACAATATCCCTAAAACCCATGTGAATATAGTTTCAATATAATTCATCTCCTTGACCAAAATGATCATAGGACACCTCAGAGTTCAACTATCAACTCTGATCTGGTTGTCCATATTGTATTTCAAAATATCAAATCCATCTGATAGATTACCCTGGCCAAGGTTTTGCTAAATTGAAATACAATGACTCATTCATCTCTAACTCTTGGACTGGTCAATCCTATCTCGATCACACTCTGACTTTGCAAGTACTTGACTATGCTTAGAAGCTTTCCGTCATTGAATTAGAAATTTAGTTAGTTTAGTACCAAAACACAGTGAGTTGTTTGCAAGTCACTGAGGCGATCTCAGGTCTAAGGAACACTTATATCTATATCCCATCAAAGATATTCTCAACAGCAGAATGCTCTAGAGTTGATCACGTTCAATGATGATGTACCCTTACATCTCATCTGTATGCCATACCAATGTCTCCACACTCCTTGGTTAAGAGGACAACCAACCCATATGTCCTACAGCGACCTATGCTCGATAGAAGCTGTCATCCTTATTAACAGCCTATCATTTGGTCGTGAACAGTTTTAAGGACTAATTGATAAATTCTCTCTTTATCGAATCTAAATAGTCCTAAGGACTTCATCATAACAACAGAGTTCATTAGAAGATGAATGCTTATGATGAAAATGCTAAATATATTTTATTTATTAACAAATCAATTACCATACAAGATTGCTCAACCGTCAACAGCTTGACTATTGGCTTTTGGGACATATTTTCTAACATCTTAATCGTTGATCAACCATCTGATTGGATCATGAACTCTAATATATATGACCTCATAGGTCTGAACCTAAGCTGGTAGCATAGGAATAAATTTCTGTATCAATCGAAGTGACCATCTAGCAATGGTACCTGACGATCGGATAGGTCGAATATGTAGAATAACATCCTTAGAACCCATGCGGATATAGTTTCTATATAATTCATCTCCTTGACTAAAATGATCATAGGATACCTCAGAGTTCAACTGTCAACTCTGATCAGGTTGTCCACATTGTTTTTCAAAATATCAAATCCATCTGATAGATTATCCTGGCCAATATTTTGCTAAATTAAAATACAGTGACTCATTCTTCTCCAACTGTTGGAGTGGTCAATCCGATCTCGATCACACTCTGACTTCATAAGTACTTGACTATGCCCAGAAGCCTTCCGTCACTGAATTAAAAATTCAGTTAGTCCAATACCAAAGCACAGTGAGTTGTTTGCAAGTCACTAAGGTGATCTCAGGTCTAAGGGACACTTATACCTATATCTCATCAGAGATATTCTCGACAGCAGAATGCTTTGGAGTTGGTCACGTTCAATAACGATGTACCCTTACATCTCATCTATATTCCATACCAGTGTCTTCACACTCTTTGGTTAAGAGGAAAACCAACCCATATGGCCTACAGTGGCCTATACTCGATAGAAGCTGTCGTCCTTATTAACAGCCTATCATTTGGTCATGAACAGTTTTAAGGACTAATCGATAAATTCTCTCTTTATCGAATCTAAATAGTCCTAAGGACTTCGTCATAACAACGGAGTTCATTAGAAGATGAAAGCTTATGATGAAAATACCAAATATATTTTATTTATTAACAAATCAATTATCATACTTGGTTGCTCAATCGTCAACAGCTTGACGATTGGCTTTTGGGACATATTTCCCAACAATACTACATTAAAATGGTTCAGAAAGTATATGGACTAAACATTTGATTTTTTTAGTTCAAGGGCCTTTTAAAAATTGCATATTAGTTTATGAATTAGAAGCATAATTTATCCAAAAAAATTAGAGGTCTAGAATTGTGTAGTCGACCCTATACCTTCATGAGACAATGTCTTCAATTAAATAATAATGCAACAATGTCAATTAAGTTGAAGTTTGACTATAAGCAAGAAATATCATTTAGTGAAAAAGTTTCATAAAAGCAGGTAACATAATCCATATCTTAAGTACTCTTTGCTCTAATGATCAAAATTTGGAAAAGGCCTACAATGTATGTATGAATTTATGACAAAAAGGCAAGACAAGCAGAGATGATGCCTCAGAATATTAACATCTTTATGCAGATCGGCAGAATAAACATGAAGTTGGAGAGCATAAAATGAAATAATTCTAACCACAAATTTTGATATGATTGCACTAAGAAGAAAGATGATGCATAAGATCTGATTCTGAAAAAGAATATTATTTCCTCAAACGATACTAAATGGTGATGTTTTTGAAGCAGAAAAATGAAATATATGATGATGGGAATCTCCTCACATGAGAATTGAAGTTTATATACAAAATCTTAGCCAATTCTGGTCTCTAGGATTGTGCCCTGCCCACTTTGTTATTTAATCTTCATTTATTTTGCGAATCCTACTGCAATAAGATGGTACTCAATAATTATAATTTATATTAGATTATAAATCACCATTCTTGATCATGTAAATGTTTTCCTCCTCTATTTTTCTTATACTAGTTTACTCTTTGTAAAGAATCTCTGGAAATTCTACATGCTAATTGCGTATCATGCACCAAGTCCGTTACTCTAAAGCATTTCTGGCAACTTAGATGTCACTGTATAACACTATCTACTGAAAGTGCATATTGAACAATACAAAAAATCTGATCTTTTATATTTAAAATCAAATAAAAGTGTTACGGTGGTACCATGAATATTTCAGATCGACATCTTATCATAGAATATCTTAGGCCAGCAAACTATCATCGTGATTGCCGACTCAAGCATCGAGCTGAGATATGTAAAGTTGAGCTATTTGCACCTAATCTGCTGTGCGGCCTGTCTGTTACATAAGCTTCCTTTATTACCTCGGCTTACCAGTTCCCCGACAGATGCAGTAACTATCCACCTCGAGTGGATAAGTTTGGATGTAACCAACTCCCCATATCATGCCCACTAATAACACGTCCAATAACCCAACAATCCGACTGTTAGATGTATGTCCTAGAAGTTAATATGACTGATATATTGTAATATATATAGGGCATAATTTTATACTTAATATATTGATATGATCAATAAAAAGAGCAAATTCTTTTTCATTCAAGTGTAATGTATCCTTAAATCGTTCATGGAATTAGTTTCGATATATATTCTCAAAGTGTTGAGAATTAGAGACATGTATTTAATTCCTAAAGGCTCCCGATTATAGGATCATCATAAGGGCAATGATAGATCTGGATAGACTGACACACAAATCACTTCTTTCAGGATAGATGGATCTCTAATCTACTATATATAGAGACACAGGACGATAAGTACAGATGGTTGTTAGAGAACAGTTAGCACTCAACGTGATCATACGAGAGTTCATTTGGATTTCTATTCAATTGTCAGTGATTATCTCGATGCTATAGTTGTGTGACTGATCTTTTGACTTAAGATGATACTGCTACTCATAGTGAGGTTGCTGGAGTTTGATTGACACATAAATATGGATCTCAGTGAGCCCTTGTAGTGGATGTTGGCGACAGTTGGTCCACTATAGGAGTGGGATGTGCATCAAGATAGGATCTATCGATCTTGATAGAGAGGAGTAGTTCTATGAAATTTGAGAGGCTAAGTCCAAAAGTCTGTAGCCATAGTAGTGTGATTGATGGAAAAAAAATTTCATAGAAGTCACAACTGGACTTGAGCTAATCAATCTATCATATGACTGGTGTTAAGGTTTGACGATTTATCCATGATCTGCTATCTAGTCGGGACTCACGATAGAGAGTCTAATTCACACGTTTACTATATCTAGAGAGGTTTATTTCAGTTCTACTAGATTGCCACTACATACTGCTAGGTGTCACTGGTGAATTGTGAGAGCTCACTAGGATTGTTTCGGATCGACAATCTTTGCTGAGTTAGAGTGTAATTATTCCAATCCATTGAAAAGAGTTTCAATGATATAATGATAGAGATCATTATATATCTCACTACCAAATAGAATTGAATCTATAGGATCACATAACAAAGAGATTAGGTCTAGAATAAGAAATTAAGCTTATAAAGTATCAATTGGGTTTAGAGAAATACATTGGGTTCATGGTAACCTTACTAGCACATAGCTGGACCAAATTTCTCTTTACATTGGATTACTTATTTGATAAGATAATTCTAACTTAATTATCTGCTAATAATCTAAATGAATAAAATTTATGAGACTCCAATTATTGGGTGTCTAAGATTATAAATCATATAAATTAAGGATACAAGTCTCTTATGAATCTCCTTGATAGTTATTATGGGGCGCCACTTTGATTTGATCAACTTGGGCATGTTCATTAATTAGAGGGCCTTTGATTTTCATATGGGATGTCTTTTGGGTGTAAAAGAGGGTGTCTAATTAACTGTTCAAGGGCTCCAATAGTTGGTGCCTAATGGGCTTTCTAATGTAAGTTGGATAACTTAAGTTAATAGAAATCCTAATGCAAGTAGGACTTATATTATATGATTGAATAGAATTCAATCCTTATGCCTATTTAAAGGGACCTCCCCTAAGGTGCCTACAACATTAAAACCAATAGCCCCTTACACCCAAAGACTCTCTCCACGCCCTCTCTTCCTCTTCCTTTCTCTCCTCTTGGGTGTTCTATACACCCCTTCCTTGGGACGCATGTCCTAAGGAGTTCTACACCCAGAGGAGTTTGGATGCCTCCTCCTTGCTGGTTTCTAGCATCTGGTAGCAGCACATAGCAAGGAGAAACTCTAGAAAAAAGGAGAAAAAGAAGATCAAGGAGAAAGATCAAATGTTGATCGCGATCAAAATTTCGTTCAGATTCAACAGGCTGAATTTTGGAGAATCAAAATTCAGATTATAGAGGGCTATTCTAGGCTAATCCTGAGTGGATACTCATAGAGGTTAGACACTTGTGTGACTAACAAAGAGTCTCATTTCTTCCGGATCTAGTTTTGAAAAAAAAATTATGAAACAGGTATGTAATTTGATCATAATCTGAATTTTAGCATATATCAATTTTAGTATATGAAATAGATCCATATGATTTTATATTTTTATACATGTAAAATTTAAATTAAAAATATTTTAATCTTATTTTTCACTATGATATTTAGAAAATAAAAATTTTAAAACACATGTATGCACCATACCCAAATTTTCAATAGTGGTATTAGAGCTATGAATTTTCATATACTGAATTTTGACATACATATTTTTAAAAAAGTTTCAAAATTAATTTTTTTTTTGATACATGAGATGTATAGATAGATCAACTAATCTAAAATTTAATTTTGAATTTAATATTACAATATATAGGTGATATATAATTGCATGCATAAATCTAAATTTTGATTTAGAAAGAGTTCTAGTCCATGTTTATATGATACATAGATGCATGCATAAAATCTGAAATTTTTATATGATCTAAATTTTGATACATATATGTGATATATGATTATATTTTTAGATCATAAATTTACTTTTAATCTGATCCATGGTTAGTATATAAGATATATGACATCATGCTAAGATCTGAAATTTTGTTTAGATCTATTTTACATGCATATATATGATATATGTTTGTATGCTAAAACTTAAAAATTATTTTTATATTCTAAAATTTACTTTCATGCAATGAATTTAGATCTAAAATATAATTTTAGAATCTGAAATTTGTGTTTGTGCATGAGAATTTTTGTCATGAAAAAATTAAAAATTAGGTCATATAATAGGATTACATCTAAGGCTTTTAATTTGAGTCATATGGATCTAATTCGATTAAGTAATTGATCAAATTGAGTCAAGTGTTAAATTTAGTTATATCAATTAAGTTAATGATCATACAATTATTATTGATCAAATCAATTGAGTTTCATATGTAGAATCAATTAACTTAAGGACCTAATTTGGCTCGTTGGTTTGAGTCTGATTTGCTTGAGCTAACGGATTATGATCAATCGACCTATTAGTATCTAAGGCAAGTTAATGAGATGTAGTTATTTAATTATTTCTGTTAGCCAATCTGATCAATTTATTGGTGTCTTAGAAAGGCAATAGGGGGATCTCCATCAATCTCCATTTATCTGATCAATTTGGAAGATTGGATCTTGAATTAAGTTGCTTAGCAATCTGGTTTAGCCTATGCCAGTTAGATCGGTCATATGATGACTGATTAGATGAAATCTAAACCCAAATCTCTCCATAAATATTAAGTCCATAGGTCTTCCACTGTTATAAATATACGAACGTGTTACCGACATTGATTGTTCTCGGCTAGTCATAGTGGTTCAGTTGTATCGAGAACACGCAACCACTCTATTAGCAAGGAGTTGCTCTAGTATAGGGATGGGGTTGGGCCCAATAACTGTTAGGTGAGGGACCCAATGATGGCCTTGCACCTGCTTGTGAATGGTGGGTCGGGCTTAACTAAGAAGTGTGGGTAATAACTGTTAGGTGAGCCCACATGACTTAGAAACTAAGTGGTTGTAACATGCTTAGTGAAGCATCCGGGCAAAGAGTCGCCTATGCATCGGTGTGCATGCTATCAATAACTATTAGATGAGGTGTATATCATCGGTAGGATCGCAGCACCCACTAGGAATCCTTTATCGTGTTAAGATTTTTGTTTTCTTCCAGAAAAATGGAGGGATCTAAAAAATTAGTGGAAATTATTATTTGCATCTTAAAATCCCTAGAAGTAAATTAAAATATTAAGTACAAAAGTCTATCTTGAATCTCTACTCTAGCAGTTAAACCATCATGTCAGCCTCAAACTCTATAGCTCTCATCTTTGAAACCCCAATCATTTGATCGGTATAATTTTAAAGACTAACTTAAAAATCTCAAGATTATTCTGACCTCAAAAAAGTTAAGCTATGTTCTCAACTAAGATCCCATTGTGTTGCCAAACTGTTCTATTAATGAGCAGAGAGCTGCTTTTGAGAAGTGGACGGATAAAGACAGTCGGGTCAAGTGCTATGTGCTGGCATCTATGTCAAACGAGCTACAAAGCCAGCATGAGTATATGCCCACTGCTTGGGCCATGATCACTCACCTACAAGAGTTGTATGGTGAGCAGAGCCATACTGCATGCTTCGAAGTGTCCAAGAGACTCTTTAACTTGAAGATGCGTGAGAGGCAGTCTGTCCATGAGTACTATATGACAGTGATCAGCTTGAAAAGCTCAGGCTGAATATGCAAAAGAAATTATAGATGGATCTGATCCTTCCATCCCTTACCAGTTCATATAGTTAATTCATTGTGAATTTTCATATGAACAAACTTGACTGCACTATTCTCGAACTTGTCAATATGTTGGTCATAATGGAGGGTGCCTTGAAGAGTTCAAGCGACACTATTCTCACTGTGGAGCGGACTTCTTCTTCCAAGAGAAAGTCTATTGAAAGGAAGAAGGTTAAATCTGCAAAGAAGCAGAAGAAAGAGAGCAAGCCAAAGAAGGATGGTCCAAAAGTGGTTAAGGTAAAGAAAAAGTGTTTCCACTGTCATGTTGAAGGTCACTGAAGGAGGAACTATCTGAAATATTCGGAGAGCCTAAAGATCAAAAAGGATGACAAACTTTTCGAAGGTATGCTCGTAATAAAATCTAACCTCATGGTTTCTTCTACTTCTAGTTAGGTATTAGATTCTAGCTCGAGTGCTCATATATGTACCTCAATGTAGGGTCTGATAGAAAGTAGAAGGTTGAGGGAAGGTGACATAATCCTTCGAGTCGATAATGCAGCAAAGATTGCTGTAGAGGTCGTCGGCACTTAACCTCTTTGATTACTGTCTGGAGTAAGATTAGATTTAAAAGACTGTTATTATATTCCTATAACTAGTCAGAATTTAATTTTCGTATTTGTACTAACACAAAAAAATTTTGAAATTAGTTTCAATAAAGACTTTTGTTCTATTTATTTACAAAGTAAATTGATCGCATGAGGTCTTTTAATTGACGGTCTTTAGGACTTGCATATTGATGCAAATGTGAACTTAAATGAGTAAATAGTGAGTGCCGTAGGTTAAAAGAGATCCAAAGATGTGATTAACCAGAAGTACTTGTGGCACCATAGACTGAGCCATATTGGAGAGGACAGGATAAACAGATTGGAAAAAGATGGAATCCTTGGTTCTCTTAACCAGAGTCATATCCAGCTTGTGAATCCTGCCTTCGAGGAAAGATGGCCAAGTTACCCATTGTAGGATATGGAGAAAGGACCATAGAGTTACTTATCCTGATACACACTGACATGTGTGGGCCATTTGATGTATAGGCCAGGGATGGTTATACCTACTTTATTACCTTTATCGATGATTTGTCTAGGTACAGATATGTGTATCTAATGAAACACAAGTTTGAGGCTTTTAAAAAGTTCAAGGAAGTCAGGCATGAAGTAGAGAAGTAGATAGGAAAATCCATTAAGATTTTTCGATCTGATCGAAGAGATGAATATCTTTGTCAGAAATTTCTGAGATATCTTATGGATAATGGTATAGTCTCTCAGTGGACCCCTTCAAAATACCTCATCTCAACGGGGTATCCGAAAGGAGAAATAGGATCCTATTGGATATGGTCAGGTTCATGATGAGCTTCACTGATCTATCCTTATTTTTTTGGGGACATGCCTTGTTAACTGTCATTCACTTATTGAATAGGGTTCTATCAAAGTCCATTCCTACCACACCATATGAGATATGGTTCAATAAGAAGCCGAGTCTGGGTTATCTTAAGACTTGGGGACATCCGGCCTATGTCAAGAGATAGATTACAGAAAAATTAGAGAATAGATCTATTATAGCTCACTTTATAGGATACCCAAAAAAATCCATAGGAAACTACTACTTTCCACAAGATCACAATATAATTGTGAGTCAAAATATCGTGTTCCTAGACAAACAGTTTATCTAGGATGGCGGCAGTGGGAGGTTAGTAGAACTCAAAGAGAAGATCTCTAAAGAGTCTAGAGCTATAGATCCTCAGGAATCCGTAGTCTATGAGCTAATAGTTGATGTTCCTCTGCCACCTCGTAGATCTAGCAGGATCTCCCAACCTTCTGAAAGGTATATATGGGTATGTTTATGGAGAAAGTAAAGAAAATATTCCTTATGAGAGATAGAGATCATGGTGATGATCCCAATACCTTTGACAAGGTGATGTCTGATATCGATTTTGAGAAATGGTTAGATACTATGAAGTCAGAAATTGACTCGATGCACTTAAACCAAGTCTGGACTTTAGTGATACCTGAAGGTATTATACCTATTGGATGTAAATGGATCTACAAAAGGAATATAGGTACCGATGGTAAGGTAGAGACTTATAAAGTTAGGCTTGTGGTTAAAGATTATAGTCAGCAAGGGCATTGACTATCAAAAAACTTTCTCGTCTGTAGCCATACTGAAATCCATCCGCACTTTGCTTACTGTTACAGCTTACTATGATTATGAAATCTAGCAGATGGATATGAAAACTGCCTTCCTGAATGGATATCTTGGGAAGATATCTATATGGAGCAGCCTATGGATTTCACATCCAGTGATAGTGATCATAGAGTCTGCAAGCTGCAAAGGTCCATATACGGATTAAAGCAGGCTTCTCAGAGTTAGAACCATCATTTTGATGAGGCAATCAAATCGTTTAATTTCATTAAAAATGAAAAGAAATCTTGTGTATACAAGAGAGTCAGTGGAAATGCAATCACTTTTCTCGTACTGTGCATGGATAATATTCTCCTCATTGAGAATGATATTCTCATGCTGACCACGGTCAAAAGATGATTGTCCAAAAAATTCTTTATGAAAGACCTAGGAGAAGCATCCTATATTCTTGAAATAAAGGTCTATAGGGATAGATCTAAATGGATGCTTGGCCTATCACAAAAACTATAGAGAAGGTGCTGAAGATGTTCCACATGAAAACCTCCAAGAGAGGTTTTTTACCTCTTAGGCATGATATTCATCTCTCCAAGATGATGTGTCCGACCATATCTGAGGAGATTCAGTGCATGAGTAGAATTTCTTATGCTTCGACAATAAGAAGCCTCATATATGCCATGCTATGTATTCCACCTGATATTATCCTTGCTGTGAATGTTACGAGCAGGTATCAGTCAAATCCAGGTGAGGAGCACTGGATAGCTATGAAGAACATCTTTAGGTACTTAAGAAGGACTAAGGATCTGTTCTTGATTTTTGAATGTGATTTCAAGTTGCGATTCGAGGGTGTATTCTTGTTCGATTTACTAGAAGAATTTCGAATAATCGATCAATGGAGGCTGAGTGTGCTATAGATATGTAGGATGAATTCTAATTTTAATGTTAGTTATAGAACTAGATGTCATGCCATGATATACAGTATTGCAAAGACAATGACACCATAGCCCTTGCTTAGGAGCCAAAGTCTCATCAGAAGTCCAAATACATAGAGCACCGATATACGTGACTACCCATGTCGAGGTGTAAAGAGTAGACTCTGAAAAAATTATGGTAGATCCGCTGACTAAGCAGTTGAGCCAACCCAAAAATGAAAGTCCACCTTGAAAAGATGGGACTTAGATTTGTGACCAATTGACTTTAGTCCAAGTGAGAGATTGTTAGATGTATGTCCTAGAAGCCAATATGGCTGATACATTGTAATATATCTAGGACATAATTTTATACTTAATATATTGATATGATCAATAAAAAAGATAAGTTCTTTTTCATTCAAGTGTAATGTGTCCTTGAATTATCCATGGAATTAGTTTCGATACATATTCTCAAAGTGTTGAGAATTAGAGACATGTATTTAATTCCTAAAGGCTCTCGATCATAGGATCAACATGAGGATGATGATAGATCTGGATAGACTGGTGTACAAATTGCTTTCTTCGAGATAGATGGATCTCTAATCTATTGTGTAGAGACACAGAGCGACAAGTGCGGATGGTTGTTAGAGAACAACTGGCACTGAGCGTGACCATACGAGAGATCACTTGGATTTCTATTTAATCATCAGTGATTGTCTCGATACTGTAGTTATGTGATTGGTCTTTTGACTTGAGATGATACTGCTACTCACAGTGAGGCTGCTGGAGTTTGATTGACATATAAACATGGATCTTAATGAGCCCTTGTAGTAGATGTTGGTGACAGTTGGTCCACTGTAAGAATGGAATGTGCATCAAGATAGGATCTATCGACCTTGATAGAGAGGAGTAGTTCTATAGGATTTGAGAGGCTAAGTCCAAGAGTTTGTGGCCATAAAGGTGTGATTGATGAAAAAGAGCTTCCATAGAAGTCACAACTGGACTTGAGCTAATCAATCTATCATATGACTGATGTTGAGGTTTGATAATTTATTCATGACCTACCATCTAGTCGGACTCATGATAGAGGGATTAAATCACACGTTAACTACATCTAGAGGTTCATTTCAGTTCTACTGAATTGCCACTACATACTGCTAGGTGTCACTAAGAAATTGTGAGAGCTCACTAAGATTGTTCCGGATCGACAATCCTTGCTAAGTTAGAGTGGAATTGTTCCGATCCATTGAAAAGAGTTTCAATGATATAATAATAGAAATCATTGTATATCTTTCTACCAGATAGAATTAAATCTATGAGATCACACAACAAAGGGATTAGACCTGGAATAAGAAATTGAGCTTATGAAGTATCAAATGGGTTTAGAGAAACCCATTGCATTCATGGTAATCTTGCTAGCACATGGTTGGATCCAATTCTTCTTTCTATTGAGATTACTTATTTAATAAGATAATTCTAACTTAATTACCTACTAATAACCTACATGAATAAAATTCATGAGACTTCAATTATTGAGTGTCTAAGATTATGGATCATATAAATTAAGGGTACAAGTCCCTTATGAATATCTTTGATAGTTATTATGGGGCACGACTTTGATTTGATCAATTTGGGTATGTCCATTAATTAGAAGACCTTTGGTTTTCATATGGGGTGTCTCTTGAGTGCAAAAGAGGGTATTTAATTATGGGTGCAAGGGCTCCAATAGTTCGCGCCTAATGAACTTCCTAATGTAAGTTGGATAACTTAAGTTAATAAGAATCTTAATGCAGTAGGACTTGTATTATAGGATTGAATAGAATTCAATTCTTATGCCTATTTAAAGAGACCTCTCCTAAGGTCTCTAGAGCATCAAAATCAATAGCCCCTCACATCCAAAGGCTCTCTCCATGCCCTCTCTTCCTTTCTCTTTCTCTCCTCTTGGGTGTTCTATACACCCCTTCCTTGGGATGCGCATTCCAAGGAGTTTCACACCCAAAAGAGTTTGGACGTCTCTTCCTTATTGGTTTCTAACATCTGGTAGCAGCACATAGCAAGGAGAAACTCTAGAGAAGAGAAAAAAAAGAAGATCAAGAAAAAAGATCGTGTTGATCACGATCCAGGCTTCATTCAGATTCAGCAGACTGAATTTTGGAGAATCAAAATTCAGATTATAGAGGACTATTCTAGGCTGATTCTGAGTGGATACTCATAGAGATCGGACACTTGTACAGCTAACAAAGAGCCTCATCTCTTCCAGATCCAGTTTTGAAGAAGAGATTGCGAAACAGGTATGTGATTTGATCACAATCTGAATTTCAGCATATATTAATTTCAGCATATGAAATAGATCCATGTAGTTTTATATTTTTATGCATGCAAAATTCAGATAAAAAATATTTTAATCTTATTCTCCATTATAGTATTTAGAAAATAAAAGTTTTAAAATATATATGCATGCACCAAACCCAGATTTCTAACACCGACAATCTTGGAACCACACATTCCCACGGTTGTTGGGCCATATTCTCTACAAATAGCTAAAGCCCCAAGGACCCAGGCAACTAACCCCTTTTAGAGAACCAGTTGCTGCTTTCATTATTTTCTGATTCCTGACTTGAGCATCTGAGGATCCTTGCCAGAGTAAAAAGCCTCCGACTCAGACTTTGTTTTGCAAGTCAATTCAGCACCATTGCACAAGATCCAGTCGCCCACCCTCCGGCTTCAGCTGAAACAAGCAGCAACAGATAGAGGAAGGGGGTAATCTTCACATTATGCCATCAAAGTGAGTCTCATCTCATCTCTCCAACATCGCTGCCTCCCATCAGCTAGGGAGCCAGGCTGACAACCAGGTGTAGCCACCAATGACGAAGATGACTCCACCGATCCAACCAGCGCCGATCATGATGGACCAATTTAACCTGCTCTTCCAATAGGTTCAAACACTGTTAGCCACCATTCAGACTGTCCAAACTATTCCTGCACATCCACCAATGGCACCGCAGCCTGATCAGGCTGCTCCTGCATCCACTTCAATGGTGCCACTAGTACTTCCTTCGACGGCACCATTAGTGCCTCCTATGATGGTGCCCCTATCAAATTCGACTCCATAGCCGCCACCACAACCTCAGCCGTGGGTGCTTCCTCAAAGTCCAAAGAGGAGGCAAACCCATCGAGTCACCTTAAGGCCCAGCAACCGTAAGGCGGCGAACTTCCAGCCCACGATCAGAGTATGATTCAACCCCTGGTCGCCATGCTCCTCAGTATTTTAAAGCTTGTACCATTTGAGATCTTACCATAGAAAAGTGATTCCAGGCACTCGATAAAAAAATCGAGAATACTCTCAAAAATACCTCCTCGGTGCAGCCCTATGAAAGGTTTAATAGTGAGCCGCCCTTTGCACCAAGGATAATGCGGGAGTCACTCACTCGATACTTTAAGGTGCCCCAATTTGAGACCTACGATGGGACCATCAACCCTATCGATCATTTGAAGACTTTCAAGGTGGCAATGCTTGTTCAAGAAGCAATAGATGGCATCCTATATCGAGCATTCCCTACTATCCTCAAAGGGGCAGCTCGACAGTGGTACTTAAGTATGAAGCCGGCATCAATCCATTCTTTTGAAGAACTATGCCGGTCCTTCGTCGGTCACTTTGTCAGTAGCCAACAACAGTAGAAGCAATCCGACTATTTCTACACCATCAAGCAGAAGGAGTCGATCCGTGCTTTTGTCAGCTGCTTTAATGCGGCAATCCTAAAGGTTTGCGATCTAGACCAGTCGGTCGTGATGTCCGCTATGATGGGTGGCCTACTGAAGAATGACTTTAAAAAGTTGTTAATAAAGACTAATCCTGCTCAAGTTTGAAGTTGGTATCAATCCATTCTTTTGAAGAACTATGTCGGTCCTTCGTCGGTCACTTTGTCAGTAGCTGAGATAGCAAAAGTCGTTCGACTACCTCCACACCATCAAGCAGAAAAAGAAGAAGTCGATCCGTACCTTGGTCAACTACTTTAATGCGGCGACCTTAGAGGTTCATGATTTAGACTAGTCGATTGCGATGTCTACTACGATGGGCGAACTATTGAAGAACGACCTTAAAAGTCATTAATAAAGACTTTTCCTCAAGATTATCCCGATATACTTGCCCGTACAGAGAAGTATGTCCGCACAAAGAAGATTTTCACGGAAGAAACCCCTACCGATTATGTTGTGGCAGGATAGAATAAGGAACGCTCTCCAAGATAGGAGAGGAGAACCCATCAGCGCTTTCGGTCCCCATTCTAAAAGTGAAAAAATGGAGGCTCTCAAAATCATCAATCTCAGAGTCCTTAAGGAAGAAATCGACAACCCCCACCTCCAAGGTGTTATACTAATTATATGCCTTTGAATGTTTCCAAGAGGGAGGTATTGATGGAGGTGCAAGCTGAGCTACCACAGTCCCCAAGGATGCTGATGAAACTGAGCACTGTCGTGACCCAAATAAGTACTACTTTTATCATTATGAGTATGGTCATGATACCGAAGATTTCCTCCATCTCCATGATGAGATTGAGAAGCTCATCAGGCAGGGGAGGTTAAACCACTTCATTCGAAGGAGAGCACCTCCTCGACAACCTCCTCCAAGGGCTCAGCAGCCACCTCCTTTACCTCAGCAGCCGTTCTCTTTGTCTCAACCACAACCAGCACCGATACAACTGGAGAGACAAGAAGCAGGAGGACAAGTGGTAGTAGAAGATCGACCATACGAAGAGAAATCCACATGACAATTGGGGGATCTTCTGAGTTGGTGGATCTTCCAGAGGTGAAGAGGCCGAGGCTTGAGAATGGGCTCAAGGATGAAATTACCTTCACCAAGCAAGATGCAGAGAGTATGCAAGCCCCACACAATCATGCTGTGGTTGTAACTATAAATATCATATATTATAATGTACACCATGTATTTATTGATAATGGAAGCTTAGTTGATATTTTGTATTTCTCTATCTTCTCCCAAATGGGATTTACTCCAGATCAATTGAGTAGGTTCGATACCCCAATTCAAAATTTTTCTGGGGGCTCAATGATTCCAGAGGGGATAATTAGGCTGCTTGTTATAGTGGGCATCCCACCTTAGCGAACGATTATCCAAGTTGATTTTCTAGTGGTTAAACTTTCTTCGACCTATAATGCAATCCTTGGCCATTCGAGTTTATGAACTTTGAAAGCTGTAGTGTCAAGCTATCACTTAATGGTGAAGTTCTCAACAAAGAATGGAGTAGGGTAAATTCGAGGCAACTAAGTTATGGCCTGATAATGTTTTACTGCCAAGCTTCGAGCAGAAGACCAGCCATCCCAAGCAAAGGTCCAACCCGAATTCCCAATAGGGTTGGATGCCTAAGATGATCTGGCCAAGGAACGCACCTAGCCATCTGAGGATCTGAAGGTCCCATTGAGGAAGGAGAATTTTAACCAAATAGTGAAGATCGGCTCACACCTTAACGAGGTAACAAAAGATCAGCTAACTGCTCTTTTGTAGGAGAATGCGGATCTCTTTGCCTAGTCGGGTACAGACATGCCTAACATAAACCCAGAGGTGATGTCCTACTACTTGAAGGTGGATCCAACTTGTCATCTGATGAAATAAAAAAAGTGACCCCAAAGTGCCAAAAGGCTATAGTTGGGGAGGTGGACAAGCTGGTTAAGACTAAATTTATTAGAGAGGTAATATATCCAGACTTATTGGCGAACATCATCTTGATCAAGAAGGCAAATAGGAAGTGGTGCATGTGCATCACCTTAATCGACTTAAATAAAATCTGACCTAAGGACAGCTATCCGTTATCTCGGATCGACCAGCTGGTGGATGTAACTTCAGGACATGAGCTCCTCATCTTTATGGATGCCTTTTCTGATTATAATCAGATTCGAATGGTGTCTAAGGATGAGGAGAAAACAGTCTTTATTACTGGCTGTGAATTTTTTTGTTATAGGATGACGCCCTTTAGCTTAAAGAATGTAGGGACTATCTATCAATAATTGTGAACAAGATCTTTAAAGATCAGATCAACCGTAATATGGAGGTATATGTAGATGACATACTGGTCAAGAGTCGAGCTACTCTAGATCATATTGTTGATCTCTAAGAAACTTTCAACACTCTCCGTCAATTTCAGATGAGGTTGAATTCAGCAAAGTACTCCTTCGAAGTTACCTCAGTAAGTTTCTTGGATTTATATGATCTTGTGAAGAGGCATCGAGGTAAATTCTAAGATTAAGGCAGTCTTTAAGATGACACCACCAAGAACTATCAAATAGGTGCAGCATCTGATCGGCAAGGTCGTTTCGCTCAATCGCTTCATCACCAGATCAACCCAAGGATGTCTCCCTTTTTTCTAGATCCTCTAAAAGCCAAAAGCTTTCAATAGACTACTAAGTGCCAGAAGGCATTTGAGAAGTTGAAATAATATCTCAGCTCAGCACCATTGCTCACGAAGCCTCAACTTGATGAGGAGCTACTATCATATCTCGCCATTTCTCTAGTGGCGATTAGCTCAGTCCTTATTCGAGAAGAAAGATGGATTCAAAAGCTCATATATTATACCAGCAAAATCTTTTATGATGCAGAAACCAGATACTCCAAGCTGAAAAAGTTGATATTTGCATTAGTCATCATAACGATGAAACTTCAACCCTATTTTCAAGCTCGATCAGCCAATTAAGGCCATTCTCTATCATCCAGATATTTCGAGATGGATTGCAAAATACTCTAGAACTCTCGGAGTTGGATTTGTAGTATCATCCAAGGCCTTCCATTAAAGCCCAAGTATTGGCAGACTTCATCCTTGAGTGCACCATTTCGAGTGAACAAAGCTCAAAGAGTGGAGAAAGTTCAAAAAATAGAGAGAGCTCAAAAATTGGGAAAAGCTCGAGAAGTGAAGAAGTAGATGTGGGTCTAACCTTGAGGAGCTATAGATCTTGCATGTCGATGACTCATCGAATGCATCGGGATCACGGGCCGGGCTTATCTTAACCAGTCGTGAAGGTGATGTGATGGAGTACACTCTACACTTTGAATTCTTGGCCACCAATAATGAAGCAAAGTATGAAACTCCGATTGCTGGTCTCAAAGTTATGAGAAAAGCAGATGCTCAACACCTGAAGGTTTTCAATGACTCCCAACTGATAGTTGGACAAATCAAGGGTGGATATGAGATTTGAGAGAAAAACATGAAGAGATATCTTCAGAAGGTAAAGGATTTAACTTTATCTTTTTTGAGTTTTGATATTCAACAGGTCCCAGAGCGAAAAATGCCAGGACAAATATACTATCAAAATTAGCAACCTTATTGCCCGTTGATTTAGAAAAAGGGACCTACTTCGAGGTATTAAAAACCTCGACTCTCAAAGAGCCTTTTGTTGCCTAGCGAGTTGATGAGAAATCCAGTTGGATTGATCCTCTGCTCAAGTATTTAAGATTGGGTAAGCTACCATCTGATCGCTGAGAGACTCGAAAGATAAGGAAACAGGCCATCCATTATGTTCTATATGATGACAAGTTGTACAAGTGGCCATTTTCTTTGCCTCTTCTGAAGTACTTACACCTATCTTATTCTTCGGTAGGACTACTACTGGCCCACTATGCAACAAGATGTAGATAACTTTGTCAGAAAGTACAATCGGTGTTAGAAAAATTCTAATATTCAGCATCAACCAGTAGCACTTCTGACTCCTGTCAGTGCCCCTTCGTCATTTACTCAGTGGGGAATAGACATTCTTGATCCTTTTCCTCATGCGTTGGATCAGCGTAAATTTTTTTTGGTGGCTATCGATTACTTCACAAAGTGGATCGAAGCTGAGCCTCTGGCCCGTATAACTAAAGCGAGAGTGAAGGATTTTATTTAAAAATCTATTATCTACTAGTATGGTCTTCCCAAACTGCTAATCACAGACAATGATAGATAATTCAGCAGTGCTCAACTCTATAAATTTTATAAAAGCCATAGAATAGAACATCACTTCACATCGGTAGGTTATCTACAGGCAAATGGAGAAGTGAAAGTAACCAATAGAACTCTTCTACGAGGCTTAAAGGTCAGATTGGATCGGACAGGGAGATCATGGGAAGATGAGCTCCATCATGTGTTATGGGCTTACCGAACCACTCAAAGGCTCCAAATCGGTGAAACTTCTTTCAATCTCGCATTTGAGACCAAAGCAGTTATACCCGTAGAGTTCGAACTTTCATCCCTCAAAATTGAGGAGTATAATGAAGACACTAACTCAGTATGGCTTCAAACTAACCTCGACTTGATCGAAGAAAGCAGAGAACTGCCGTCGTTAGAATGGCTATCTATCGTCAAAGAATGGCTAAGTATTATAACGCATGGGTCAAGACCAAAGAATTTCAAGCTGACGACCTGATGCTGTGGCAAACTGAAGTTTCACAGCCTACTGAGCAAGCTATCACCCAACTACAAAGGCCTCTATCAGATGAATGAAGTGGTAGGATTGGAGACCTATCGACTAAAGCAACTCGATGGGACTCCACTCCTAGATCATGAAATTCGATCAATCTATGCATGTATTATCAGTGATATTGTAACATTATTTTATTTTATATATATATATATATATATATTTTTTATATATATATATATATATATATATATATATATATGAATTTTTGGATTCGTCAATTCGTATTTGAACATAAAAATGGTATAAAAGGCCAAAGCTCCTGTCTAGTGAGCCCCACCAAAGTTTCTTTATTTGAAACTATGCTGCTGAGGTTTCTTTCTTCAAAATTAAAGTTTTTTTGTTCGAAACTATTATTGTTGAGGTTTCTTTGTTCGAAACTGTCACTGCTGAGGTTACTTTGATCGAAACCAAAATTTCTTTATTCAAAACTGTCACCGCTGAGGTTTCTTTGTTTGAAACCAAAATTTCTTTGTTCGAAACTGACGCTATTGAGGTACCTTTGTTTGGAACTTTCACTGCTGAGGTTCCTGAAGGGAAGGGAATATTTTCCTCCAGAATGTTCAGGTTGTATCTAAAAATTTTTTCTAATATTTTACTTATTTAAGAATCAAATTCTTACCTGAATCGCAGCAGAACCAGAGATCAAATCCTAAATTATCTAATATAAACCTTCACAGAGCCTGGATATATATATCCTCTACTTCGCATGCACGTCAGACATCGCAAAAAAGCAGGATGAACTCCAATCCAATGTGTTTCGTAACTCAATCAATGAGGGATGAGATGTAATGATGTGACTGAAAAAATCAGATCTAGGGTTTTAGGGTTAGATCTTGAAACTTTTTCAAGATCAGATAGCGGAAGACTAAAATAAATCAAAATTTATTTTCTAAAACCAGAGAATCCCTAGATCTAAGATTCTATTACATGATTATTACATAGCATTAAATCAAAAATTAAAATATATGGAGGATGAACTACACGTTGATCATATCAACATATTTCTATACTACATCTATTGTATGTATTAAAAACAATAGATCACATCTATTACCTTGCAAGTTAGACGTTCTAACCTTGCTGATCCAGACTTGAGAATGATGTTGCAAACCGGACATGCATCCGATCTCTAGAAGTCGTCCACACGAGCCCACGAATCTCAACCAGAAGTCTTGCTTCAGGAAATCAACACAGTATGCTAGTACTGCACTGGTCCTTCTTCAATGGTTGATCAGGTGCCTCCTTCTTGATTTGGGCTCTTCCAAAGATGAGAAGTAGGAGGAGTTTTAGATCTGAGACGCTCTTAGAAAACTCAAGATAGAGGAAGGAAAGAGATAAGATAGAGGAAGGAAAGAGATGAAACTAACAATCCTAGAAGAAGACCCTCTTCTTCTTCTCTTTACTCTCTCCTAGACATCCTGTCTTGTGTCTATTATATCTCCACGACCCAAAGGTCTTTCTCTTTGATTTTTGGATGCCCCAAAATCTCTCAAATCTCTGTGTTCTATGAAAATTTTATGAAGAAACTCATTTTATAGGAGAGATATGATAGAGTTATTGTCTAGGTCAAATACTTAGTCAAGGCTTATCCAAACATGGTAAGATAAGGGGCGCCCAACTCTTGGGCACCTCCTCCTTATTTTCATGCATGGACCACTAAAAAAGGGTGCACAATGTGTGCCCTAAAAGCCATAAAAATCTCAAAAAAAATTTGAATAAATTCGATACAAAAAGGAAAGAGTTTTAGATTTCTAAAACTCTATCTCATAGAATTTGAAATCCAAACTTATTCCTACTTTGATTTGATCCACAACTACTTTTCATATAAGAAAGAAGAGAGAGGAAACCTTTTGGACGTGGGAAAAGACCTGGGAGAGGGCTTTTGTCACACAAAATAAGAGGAGATTGGCATGGAATAAGAGAGAGGGCGTGGGGGGGCTTATGTGGCGTAAGGTGGAATCCTAGTCTTACTAGGATTCTATCTTATGACTTGTTTTAATTTAGTTTCTCAAATCAAATCAAACCAAAATTAGATCAACCCAATTAAAATAGGTCTTAACCTAATTAAGAACCTAATTTAATTAGATTAAATTAAATTTAAATTTGATTTAATTTTTTAATCAAATTAAAAATTAGATTGATCCAAGTCTTAATTGAACTAAGACTAGTTTTTTTCTTGCACTTGGCTTATCTAATAAATCAATTGGACTTGATCCAATCAAGCCCAAACCAAATCTAATTAAATTATATTTAATTAGACTTAATCTCAGCCATTGGCTTGATCAAATTAAGCCAATTAGCAATCGAACTGCTAATCGATCCTCCTGCAACACTTGGACTAGGTTAAATATCAATCGTATTGATCATTTAACCCTAGAACGATTCTTAATCATTGATCAACTATCCGATCGGATTATGAACTCTAATGTGTGTGACCTCATACGTTCGAACTTAAGTCGGTAGCATAGGAATAAATTTTTATACCAATCGAAGTGATCATCTAGCAATAGTACCCGATGACCAGATAGGTCGAATGTATAGAACAACATCCTTAGAACCCATGCGGATATAGTTTCCATATAATTCATCTCCTTGACCAAAATGATCATAGAACACCTCAGAGTTCAACTATCAACTCTGATCAGGTTGTCCACATTGTATTTCAAAATATCAAATCCATCTGATAGATTATCCTGGCCAAGGTTTTGCTAAATTGAAATACAATACTCATTTTTCTCCAACTCTTGGAGTGGTCAATCCTATCTCGATCACACTCTGACTTCGTAAGTACTTGACTATGCCCAGAAGCTTTTCGTCACTGAATTAGAAATTCAGTTAGTCCAGTACCAAAGCACAGTGAGTTGCTTGCAAGTCACTGAGGTGATCTCAGGTCTAAGAGATACTTATACCTATATCCCATCAGAGTCATTCTCGACAGTAGAATGCTCTGGAGTTGGTCACGTTCAATGACAATGTACCCTTACATCTCACCTGTATGCCATACCAGTGTCTCCACACTCTTTGGTTAAGAGGATAACCAATCCATATGGCCTACAGCAACCTATGCTCGATAAAAGCTATCGTCCTTATTAACAGCCTATCATTTGATCGTAAACAGTTTAAGGATAATCGATAGATCCTCTCTTTATCGAGCTTAAATAGTCCTAAAGACTTCATCATAACAATGGAGTTCATTAGAAGATGAAAGCTTATGATGAAAATACCAAAAATATATTTTATTTATTAACAAATCAATTACAATACTTGGTTGCTCAACCGTCAACAGCTTGACGATTGACTTTTGGGATATATTTTTCAACAACTCCCACTTGTCTTAAAGCCACTCGGCACAGTATCTAATACCCATCTTCGACTTGTGGTTGTCAAATTCCTTTATCACCAAGGCTTTAGTGAAGGGGTCGATCAGGTTCTCTTTTCCGTCGATCTTCTGAAGGTCGACGTCACCTCGATCCACAATCTCCTGAACCAAATGAAAGCGACGCAAAATGTGCTTAATCCGCTAGTGTGCTTTGGGTTCCTTCGCTTGAGCTATGGCACCAGTGCTGTCGTAGTAGGGCAGGATCGGACCATTGAGGGAGGGTGCTACTCCGAGCTCGGTGATGAATTTTTTCAGCCACACAGCTTCCTTCGCGGCATCCAATACTGCGATGTACTCCACTTCACAAACAGATTCTGCCACAGTATGCTGCTTGGAACTCTTTCAGCAGATAGCTCCACCATTCAGAATAAAGATATAACCCGACACGCTTCTACTGTCATCATGGTCAGATTGAAAGTTGGAGTCTGTGAACCCCATAAATTTCAGATCTGACTCACTATAAACCAATCATTGGTCCTTAGTATTTCTCAAATACTTAAAGATGGTCTTAACCACTTTCCAGGGATTTTCTCTAGGATCAGATTGGTATCTACTCACTACTCCTAGTGAGTATGCCACATCTGGTCTTGTACATGTCATGGCATACATGATAGATCCCACGACCGAAGTATATGGGATTCTACTCATACTCTCTCTTTCTTCAGGAGTTGTCGGACAATCCTTCTTAGAGAGAGAAAATCCATGGCCTATCGGTAGATAGCCCTTTAGGAATTCTCCATGCTGAACCTCTTCAGCATAGTGTCTATGTACGTGGACTGGGATAACCCAAGCATCTTTTTAGATCTATCCCTATAGATCTTCATCCCTAGGATGTAGGATGCTTCACCCAAGTCCTTCATGGAGAACTGTGATGACAACCAAACTTTTATTCCCTGTAGTGCGGGGATGTCACTCCTGATTAAGAGAATGTCATCCACGTACAAGACAAAGAATACTACAACTGGACCATTTGCCCATTTATAGATGCAGGGCTCTTTTCCATTCTTAACGAAGCCATACGTTTTGATCACCTTATCAAAATGCATGTTCCAACTCCAAGAAGCTTGCTTCAATCCATAAATGGATCTCTGAAGCTTGCACACCTTGGACTCATCTGTGGATATAAATCCCTCAGGTTGTATCATATACACCTCTTCGGTCAGCTCTCCATTCAGGAAAGCTATCTTTACATCCATTTGTCAGATCTCATAATCCAGATGGACAGCTATTGCTAGCATTATCCGAATGGATTTGAGCATTGTCATAGGGGAAAATATCCATCATAGTCAATACCATAATGTTGATGATACCCCTTGGCAACCAGACGAGCTTTATAGGTCTCCACCTTTCCGTCTGCGTCCATTTTCCTTTTGAACACCCATTTACACCCAATGGGTTTAACCCCTTCAGGTGGGTCAACCAATGTCCATACATCGTTGATCTTCATGGACTCCATTTTGGATTTCATGGCTTCAAGCCATTTCTCAGAATCAAGTCTCTGCATTGCATCTATATAGGTGATCGGATCCTCATCATTCTTATTGAGTTCGATGGGATCACTGTCCCGGACTAAGAAATCGTAGTATCTGTCTGGCTGATGCGGTACTCTACTGGGTCACCTTAATGGTGCAGGCACATTGGGCTCCGGATCTGATTTAATCAAATTCGACTCAGGTTCAACTATTGGTGTTGGTCCTTCTACCTGTTGAACTTCATCAAATTCAACCTTAGAGGCAACGGTTCCTTCACCAAGGAACTCTTTTTCTAAAAAGATTGCCTTAAGCTGACGAATATTTTTTGTTCATCAGCATTGTAGAAAAAATATCCTTTGATCTCTTTGGGATACCCTATGAATGTGCATTTGTCAGACCTAGGTCCAAGTTTGTCTGTGAAATCATTTGACATAGATCGGGCACCCCCAGATCCTAAGGTGTGAAAGTGCTGGCTTACGCCCTGTCCATATCTCATATGGAGTCTTAATTATAGACTTACTTGGAACCCTATTTAATAGATAATAGGCCGATTCGAGTGCATATCCCCAGAAGGATATCGGTAAGCTGGCAAAACCCATCATGGATCGGACCATGTCTAACAAAGTTCGATTTTTCCTTTCAGACATACCATTATGCTATGGTGTTCCTGGAGGAGTCCATTGGGAGAGAATCTCATTCTCTCCTAGATATGTGAGAAACTCACTAGAAAGATATTCCCTCCTCATTCAGATCGAAGAGTTTTAATGCTCTTCCCAGTTTATTTTTCTACTTCACTTCGGAATCGTTTGAATATTTCAAATGAATCCGACTTATGTTTCATCAGATAGACATATCCATATCTGAATAGATCATCCGTGAAAGTTATGAAGTAGAAATATCCACCTCTAGTACTTGTGCTCATGGGCCCGCATACATCAGTATGTACTAGGACCAAGAGCTCAGTAGCTCTCTCACCTTTTTCAGTAAAAGGTGACTTGGTCATTTTATCAAGAAGACAAGATTCACAGGTTGGAAGTAATTCACAATCACTGACTTCGAGAATTCTCTCTTGAGTCAACCTGTTTATTCTGTTCTTGTTTATATGACCTAGCCTATAGTGCCATAAGTAGATATCTGACACACACTATCTAATCTAGGGTGCTTGCCATGAGAATGGACTCTTATCAGGCTTGATCTTCTGGTCTGGCCCTGCACTGATGTCCTAGCCTGAACTTGCACCTTCTCACTTTCTTCTTCTTGTTCTTCTTCTCTTTCTCAAAGGATCGGGAGCCAGAAGATGAACCTCCCACTAAGTTCACTGACTCCTTGTGGAGTTGGTGATCCTTTTCAAAGTTCTGAAGCAACTCCAGTAACCCGTGGTAGTTTACTTCAAGCTTTATCATTCTATAATGAGTGAGGAATGGGAGATAGGACTTGGGCAGCGAGTTCAGTATTGCATCTTTCCCAAGCTGCTTATGCAAGGGAAAGCCAAGCTTGCTCAAATGCTCCATCAGCTCGATCATGTACATTACATGATCAGTGACAGAGGCACCATCCCACATGTTGGCGTTGAAGAAGGCACAACTAATCTTGTGCCTCTCCACGTCATCGGGTGTGCCAAAGGCATCCTCCAACACTTGAAGCATGTCCTTTGATTGAGCCATCTCGAATCTGCGACTGAACTCGTCGCTCATGGCAGCCAGCATGATACAGCGCACCATGGTCTGGTCACTGAGCCACTTCTGATAAGTATCTCTGACTGTTCCACGTGCATTGGCAGCTGGCTCTCAGGTGCAGGATCTATTATCACATATAGGATCCGTTCATGCTCTAGGACTATCTTCAACTTTCGATACCAGCTATTGAAGTTGGGTCCCACCAACTTATCATTGTCCAACAATGATCGGAGTGATAGGAAAGTGGCCATATCTGCTCAAAGAAAAATCACAACCTAATTAGTAATTGATTCATTAAACCTAAATATTTGGACTTTAATCAAAATGTTTCTCCCACTATTTTATTCGAATTGGTAGCCTCTATCTCCAATTCGAGAAATTATCCTAATTTCTTAGTGAGTACTAGAATCCACTTAGACTGCACACAAGCCCAACTTTGGTTAGCCAACCCATGTGCATCTAAGGATAGGTTCATAACAATTATTTCTCTAAATAATTTTTAATAATTTTAATTTTATCCAGAAACCTAATCAGTAGGCTTTGGCCTCCTCTGTAAGGATCCAGTTAAGTCCAACCATTAACATGACTATACTTGGTACGTCTTACCAACGAATGATTAAGCCCAACTTTGGTTGGCTCACCTAACCACCATTAGAGAGATAGTTCCAAGTCATCATATGATGAGTGATAATTTCATTAGTCAACAAGCACTAGGCCTTTGGGTCTGCAATGATTTTGAGTTAATGGACTCATTATCAAACACCTTAATGAGAGGCTATGACTCAGTTATCTCCATAACTTTGTCATTTTAAGGACCTAATAATTTTAGAAGATGTAAATAATTTAGAGGATGAGTCAGATGAATCAGCTTATCATGATCCTCCCACTGGTTTCACCAAGTCAGCTTAAGGGGAACCATTAATAGGGCTGGTCTAGGAGCACCTAAATTAGTCACACTGATTTACCTAGCTGATATGGGTCAACTCGAATAGTCAAGTGATCCAATCAAAATATAATTTCATCAAGAGGCTAGGTAAGTTCGATCAGTGGGAGGGTCGGTCAAAGCTTACCTTAGATACCATCAAAAATGGCCAGGTAAGCGGGCTCTCAATTAAAAATCACCGGTCTAGTTTATCTTAGACATCAACTGATTTAATTAGTTTCGATTAGATCAACCTAATAGTTCATGCTAGATCACTTAGCCAAGAATCAAGTCTATTTAGTTCTCGTTAAAGACATGGACTTGACTAACTACAACTATTGTAATTGATCTAGAGAAATCTTTGACCTAATCTAAGACAACAATTGATTAGATTTAGTCAATTCTCTAACTAGGTCCATCTTTAATCTAACCATAGGTCTAACCCAATTAATAGACCTAATTCCCACTAACCTATTAATCCAATATGTTATGGTTTGTATTTTAGGTTCTTCAATTCATGATCCTAGAACCTAATCAAACAACTTCTTAATTCTTAATTAAGTTTTGGGCTGAGGGTTGGGTTCGACTTTTCGAAAATAATTTTCATGTTTGTAAAATAATTTTACAATATGGTTCTACCAACCATATTGCATGTTTGATTCATAATCAAGATACAAATGAAATAAATATGAAACTACTTTAGATCTAATCTAAACAGGTTCATGTAATTGAAACAATTTCAACTTTAAACAATTTTTTTGTACAAAAATTATTAACAAAAAAAAATTATTTTAGATTTAAATATTTTTTAAATCTAATAAATCATAAATTTAATCTAAATCATATCTAACAAATTTGAAATTAAAGATAGATCTACATGAACTAGGACAACCTTTGCACTGTTTACACCTTACAGCAGGATAACCTTGCAGTTCGTGATTGATCTAAAATTTTAATTTTATATTTAATAATCAGATTATAAATTAGATCTAATCTAAGAGATAATCTAAGCATGTATAAATAATCATATAAATAAACAACCTTAGGCTCTGATACCAATTGAAGGAACCAGATCTAGGGTTTTAGGGTTAGATCTTGAAACTTTTTCAAGATCAGATAGCGGAAGACTAAAATAAATCAAAATTTATTTTTTAAAATCAGAGAATCTCTAGATCTAAGATTCTATTACATGATTATTACATAGCATTAAATCAAAAATTAAAATATATAGAGGATGAACTACATGTTGATCATATCAACATGTGTCTATACTACATCTAATGTATGTATTAAACAATAGATCAGATCTATTACCTTGCAAGTTAGATATTCTAACCTTGCTAATCCGGGCTTGAGGATGATGTTGCAAACCGCACATGCGTTCGGTCTCTAGGAGTCATCCACACGAGCCCACGAATCTCGACCAGAAGTCCTGCTTCAGAAATCAGCACAGTATGCTAGTACTGCACTGATCCTTCTTCGATGGTTGATCAGGTGTCTCCTTCTTCTTGATTTGGGCTCTTCCAAAGATGAAAAGTAGGAGTTTAGATCTGAGACACTCTCAGAAAACTCAAGATGAAAAAAGGAAAGAGATGAAACTAACAACCCTAGAAGAAGACCCCCTTCTTCTTCTCTTTACTCTCCTGACACCCTGTCTTGTGTCTATTATATCTCCATGACCCAAAGGTTTTCTCTCTGATTTTTGGATGCCCCAAAGGTCTCTCAAATCTCTATGTTCTATAAAAATTTTATAAGAAAAATCATTTCATAGAGAGAGATATGATAGAGTCCTTGTCTAGGTCAAATACCTAGTCAAGGCTTATCCAAACATGGCAAGATAAGGGGCACCCAACTCTTGGGTGCCTCCTCCTTATTTTCATGCATGGACCACCAGCAAAAGGTACATCATGTGTGCCCTAAAAGTCACAAAAATCTCAAAAAAAATTTGGATAAATTCGATGCAAAAAAGAAAGAGTTTTGGATTTCTAAAACTCTATCTCATAGAATTTGAAATCCAAACTTATTTCTACTTTGATTTGATCCACAACTACTTTTTATGTAAGAAAGAAGAGAAGAAACCTTTTGGACATGCGAAAGACCTGAGAGAGGGCTTTTGTCACACAAAATAAGAGGAGATTGGCATGGAATAGAGAGAGGGCATGGGGGGGACTTATGTGGCGCAAGGTGGAATCCTAGTCTTATTAGGATTCTATCTTATGACTTGTTTTAATTTGATTTCTCAAACTAAATCAAACAAAAATTAGATCAACCTAATTAAGAACCTAATTTAATTAGATTAAATTAAATTTAAATTTGATTTAATTTTTTAATCAAATTAGAAATTAGATTGACCCAAGTCCTAATTGAACTAGGACTAGTTTTTTTCTTGCACTTGGCTTATCCAATAAACTAATTGGACGTAATCCAATCAAGCACAAACCAAATCTAGTTAAATCATATTCAATTAAACTTATTCTCAATCCATTGGCTTAATCAAATTAAGCCAATTAGCAATCAAATTGCTAATCGATCCTTCTGCAACACTTGCACTAGGTTAAATGTCAATCGTATTGATCATTTAACCCTAAAATGATTTTTAATCATTGATCAACCATCTAATCGGATTGTGAACTCTAATGTGTGTGACCTCATAGGTCTGAACCTAAGCTGGTAGCATAGCAATAAATTTTTGTACCAATCAAAGTGACCATCTAGCAATGGTATCCGACGATCGGATAGGTCGAATGTGTAGAACAACATCCTTAGAACCCACGTAGATATAGTTTCCATATAATTCATCTCCTTGACCAAAATGATCATATGACACCTCAGAGTTCTACTGTCAACTCTAATCAGGTTGTCCACATTGTATTTCAAAATATCAAATCCATTTGATGGATTATCCTGGTCAAAGTTTTGCTAAATTGAAATAAAGTGACTCATTCTTCTTCAACTCTTGGAGTGGTCAATCCTATCTCGATCACACTCTGACTTCGTAGTACTTGACTATGCCCAGAAGCCTTCCGTCACTAAATTAGAAATTCAGTTAGTCCAGTACCAAAGCACAATGAGTTGCTTGCAAGTCACTGAGGTGATCTTTGGTCTAAGGGACACTTATCCCATCAGAGTCATTCTCGACAGTAGAATGCTCTGGAGTTGGTCACGTTCAAGATGATGTACCCATACATCTCACTTGTATGCTATACCAGTATCTCCATACTCCTTGATTAAGAAGACAATCAACCCATATGGCCTACAACGACCTATGCTTGATAAAAGCTGTCGTCCTTATTAACAGCCTATCATTTGGTCGTGAACAGTTTTAAGGACTAATCGATAAATCCTCTCTTTATCAAACTTAAATAGTCCTAAGGACTTCATCATAACAACGAAGTTCATTCGAAGATGAAAGCTTATGATGAAAATACCAAAAATATATTTTATTTATTAATAAATCAATTACAATACTTGATTGCTCAACCGTCAACAGCTTGACGATTGGCTTTTGGGATATTTTTCAATAGTGACACCTCACACTAGTAGGTAGGATGCTCAAGAAGGATCCACACCCAAGGAGAGGAGGCGGCAATAAAGGGAAAGATGTAGAAGATGAAGGACCTCTGTCTTCACATACCTGTCTCTCTTTCTTTTTCTCTTCTCTCAATTTGATTAGTCTGCTATTCTATTCTCTTCTCTCATCCATAGGTAGAGACTCTCTCTATTTATAGATGATTCTCATGACCCAATGAGAGAACTCTTTATTCAAATTTGATTTAAATACTCATAAAAGAATGACTCCTACATGAGATATAATTGCCATCACTTATGACATTCACTTGCACCCACTCCCACACCCACTGGGGATGCCCCATATAAGCACCAAATCAATTTTCGATCATACTTTATGAGTGGATATTCCTAGTACAAGTAGGAATACTCATATCTCATCCAAAATAGATCTGATTCGAATCTGATTCGAAGTCGGTTCGAAATAATTTCGAAAGGCTGTCAATCCTAAACTCTTTAGGATTTTTGTATCAAGTCTAACTTAGATTTTGGACTTATTAAGTCTAATTAATTCAGATCTAATCTAAAATTAATTAGTACTTAAATTCAATCTTTCATATATTTCATGAATCATAGATAGAAATTATTCATCTTCGAGATTGAACTGGAACCTCATGTGTAGTGCTAGCTAGACATAGTCAACTCTTCAATCCCGTTTGACCCATAACTCAATTCTCAATCAAGTTAGCTTATATGTTCAATCAAATCAAGTACTTCCAAATTGGACGTATAAACATAGGTCAATTTCTTCCTACTTTATCTGACTTGTGTGCGTAACTCCATAGGTTCAAACACTAAGCCGGTAGCACAGGAACCAATTCTAGCACTAATCGAGATACCATCTAGCAATGATTTTTGATGTCCAGATAGGTCGAATTATCGCAAAAAAATATTTCAGAATCCATACTCATGGTTACCGTATAATTCATCCTTTTGGCCCTGGATGCTCTAGGATGATCTCAGGTTAACTGTCAATCGAGATTACTTCATCCATATTGTATTTCAACTTTTCAAATCAATCTCATAGATTATCCTGGCCAAGGCTTTACTAAATTAAAATACAGCGATACATCAACTCCAATAATCCAGAGGGATCAATCCCATCTTGATCCACACACAGACTTCACAAGTACTTGACTGTACCCAGTAGTCTTCCGTCACAGCATTAAAAATCCAGGTAGTTCGGCACCAAAGCACAATGAGTTACTTGCAAGTCACTATGGTGATCTCAAATCTGAAGGATATTTATACCCATGTGTTTCACAAGCCCTTTTTGACAGCAAAATGCTCAACAGGTGAGTCACTTGTTCAGTGACGATGTACCCTTACATCTCACTTATATGCCATACCAGTGTCACCACATTCCTTGGTTAAGAGGACAACCAATCCATATAACACACAATGACCTTCACTCGATAAATGTCATCGCCCCATAATGACGTATTATTTGGTCGCAAACTTGTTTAAGAACTATACAATAAATCTTCTCTTTATCGTACACTAGCATAGTTCTAGGGACTTCATCACAGTACAAGAGTTCAAAGAAGATATCATTTTGTGATGAAAAATATCAGAATAACTATTATTCAATAATCAATAATTCATATATAAGGATGAACTCAATCGTCACACGATTGGTTTTAGGACATAATTCCCAACTACTCCCATTTGGACTAAAGCCAATCGGGGCAGTATCTTATACCCATCTTCCATTTGAAGTCATCGAACTCTTTGATACCGAGAGCTTTAGTGAAGGGATCGGCTAGGTTCTTTTTTCTGTCGATCTTCTGAAGCTTGACATCACCTCGGTTCATGATCTCTCGCACTAGATGATAGCAGAACATGTTCAGTGTGATGGTGCGACTAAGATTCTTTCGCCTGAGCTATGGCACTGGAGCTATCACAATACAATAGGACAGGACCATCAATGGAAGGTACAACTCTCATTTCGATAATAAACTTTTACAACCACATCACCTCCTTTGCAGCATTCGATGCAGCAATGTATTCCACTTTGCATATAGAATCGGCCACAGTATGTTGCTTAGAACTTTTCCAGCAAATAACTCCTCCATTCAAGGTAAATACATAGCCCGACACGCTTCTGTTGTCATTACAATCTAACTGAAAATTGGAATCAGTATATCCCATAAATTTCAGATCAGTCTCTATAAATAAGCCATTGGTCTTTAGTATTTCTCAAATACCTAAGAATTGCTTTTACAATCTTCCAATGCTTCTCATCCAGATCTGACTGGTACCTACTCACTACCTCTAGTGAATAGGCTACATCCAGTCTCGTATATATCATAGCATACATGATAGATCCTACTACCGAAGCATATGGTATTCTATTCATGCGCTCTCTCTCCTCATGAGTTGTTGGACAATCCTTCTTGGAAAGTGTAATCTATGACCTGTCGGAAGATAGTCTTTCTTAAAATTATCCATGTTGAACCACTTCAATAAGGTGTCAATGTACGTGGATTAGGACAATCCAAGCAACCTTCTAGATCTATCCCTATATATCTTCATCCCTAAGATGTAGGATGCTTCTCCCAAGTCCTTCATGGAGAACTGTGATGATAACCATAGCTTCACACTCTGTAAAGTCGAGATGTCATTTTCTAGTAACAGTATGTCATCCACATAGCATAAAAAAATGACCACAGAATCGCAAGCCCATTTGCAGATACAAGGCTCTTCTCCATTCCTAATGAAGCCATATGTTTTGATTACTTTATCAAAACACATGTTCCAACTCCTCGATGCTTGCTTAAGTCCATAAATTGATCTTTTCAGCTTGCACACTTTCGACTCGTCTGTAGATGTAAACCCTTTAGGTTGTATCATGTACACCTCTTCTTCCAGCTCTCCATTAAGAAAAGCAATTTTGACATCCATCTGTCAGATCTCATAATCTAAATGTGCAGCGACAGTGAGCATAATCTGGATGGACTTGAGCATTGCCACAAGAGAGAACATCTTGTCATAGTCAATACCATAATGCTAACGGTAATCCTAAGCAACTAGATGGGTTTTATAGGTCTCTACCTTTCCATCCGCTCCTCTTTTTCTCTTGAAAATTTATTTACACCCTATGGGTTTTATCCCATCGGATGGATCAAGTAGTGTCCAGACACTATTGATCTCCATGGACTTCATCTCGGACTTCATGGCCTCAAGCCATTTTTGGGAGTCGGTGACCTTTGCATGGCCTCCATATAGATGATCGGATCCTCATCGTTCTCATCAAGTTCAATAGGATCATCGTCCCAAACTAGAAAACCGTAGTATCTGTCCAACTGACGTGGTACTCTATCAGATCTCCTTAATGGTGCCTCTACTGGCATCGGATTTGATTCACCAATCGAACCCAATTCTGTATACATCTATCCTTCCACCTCATGAACTTCATCAAGTTTAATTTTACAGGCATTAGCTCATTCACCAAAGAACTCCTTTTCCAAAAAGACTGTCAGGCTGCAGACAAATACCTTTTGTTCTGTAGTGAGGTAGAAGTAGTACCCTTTAGTTTTCTTTGGGTATCCTATGAATAAGCATCTATCGGACTTCGATCCAGACTTATCTGTTTTTAAATGCTTGACATAAGCTGGATACCCCCAGACTCTAAGATGTGAGAGCACCAGCTTATGCCCAGTCAACATCTCATATGGAGTTTTATCGACAGACTTGCTGGGCACCTTATTCAAAATATAGCAGACAGTCTCTAGAGCATATCTCCAAAAGTATATTGGCAGATTAGAAAAGCTCATCATGGATCGGACCATGTCTAATAAGGTTCGATTCCTCCTCTCGGACACACCATTATATTGTGGTGTTCAAGAGGGGTCTATTGTGAGAGAATCTCATTCTCTTACAGATATGTCAGAAACTCACTGGTGAGGTATTCACCTCCTCAATCTGATCGAAGGATCTTAATACTCTTTTCAGTTTGTTTCTCCACTTCAGCTAGAATCATTTGAACATTTCAAATTATTCTGACTTATGCTTCATAAGATAGACATACCCATACCTCGATAGGTCGTCTGTAAACGTAATGAAGTAGTACTATCCTCCTCTGACACTTATGTTCATAGGCCCACATACATCAGTATGTATAGACCTAGGACATCACTGGCTCTTTCACCTTTTTCTTTAAAAAGTGACTTAGTCATCTTACCAAGTAGATAAGATTCACAGGTAGGCAATGATTCACAATCATCTATCTTAAAGACACATTCCTTGATCAACCTATCAATCCTATTCTTGTTCCCATGATCAAGCCTACAATACCAAAGATAGGATTTGCTGATATTATCTATTTTGGGGCATTTACTAGGTGTGTACATTACACTAACAGGATGTGATATTATGTACATGTCATATTTTAATTGTCCACGCATAATTATAGTATCATTCATAATGATATCACAAAAATCATCCTTCATTATAAATTTATAACCAAGTTTGGCCAAAAGACCTACAGAGATGACATTCATCATAAAGAAGGGACAATAATGACAATCATCTAATATGACACTACTGGACTCGAAGACAAGCTGTAAAGTTTTCAAGGCCAGAACTGGAACAAGACTTCTATCTCCAACGTTAAGGAATGGCTCGCCCTCTCAAAATTTTTACTTACCTGCAGTCCCTACAACGAATTGTATATATTAATAGGACTTTCAGTATCCAATACCTAGGTAGCAGTATCACAAACAGAAAAATTACAAAGTGTTATCATATAAATACCTTGTGAAGCAACCACTTGCCTCTTTCTCTTGTTCTTATGCCTGTTTGGGTCAAGGGTGGCTATATAAGTAGGATAATTTTTTTTCCAATGATCCAGCTTCTTACAGAAGAAGCACTCTACCTGGCTCTTGTCAATTTTTGACGGTTTGCTCTACTTAGGATCGACGGCACGGATTTTTGCACCTTTTTTTTTCTCTCATAGAGGATCGACGCCCTGCTGATGAACCTCCCACTAAATTCACTGGCTCCTTTTGGAGCTGGTGATCCTTCTTAAAAGTCTACAGTAACCTTAGCAAACCATGGTAGTTTACTACAGGCTTCATCATTCTATAATGACTAAGAAATGGTAGATAGGATTTCGGTAGCGAATTGAGGATAACATCCTTGCCTAACTATTTATGCAACGAAAAGTCAAGTTTGCTAAGGTATTCAATCTGCTCAATCATGTATAATATATAATCGGTGACTGAAGCTCTCTCTCGCATATGGATATTGAACATTGCGCAGGAGGTTTTATGTCTTTCCGCATCCTCAGGGATGTCGAAGGACTCATTCAACATTTGAATCATCTCCTCAAGCTGTGTATCCTCGAACTTACGACTAAGTTCATCATTCATAGCTGCCCTCATCATGTAATGCACAGTCATGCGATCATTGAGCCACTTCATATAAGTATCTCTCGCAGCATGAGGAGCATTGACTGCAGGTTCTTCAGATGCCTGATCCGTAAGGACATACAAAATCCTCTCGTGCTCCAACACGATCTTCAACTTTCGATACCGGCTATCGAAGTTGGATCCGATGAGCTTGTCATTGTCCAACAGCGAATGGAGAATAGTGTGTTGGCTATAACTGGAAGGAAAAAATATTAGCCTATTAGTATATGAATTATTTTTTAATTTTGAAAATATGAATTTTAGTCTAAAGGTCCTCCCACCATTTTTTGTGAATTGGTAACCTCTACCTCTAACTCGAAGAATTACATTAATTCTTTAGCGGGTACTAGAATCCACACGAACTGTATCCGGATCCAAGTGTGGCTCAGCCAACCCTAGTGTATCCATGGGTAGGTTCGTAACCAATTGTTTCTCCAAATAACTTCTAGCATTGGGTTTTGCCCCAGACCTTCCTTCAGCAGGCGTGTGGCGTCTCCACTGAAAATCCTGGTTAGGTCCAACCATTAACATGACACATCAAGTACATCCAACAAACAGATGTCCAGACCCGAGTGTGGCTCGACCAATCTGGCATTGATCTGAAGGTACATTATGATGGTCATATGATAAATGACAATTCTAATATATAATAGACACCAGGCGTGTGGTACCTCCAATGCCTATTTGGAATATTAGACTCATTATCACACACCTTAATGGGAGGTAATGACCAAGTTATCTCATAACTTTATCACTTTATGGACCTAATAATTTAGAGAATTTGATTTCATTGACCTGAGAATAAGAGAAGAAGTCGACCTGCAAGCTACAAATTATTCCACTGACTTCATCAAGTCATGTAAAGGATTAAATATAAGCTGGTCTAAAGACACCTAAATCAATCACACAGATTCACCTTAATGGCATGGGTCTGCATGAATCGACTAGTGACCTAAATAAAACATAATCTACCATATTGGCCAGGTAAGTGAGATTAGTGGGAGGGATCTGTCCTTAACTCATCGTAGATACATCTAGGTGAATAGTTCCCAATTAAAAATCACTTGATCAAATCTACCAAACTTACCATAGACACCAACTGGTTAATTAGTTTTGATTTGACACATCAGAAGATTCGAGCTCAACCATGAAGCCATGATCATGGTCTATTTATTAGGATCAAACATATAGACTTGATCAGACTTCAACTATTGAGATTGATTTCAAGAAATACTGACCTAATCTAATTCAACACTTGATTAGACTTAATTAATTTGTCTACGTGATCCATATGTATTCCTAACCATAGGTCTAACCCATTAAAAGGATCTGATTTAGGCTAACCCTTTGCTCATCATATTATGTGGTGTTTTAATAATCTTCAATACTCAATTCTAGATCATTCAAACTTAATTCAAAATTAAGTATGTAAAATATGTGTTTCGATTTGTAGAACTATTCTACAAAGGTTTCAAATGAAGCATACCATATATTTCAACTCATGAAAATAAATTTTTATAATATGTTTAATAATTAAACATACATAGATATGATCTCAACTTCATTCATACATCTCATGTATCATGATAACTTTTAGATTAATATCAATTACATCATATGTAACATATAATTCAGATCTAAAATAATTTTATATTTGAATTTTATCCTATTATAATAAATCATAAATCACTTTAGATCTAATCTAAATATATTTATGATTAAAATAATAAATAAAAATCTATTCATTTTTTTTTATTTATGAAACTGGATCATAACGACACCCCTACATGTCATAAGAGAATCTATCGAATAGGCAAAAGAGAGATTAATCTCTTCAATCTCTTATGATCGGATGGTCTGGTAATCTCATCAATCCAACTACTAGGCTACTAAGATCTAAAATCTAATTTTATATATAATTACATCAACATGTAATTATTAACAAAACTATTTTATGTCATGAACATATCCTTGATCTCATCAATTATGTTCTTCATCTAATCCAATTAGATTTAATGTATCATATACATCATATCAAATCTAAAACTTATCTTATACTGATTATAAAATATCAATTTTAAATTTGATATCAAATAAAAAAATAATTAGATGTAAATATGAATGTATAAAGAATTAATTTTTGATAAAATCTGTTTTCACGTAGTACTGAATTATGATATGATTCAGATCTAAATATCCATCAAAATGGATCCAATTTAAATCTAAAATAATCCTCACTTCATAAAAAAATAATAAAATTAAAATTTTATTAAAATAGATTTAAAATAGATTTTTAATTTTTATTATTTTTTATCAAAAATTTAACAATAGCAGAATTCTGTTATAACAGATTTATAACAATCTCAATTAATCATTGATTAGGCACCTCTAATCCAATCAAAATCAGATCAAAAAAATTTATATAAATAGATTTAAATGAGATTTAATGTCACACAAAAAATCTCAATTATATCTCATATAAATAATCATGAAAAATTTTATTTTGCATGCATATATTTCAGACATGCTCTAATACCAATTGAAGGGAAGGGAACAGTTTCCCGTCAGAATACCCAGGTTGCATCTAAAAATTTTTTCTAATATTCTACTTGTTTAAGAATCAAATTCTTACCTCAATCGCAGTGGAACCAGGGATCAAATCTCAAATTATCTAATATAAACTTTCACGAGGCCTGGATATGCAGACCCTCTACTTCGCACACCGCAGGAAAGTAGGATAAACTCTAATCCGATTGACTTCGTAACTCAATCAATCGAGGGATAAGATGTAATAATGTGACATATCACACCAGTAGATAGGATGCCCAAGAAGGATCCACGCCCAAAGAGAGGAGGCGGCAACAAAGGGAGAGATGTAAAAGATGAAGGATCTCTCTCTTCACTCGCCTGTCTCTCTCTCTTTTTCTCTTCTCTCAATTTGATTAGTTTGCTATTCTATTCTCTTCTCTCATCGATAGGTAGAGATCCTCTCTATTTATAGATGATTCTCATGACCTAATAAAAGGAGGACTCTTTATTCAAATCTGATTTGAATACTCATGAAAGGACTCCTACATGAGATATAATTATCATCACTTATGACATCCACTTTCCACCCACTCCCACACCCACTTGGGATGCCCCAAATAAGCACCAAACTAATTTTTGATCCTACTTCATGAGTGGGTATTCTCAATGTAAGTAGGAATACTCATCTCATCTAAAACAGGTCCAATTCGAATCTGATTCGAAGCCAGTTCGAAACAATTTCGAAAGGTTGCCAATCCTAAACTCTTTAGAACTTTTATACCAAGTCTAACTTAGATTTTGGACCTATTTAAATTTAATTAATTTAGATCTAATCTAAAATTAATTAGTACTTAAATTCAATCTTTTATATATTCCATAGATCATAGATAGAAATTATTCATCCCCAAGATTGAACATGAACCTCATATGTATTGCTAGCTAGACATAGTCAACTCTTTAATTCCATTTGATCCATAACTCAATTCTCAATCAAGTTAGCTTATATATTCAATCAAGTCAAGTACTTCTAGATTGGACATATAAACATAAATCAATTCCTTCCTACTTTGTCTGACTTGTGTGCGTGACTCCATAGGTTCAAACACTAAGTCGACAGCCCAGGAACCAATTCCAACACTAATGAGATACCATTTAGCAACAGTTTCTGACGTCTAGATAGGTCGAATTATCGCAAAAAAAATATTTCAGAATCCATACTCATGGTTACCACATAATTCATCTTTTTGACCCTGAATGCTCTAGGATGGTCTCAGGTTAACTGTCAACCGAGATTGCTTCATCCACATTATATTTCAACTTTTCAAATCTATCTCATTGATTATCCTAGCCAAGATTTTACTAAATTGAAATACAACAATACATCAACTCCAATAATTCGGATGGGTCAATCCCATCTTGATCCACACACAGACTTCGCAAGTACTTGACTATACCCAGTAGTATTCTGTCACTGCATTAAAAATTCAGATAGTTCGGTATCAAAATACAGTAAATTGCTTGTAAGTCACTATGGTGATCTTAGATCTGAAAGACATTTATATTTATATGTTTCACAAGCAGCTCTTAACAGCAAAATGCTCAGCAGGTGAGTCACTTGTTCAATGATGATGTACCCTTACATCCACCTGTATGCCATACCAGTGTCACCACACTCCTTGATTAAGAGGATAACCAACCCATATGGCACACAATAACCTTCACTCGATAAACATCATCATCCCGTAATGACGTATCATTTGGTCATGAACTTGTTTAAGAACTATACGATAAATCCTCTCTTTATCATATACTAGCATAGTTTTAGGGACTTCATCACAGTACAAGAGTTCAAGAAAGATATTACTTTATGATGAAAAATATCAGAATAACTATTATTCAATAATCAATAATTCATATACAAGGATGAACTTAATCATTACATGATTAATTTTAGGACATAATTTCCAACAGTTCCTTTATTTGAAACCAAAGTTCTTTTGTTCAAAATTGTTGCCATGGAAGTTTCTTTGTTTAGAACCATTTTTATCAAAGTTCCTTCACTCAGAAGTCAGAACAGTTCTATCTCCCCTAAGTTGGAATAGATTCATCTAAATTCCTAAGGTCGAAATTCAATCGAGTTGGGATAATTCTAAATTCCTTAGATCGAAGCTATCTTTGTGTGTTGAATTAAAAATATGCAAGCATAAATGAAATGCAAAGAGTATGAAAAAAATAAACTTCATTCATTTCTTAAAAGTTTTACGATGACCTTGAAAGATCTAAGTACAAAAGAAAAAAACAAAAAATCTAAGAGGCAGCATCTGGTGTGAGGGTGTCCATTGGGGGTGCATCAACTATGGGGGGCTCCCAGACTTCATCCAAAAAATTCAAATATAATTCTGGATATTTGATAGCAATTCTATCCTAGACTAGCTACTTTCCACCCATATAAGCACCAGCGGCAAACTCAATCTTCTCATTATTGTACTTCTCTGATGCTTGAAAATCTTCAACAGCCTTTAAGATAGCCTCTGCTATCTTCCTCTCTACTGCCTCGACTGTGGCTTTATTCTTCTCTAGGAGGGCCTCAAAATCCTTTATTCTTACTGCTTATGCTTCCTAGATGCCTAACAGCCGAGAATTTCTTCTACAGCTCCTCTTAGGGCCACTTCGACATCTTCCATCCTTCTTGTGATAGCATCAGCCCTCATGAAGGCCTCTCCAGCCTCCTTTTCAGTCTTATCCTTTGTGGCTTTGAGTGTTTAGGCATCGATCTTGTACTTCCTCACCTCTGTCGAAACCTCACGGGAGTACTCTATATACCCATTCAGATAATGGACAACCTATTGAAAAGAAAGTCTCTTTTCAATAATATCACTGTTGGATTTTGGGATTTGGTGCATATATATGTCTTTCAAAATTTTTATTTTTTAAACACCGCAGTAGAGAATAAGATTAAAATACTTTTAATCTGAATTTTGCATGCATAAAAATATAAAACCACATAGATCTATTTTATATGCTGAAATTGATATATGCTGAAATTTAGATTGTGATCAAATCACATATCTGCTTCACAATCCCTTTCTTCAAATCTGAATCTAGAAGAGACGAAGCTCTCTCTTAGTCACATAAATTTTCGACCTCTACGAGTATCCACTCGGGATCAGCTTGGAACAGTCCTCTTTAATCTAAATTTTGGTTTTCCAAAATTTAGCCTGCTGAATCTAAACGAAGCTTGGATTGCGATCAACACTTGATCTTTTTTTTTGATTTTTTTCTTCCTCTCTTTTTTCTAAAGTTTCTCCTTGCTATGTGCTATTATCAAATATTAGAAATCAGTAAGGAAGAAGTACCCAAACTCCTTTGGGCATGGAACTCATTGGGACGTGCATCCCAAAAAAGGGATATATAGAACACCCAAGAGAAGAAAAAGGGAGAGGAAGAGAGGGCATGGGGAGAGCCTTTGGATGTGAGGGGTTGCTGATTTTGATGCTTTAGGGACTTTAAGAGATGTCCCTTTAAATAGGCATAAGGATTGAATCCTATTCAATCTCATAATACAAGTCCTACTTGCATTAGGATTCTTATTAACTTAAGTTATCCAACTTATATTAGGAAGCCCATTAAGCGCCAACAATTGGAGCCCTAGCACCCATAATTAGACACCTCAAAACACACCCAAGAGATGCCCCATATGAAAATAAAAGGCTCTCTAATCAATGGACCACCCAAATTGATCAAATTAAGGGGTGCTTCATAATAACTATCAAAGAGATTCATAAGAGACTTGCACCCTTAATTTATGTGATCCATAAACTTAGATACCCAACAATTAAAGTCCCATGAATCTTATTCATGTACATTATTAGTACGTAATTAAGTTAGAATTAACTTATCAAAAAAATAATCCCAATGGAAAGAGGAATTGGGTTCAACCATATACTAGCAAGGTTACTATGAACCCAATGGATTTCTCTAAACCCAATTGACACTTCATAAGCTCAATTACTTATTCCAGGCCTAATTTCTTTGTTGTGTGACCTCATAGATTTAATTCTATCTGCTAGTGAGACATACAATGATCTCTATCATCGTATCATTGAAACTCTTTTCAATGGATCAGAATAATTGCACTCTAACTCAATAAAGATTGTCGATCCAAAATAACCCTAGTGAGCTCTTACAATCCACTAGTGACACCTAGCAGTATGTAGTGGCAACTCAATAGAATTAAAATAAATCTCTAGATGTAGTTAACATGTGATTCAGTCCCTCTATCGTGAGTCCCGACAGATGACAGATTATGGATAAATCGTTAAACCTCAACATTGGTCACATGATAGATTCAATCAGCTTAAGTCCATATGTGATCTATGAAATTTTTTTTTCATTAATTACATTGCTATGGCCATAGACTTAAAGACTCAGCCTCTTAAATTCTATAAGACTACTCCCTTTTACTAGAATCGATAAATCTCATCTTGATACACACCCCACTCCTACAATGGATCAACTGTCGTCAACATCCACTACAATGACTCATTGAGACCCATGTTGATGTGTCAGTCAAACTCCAACAGCCTCACTATGAGTAGTAGTGTCATCTCAGGTCAAAGGATCAGTCATACAACTGCAGTATCGAGAAAGTCACTAACGAGTGAGCAGACATCCATGTGACTTCTCATGTTGATCACGCTCAGTACTAGTTGTTCTCTAACAACCACCTGCACTTTCGCTCCAGTGTCTCTATACTGCAGACTCAAGATCCATCTATCCGAAAGAAGTGATCCGTGCACTGATCTATCCGGATCAATCATCATTCCCATAATGATCTTATGATCATGAGTAATTTAGGAATTAACCATCAATGACACATGTCTCAAATTCTAAACTCTTTGAGAATATGTATCATCATCTTGTTAATCTCTTGGATGATTCATGGACACATAAACATAAATGATAATATAACTATCCAATAAGTACAAAATTATATCCTAGAAATATGAAATGTGTCAGCCAAAATTGACTTTTAGGATATATATCCAATAATCTCCCACTTGCACTAAAGTCAATCTGCCATATACCAAACCTTGTTTTCACAAAACAAGTTATAGTCTTAGGCTAGCTAAGTGACTTATCAATGGGTCATCCACATCACATGTGAAATTTGCTCTCTGCACCTCTATGTATTTTACTTAAGATGGTCGCGTGTTCTACTACTCTATATGCTTAGATATCTGATGAGACTTAGGCTCGTTTGCAAAAGCTATGGTGCCATTGTCTTTGCAGTATAGTGTCACGGTATCTGATGGCATGACAACCAATTCTGCAACTAACATTAAGATCAGAATGTATCCTACACATCTACAGTGTACTCAGCTTCTATTGATTGATTATTTGAAACTCTTCCAAAATATCGACATAGGAACACTCCCATGATGTAGACATTCTACCATCAACATCAGACATAAAATCTGAATTGGTGTATCCTCCCACTCCTAGCTTTGATCTTTCTTCAAATTAAAAACATATCCTTAGTTCTTCTCAAGAGCTTAAAGTCATTTTCACAGCAATCCAGCACTCTCAGCTTGGATACAACTGATATTTACTTATGACATTCACAGTATAATCAGTTCAAGTACTACATGGCATACGACTATGTTCGAAAGGATAGCAGATCCCTCTCCAAAATTTTTATGCTGAATCTTTTTAGCATCTACTCTCTGTACTTTATCTGTGAAAACATAAGTATCCAATTGCATCTATCACTATAGATCTTTAGGACACTCCCTTTATGTCTTTTATGGAGAAATCTATATTCAACCATATTTTGATCGATGTCAGTTTTAGACACTCCCACTGACCCTTTTTAAACCCATAATTCATCATATCTGATCAAACAATTTGACTATTCCAACTCCAAGATTTTTTATAGACTTTGTGATCTCCTATCATAAGAAGTGAAATCCATAAGCTATTTCATATAGAAATCTGCAGAAGATCTCTACTCAGAAAAGTTATTTCACATCCCTTTCTCAGAGTCGATGTCGTACATCGCCTCATCGTAGGTTCTAGGATCTCTATGCTCTCCATCTCCCATAAAAAATGACTTTCTCTACATCTTCTGCTAAGCATACCTGAGTACCTTTCGAGAGGATTGGAGATCCTACTGTGTACGAGATGGATGAGGAATTACGTCTATAGGCTCATAGGTTCTTAAGGTCCCAAGGCTCGCTGCTCTTCAGAGACACTCTCTTTAAGCTTAAATTTTCTCCCACTACTTCATCTTGGTTAAACAATTTTTTGAGAAGATAGTAATGAGTCACAATCACATTATGATCCTTTCAAAAAGTAGTATTCTAAAATCTTTTAGAATGAACTTTATAGACCTATGCTCTAACATATCCACCTACCATGCTAAACACAGGCTGGATATCTCTGAATCTCAGAATAACCAAGATTCAGTTCTCACTATGTCATATCTCATACGGTATTGTAGGAACAGATTTAGAAAGAACTCAATTTCATAGAAATAAAGCATATCCCTAAAGAAACATAAATTAGTGATATTTATTATGGACCAGACCATATCTCATATAGTCTCTTGACTCTTCTTATCTCGTCAAGCTGAGATTTACTAAGAGGGGTCCAATATGAAACTATGCCATTTTGTGAGATAACCGAAAATTTCTTTTATTGGTATTGCATCCTCGATCCGATCGAAGTATGTTTAAAAATTTTCGATTTATTTCTCTACTTACATCTGAATTCTTTGAACCTTTAAAAAATTTTAGATTTGTATCTTATATATACAAAGTAGAGATAATTCCTTGATTAGCACATCACATGAGCTACACACATCAAATATATACAAAAATAAGTATCTCAGTGGTCCTTTTCTTCTTATCCCACAAGAGTAGCTTAGTCATATTTTCTCAAAGAGATGATACATAAACTAGATTTGACTCAACAGTCAATAGCTCAAAAGTTCATATTTCTTTAGTTTGTTAATCATTTCTTCTCCAATATGACTTAGCCATAGGTTCCACATATACTTTAAATTTTATCTCAATTTTGTATCTCTCAGATCCAATGGCGTTCACTGATTGCTCAATTAAGTTCATATATGCATCACCATGTAAATGAAGAGACTGTCTCTAAAAACTAAATCCAAACGATGATCGCAAAGGATAGATACCCATGGCCATAGCAGTAACTGTTGTCCTATAGTCAATTTAAGGGTTACTTTCTCAGTCCTCTATCTTCCTATCGACTCTACACTAGAGTCCATAGCTCAACTAAGAGAAGAGAAAATTGTAAGGACAGTATTAAGCAATCTTGACATGCCTACTCTAAGTGTATCTTTGTTTCTTTAGGCTCTCTGGGTATTTATCTCTGAATTCTTTCAAGGTTTCTTTGTTAGCAACACTTTGACCAATTCAAATGAGGTGCCACGATAGTTTTTCATATGGTAGTTTACCACAAACTACTCATATAAAATAATTAGGGAACACAGGATCAAATCCATAAGCAATTCTTTGTGCATGATCATGTTGAGCCTTTTCAGGCTCCTTAATGTCCTTAATCATTATCAAATAACGATCATAGACTGACTGCCCATCACGCATCATATGCGCTGTGTGACTCTGATCATCTCACAACACTTGCAGATGATTTAACGTGTCGTAGGTAGTGAATATGTGCTCATGCATAGCACCTATCTTAATTGTCATTGTCCATCCACTCATCAAGTATAGCTCGTTGACTATGGGTTGGATAAGTCGTTAACAATAGAATAAGCTGCTAGAGAACATTGCTTAATTTTTAAATTAAGAATAATTCTTAAATTTGTGAATCAGTCTATATAATTGGTTTCGGTTAATCAGTTGATATCTAAGATTTAAGCTAGAGGGTTGGAAGCTAACACAACGAACAGTAGAGAGCAAAAATTATAATTGGATATTTGTACTTATTTTTATAATTTACTCTAAGAATTTTTAGATGTAAAAGGATATTGGGAATTATGTCTTAAAACTAATTGTGTGACGATTGAGTTCATCCTTATATATAAATTATTGATTATTGAATAATAGTTATTCTGATATTTTTCATCACAAAATGATATCTTTCTTGAACTCTTGTACCATGATGAAGTCCCTAGAACTATGCTAGTATACGATAAAGAGAGGATTTATCGTATAGTTCTTAAATAAGTTTGTGATCAAATAATACGTCATTACGGGATGATGACGTTCATCGAGTGAAGGTCGTTGTGTGCCATATAGGTTGGTTATCCTTTTAACCAAGGAGTGTGATGACACTGGTATGGCATACAGGTGAGATGTAAGGATACATCATCACTGAACAAGTGACTCACCTGCTGAGCGTTTTGCTGTCAAGAGTTGCTCGCGAAACACATTGGTATAAATATCATTCAGATCTGAGATCACCATAGTGACTTACAAGCAACTCACTGTGTTTTAGTGCCAACTACTTGGATTTTTAATGTAGTGATGGAAGGCTACTGAGTACAGTCAAGTACTTGCGAAGTTTATGTGGATCAAGATGGGATTGATCTCTCTGGATTATTAAAGTTGATGTATCACTATATTTCAATTTAAAAAAGCATTGGCTAAGATAATCCATGAGATGAATTTGAAAGGTTGAAATACAATGTGGATGAAGCAATCTTAGTTGACAGTTAACCTGAGACCATCTTAGAGCATCCAAGATCAAAAAGATGAATTATGCGGTAACCATGAGTATGTGTTCTAAAATATTCTTTTGTGATAATTCAATCTATCTGGATGTCAGGAACCATTGCTAGATGGTATCTCGATTAGTGCAGAAATTGATTTCTGTACTACCGACTTAGTGTTTGAACTTATGGAGTCATGCATACAAGTTAGACAAAGTAGGAAGAAATTAACCTATGTTTATATATCCAATCTGGAAGTACTTGATTTGATTGAACATATAAGCTAACTTGATTGAGAATTGAGTTATGGGTCAAACGGGATTGAAGAGTTAACTATGTCTAGCTAGCACTACACATGAGGTTTAGGTTCAATCCGGAGATGAACAATTTCTATCTATGATCTATGGAACATATGAAAGATTGGATTTAAGTACTAATTAATTTCAGATTAGATCTGAATTAATTAAATTTAAATAGGTCTAAAATTCAAGCTAGATTTAGTACAAAATCCTAAAGAGTTTAGGATTGACAGTCTTTCAAAATTATTTTGAATCGACTTCGAATCGGACTCGAATCGGACCTGTTTTGGATGAAATATGAGTATTCCTACTTGCACTGAGAATACCCACTCATAAAGTATGACCAAAAATTGGTTTGGTGCTTATTTGGGGCATCCCAAGTGGGTGTGGGAGTGGGTGCAAAGTGGATGTCATAAGTGATGGTAATTATATCTCATGTAGGAGTCCTTCTTTCATGAGTATTGGACCAATTCAAATCAAATTTTAATAAAGAATCCTCTTCTCATTGGGTCATAAGAATCATCTATAAATAGAGAGGGTCTCAACCTATGGATGAAAGAAGAGAATAAAATAGCAAACAAATCAAATTGAGAGAGAAAAAAAAAGAGAGAGAGACAGGTATGTGAAGAGAGAGGTCCATCTTCTACATCTCTCCCTTTATTGCCGCCTCCTCTCTTTGGACATGGTTCCTTCTTAGCATCCTACCTATTGGTGTGAGGTGTCATATCATCACATCTCATCCCTTGATTGATTATGTATGCGAAGCCAATTGGATTGAAGTTCATCCTATTTTTCTAAGGCATCTGACGTGCATCTGAAGTAGAGGGTCTGCATATCCAGACCTCTGAGAAAGTTTATATTAGATAATTTGAGATTTAATTTTTGGTTCTGCTATGATTCAGATAAAAATTTGATCCTTAAACAAGTAGAATATTAAAAAAAATTCATAGATGCAATCTGGGTATTCTGGAGGGAAACTATTTCCTTCCCTTCAATTGGTATCAGAGCAGGTCTGAAATATATGCATGCAAAATAAAATTTTTCATGATTATTTACATGAGATATAATTAAAATTTTTTGTGTGATATTAAATATCATTTAAATTTATTTATATAAAATTTCTGATCTGATTTGGATTGAATTAGAGGTGCCTAATCAATGGTTGATTAAGGTTGTTATAAATCTGTTATAACAGAATTCTGCTGTTGCTGAATTTTTGATAAAAAATAATATGAATTAAAAATTTATTTTAAATTTATTTTAATAAAATTTTAATTTTATTGTTTTGTTTATGAAGTGAGGATTATCTCAGATTTAAATTGGATCCATTTCGATAGATATTTAGATCTGAATCATATCATAATTCAGCACTGTGTGAAAACAGATTTTATCAAAGATTAATTTCTTATACATTCATATTTATATCTAATTATTTTTTTATTTGATAATAAATCTAAAATTAATATTTTATAATTAGTATAAGATAAGTTTTAGATTTGATATGATGTATATGATACATCAAATCTAATTGAATTAGATGAAGAACATAATTGATGAGATCAAGGATATGTTCAAGATATAAAATAGTTTTATCAATAATTGTATGTTGATGTAGTTATATATGAAATTAGATTTCAGATTTTAGTAGCCTAGTACTCGGATTGATGAGATCACCAGATCGTTCAGTCATAAGAGATTAAAGAGATTAATCTCTCTTTTGCCTATTCGATGGGTTCTCTTATGATGTGTAGGGATGTCGTTGTGATCCAGTTTCATGAAAAAAAAAAGAACCAACTTTTATGTATTATTTTGATCATAAATATATTTAGATTAGACCTAAAATAATTTATGATTCATTATAATAGGATAAAATTCAGATATAAAATTATTTTAGATCTGAATTACATGTTAAATATGATGTAATTGGTATTGATCTAAAAATTGTCATGATACATGAGATATATGAATGAAGTTTAAATTATACCTGTGTATGTTTAATTGTTAAACATATTATAAAAATTTATTTTCATATATTGAAACATATGATATGCTTCATTTGAAACCCTTGTAGAATAGTTCTATAAACTGAAACACACGTTTCACACACTTAATTTTGAATTAAGTTTGAATGATCTAGAATTGAGAATTGAAGATCATTAAGACACCACATAATATGATGAGCAAAGGGTTAGCATGAATCAAGTCCTTTTAATGGGTTAGACCCAGGGTTAGGAACACATATGGATCAAACAAAGAAATTGATTAAGTCTAATCAAGTGTTGAATTATATTAGGTCAGTATTTCTCTAAATCAATCTCAATAGTTGAAGTCTGATCAAGTCCATGTGTTTGACCCTAATAAATGGACCATGATCATGACTCCGTGGTTGAGCCCGAATCTTTTGGTGTGCCAAATCGAAACTAATTAACCAGTTGGTGTCTAAGATAAGTTTGGCAGATTCGATCAAGTGATTTTTAATTGGGAGCTATTCATCTAGATGCGTCTACGGTGAGTTAAGGACAGATCCCTCCCACTGATCTCACTTACCTAGCCAACATGATAGATTATGTTTTAATTAGGTTACTAGTTGATTCGTGCAGACTCATGCCATTAAGATAAATTAGTGTGACTGATTTAGGTGTCTTTAGACCAGCTTGTGTTTAATCCTTTACATGACTTGGTGAAGTCAGTGAAAGATTTGTAGCTTGCAGATCAACTTCTTCTCTTATTCTCAGGTCAATGAAATCAAATCCTCTAAATTATTAGGTCCATAAAGTAATAAAGTTATGAGATAACTTGGTTATTGCCTCCCATTAAGGTGTGTGATAATGAATCCAATATTCCAAATAGATATGGAAGGCGCCACACGCCTGATGTCTATTATGTATTAAAATTATCATTCATCATATGACCATCATGATGTACCTTCAAATCAATGCTCAGGTTGGCTAAGCCACACTCGGGCCTGGAATCTGTTTGTTGGATGCACTTAATGTGTCATATTAATAGTTGGACCTGATCAGGATTTTCAGTGGAGGCGCCACACGCCTACTGAATGAAAGTCTGGGGCAAAACTCAATGCTAGAAGTTGTTTGGTAAAATAATTGGTTATGAACCTACCCATGGATGTACTAGGGTTGGCCGAGCCACACTCGGACCTGAATGCAGTCTGTGTGGATTCTAGTATCCGTTAAGAAATTAATATAATTCCTCAAGTTGGAGGTAGAGGCTTCCAATTCGCAAAAAATAATGGAAGGACCTTTAAACTAAAGTTCATGTCTTCAAGATTAAAAAAATAATTCATATACTAATAGGTTAATATTTCTCCTTTTAGTTATGGCAAACATACTATTCCTCCGTTCACTGTTGGACAGCGACAAGCTCACCAGACCCAACTTCGATAGCTGGTATCGAAAGTTGAAGATCGTGTTGGAGCACAAGAAGATTTTGTATATCCTTACGGATCAGGCACCTGAAGAATCTACAGTCAATGCTTCTCGTGCTGTGAGAGACACTTACATGAAGTGGCTCAATGATCGCACTGAAGGAAAAACTGTCTTTTTCTTTGTAGGATCTTTCAGATCTAATGAGATCTGGGGTGGAATATTTTAAAAAAAAAATTATCCTACTTTATTTCAGATCTAAGGTCTATTAGATCTGATTATTATTATCTAATATTTAATCTAAAATTAAATCTAAAAATTGAGGATTAGAGAAATACCTCTAGGATAACTATATTACCCTGTAGATGATCGCAGCAATGCCCGAGGTTCAAAAATAGCCATGCAGTCACCTGGCCTCTATCGGTATCCACTCAAGCAGGATCTGGATCATCTTCTCCTTGTGAATCTTCGCTCCAAAAATCAGATCTGGATCTGATCTGGAAGATCTTCAAAAAATCTTCTGAAGCTGGAGCAGCAGCTTCTCGACAAATCCCTGCAGCCTTCTGATCAGGGAGCCACCACGCCTTGGACAAGCAACAGATGGACGTCCAACTTCTTGGACGTGAAGAGGGAAGAGAGAAGACCAGAGGGGACATGGAGAAGTGGAGGGATATCAGGCTTTTGTTGGGGATTGAGCAGATTCTCTTAATCCTAGGCGCAGACAGGGTTTAAATAGACCCTGCTGCGCCACGCAGTGCCATATCATTTGACCAATCAAAGAATTTCAATTAATTCTGAAAAAATTTTGATTGATGAAGTGATGTCATCTGATCATATCAGATAAGAACTCCATCAAATCCTCCTACTATTGGTGCCAACACTGGATAAACACAATGAGATTGGCGCCCAACAGTTTGAGTCGATCAAGGCATAGAGTCCTCATCTCATGGGACTCTATCCTTATCCACTTGGGGTGCATGCCATATCTGATCTTGACTCCACAAAAACTCTCCAATGACCTCTTGCCAAGTGGCCTTCAGTTTAAGATCCATAAGTCAACATTTGACCGATGTCCTAAAACAAAAATGACAGGTGACAGAAATTGGCAGGTGTTCTCTTAAATTTATCTCATGAATTAAGACAAGACTTTTCTGAGCTGGACTGGCTCCAATCAGACTGAGAGAAATCTTTTCAAATTCTTTGGATGAGTCAAATCATATTTGGCTCAGTCGAGATGAAAAAGATTGCACGAGGAGAAAGTTAGGCTCAATCGTATGCTAGCACGATTTCTTTGAACCTAATTGGATCTAATCTAAATCAATCAAACTGGACTAGCTCAATTGATGACATCCAGACCCTAACTCTTGTTTGTGTGACCCAGTTAGGTTTATTTTCGTATGGTAATGAGATATATCATGATCTCATCATCAACATCATCGAAACTCCTTTCGATGGATCAGAACTCTTCTGATTCAGACAATTAGAATGATCGATCATCAAGATCATTCTAATTGCTCTTAAAATCCACTAGTGATACCTAGCAGTATATGGTGGCAACCCATCAAAAATGAAGACGAACCTCTTGATGCAGCTACCTGTGTGATTGAGTTCCTCTATCATGAGTCCCGACTGAATTAAGATTAAGGTGAACTCGTCAAACCCAACATCAGTCATATGAATCAATCGATCGATCCAAGTCCGATGTGAAACTCCAATGGAAAACTCTTTTCTATTATTTCACTCTACTATGGCCATGGGCTTAAGAACTCGATCTTTCGATCATCATAGGACTACTCCTCTCATCTACCGAGGTTGATAGATCCCATCTTGGTACGATCTGGTTCCTACAATGAATATGCTACAGCCAACATACACCTTAGGGTTCCGAATGGCTAGAAGATCGAGTTATGGTGTAATCAAACTATAACACACTCAAGGTGAACTGTCGATGCACCTCAGATTAAAGAACTAGACACACAACTGCAGCATCGAGCTGTCATCGATGAGAAGGTAGACTTCCTTATGACTGCTCGAGGTGGTCACGCTCAGTACTCTCGTTCTCAATGAATATATGTACTCTCACTCTGGTGTCTCCACACCGTAGACTCAAGACATATCTACCTTAAAAAGTGATCGTACACTAACCTTCTGGATCGATCACCATCTTCGTGATGATCCTATGGTCAGGAGCTGTTTATGAGTTAGTTATGTAAATTCATGTTTTAAATTTTCAACTCTTGAAAATATAAATTAACATTCCTACTAACTCAAAGGATGTATCATAAATATAATGTACACAATGTATTGTAGAATAACCCTTTTATTTATTTATAGTCAAAATTATAAATTTGCCTTTACATTTGTACAGGAATGTGTCAGCCAATCTGGCATCTAGGGTACACATTTAACAAACTCTCACTTGACCTAATGCCAATTGGCTACATATCTAAGTCCCATCTTCTCAAGGTGGGCTTCGATCTTCTGCTGGCCTAATGGCTTTGTCAGTGGGTCTGCCACATTGTCTGTGGAGTCGACTCTCTAACTTCAACATAACCTTTTTCGAGATAATCACGGATCAGATGAAATTGCCGCTCGATATGTTTGGACTTCTGGTGAGACCTTGACTCCTTAGTTAGGGCTATGGTGCCATTATTGTCGCAGTAAAGAGGGATGGCATCCAAAGATATCACTTCAATTTTGCGGTAAACTTTTTGTACCAGAATACCTCCTTCACAGCTTTCAATGCAGCAATATACTCTGCCTCCATGGTGGAATCAGCAATCACCATCTATTTGAAACTCTTCCAACTAACTGTACCATCATTGCAAATGAACAGACTTTTAGATGTCGACTTTCGATCATCTATATTAGACATAAAGTCTGAGTCTGTAAATCCCTGAATCTGGAGTTCTCCATTCCCAAAGACTAGAAATATATCCTTAATCCTTCTCAAGTACTTAAGGATACATTTCACAGAAGTCCAGTGCTCTTTGTGTGGATTCGACTGATATCTGCTTGTGACACTCACAGCATAGGCTATATCAAGTCATGTACATAGCATGGCATACATGAGGCTCCCTATTGCGGAAGCATAAGGGATCTTGCTCATGCGTTCAATCTCCTCAGGTGTGCTAGGGCACATCTTCTTGGAGAGATGAATGCCATGTCTAAAAGGTACTAAATCTCTTTTGGAATTTTCCATGCTAAACCTTTTTAGCACCTCCTCTATGTACATCTTCTGTGAGAGTCCCAGCATTCTATTTGGTCTATCTCTATAGACCTTAATACCCAGTATAAAGGATGCCTCTTCTAGATCTTTCACAGAGAACTCCTTAGACAATCATATTTTGACTGAGGTCAACATGAAAATATCATTTTTAATTAGGAGGATGTCATCAATGTACAGTACGAGGAAGACAACTGCGCTCCCACTGACCTTCTTGAATACACATGGTTTCTCCTCGTTCTTGATGAAATCAAATATTTTGATCACATCATTGAAACGAGTATTCCAGCTCCGAGATGCTTGCTTAAGTCCATAAATGGATCTTTGCAGCTTGCAGACCTTGTGATCATCATCACTGGATGTGAAACCAAGCGGCTGTTCCATATAGATATTTTTTTCAAGATATCCATTTAAGAACGTCGTTTTTACATCCATCTATCATATTTTATAATCGAAATAGGCTACAACAACAAGCAATGTGCGGATGGATTTTTAACATGGCTACGGGCGAGAAGGTATCCTGATAGTCAATGCCTTCGCGCTGACTATAACCTTTCGCTACGAGCCTAGCCTTGAATGTCTCCACATTCCCATCTGCATCTATCTTTCTCTTGAAGATCCATTTACACCTAATAGATACAATACCTTCAGGTGGATCTACCAAGGTCCAGACTTGGTTTGAGTGCATCGAGTCAATTTCTGATCTCATTGCCTCTAACCATTTCTCGGAGTCGATATCTAATATCGCCTCGTCATAGGTCTTGGGGTCATGACCATGAGCCCCATTTTTCATGAGGAACATTTCCTCTACATCCTCTTGTATGGTACCTAAGTACTTTTCAGAAAGACGAAAAATCCTAATCGATCTACGAGGTGGAAGAGGTTGTGTTAGGACTGGTTCTAATTGATTTGGTTCCTCAAGTTCTTTAACTCGTTGCTCTTGGGAGACATTCTCTTTGAGCTTAATTATTCTTTTGATGCCACTATCTTGAATAAACTATTTTTCAAAAAAAAAAGCATGTCGATTCATAATCACATTATGATCTTCTGGAATATAGAAATAGTATCTTAATGACTCTTTAGGATATCCTATGAACCAAGCTCTAAAAGACCTAAACTCTAACTTGTCTGCCTGCTGTCTCTTGACATGAGCCGGACAACCCCAAATTCTGAGATGACTCAGACTTGGCTTCTTACCATGCCATATCTCATACGATGTGGTAGGAACGGTTTTAGAGGAAATCCTATTCAATACATATATTGTTGTCATGAGACAATGTCTCCAAAGAAACTCAAAGAGGTCCGTGAAGCTCATCATGGAGCGGACCATATCTAATAGGGTCCGGTTTCTCCGTTCTGAAACCCCGTTGAGTTGTGGCATTTCAGGTGGAGTCCATTGAGAGACTATGCAATTGTCCTTAAGATAGTCTAGGAACTCCCGACTAAGGTATTCGTCTCTTTGATCTGATCGAAGAACCTTAATGGGATTTTTTGTTTGTTTTTCTACTTCATGTCTAAATTCTTTGAACTTTTCAAAGGCTTCAGACTTGTGTTTCATTAGAAACACATACCCGTACCTAGATATATCATCGGTGAAGGTAATGAAGTAGACATAGTTGCCTCTAGCCGGCACATCAAATGGGCCGTACACATCCGTATGTACTAGGGCAAGTAGGTTTGCGGCCCTTTCCCCATGTCCCACAAAAGGGAGCTTGGTCATTTTGCCTTGAAGGCATGATTCACAAACTAGATATGACTCGAAAGTCAACGACTCAATAGCCCAATTTCTCTAATTTGTTAACCCTGTCTTCCGCTATATGACCTAGCCTTAGGTGCCACAGATACCTATCATTTAGACTATCTCTAGGCCTTTTAATTCTTATGGCATTCACATTTTGCTCGATATTAAATACAGATACATCAATATGTAGCTGATAGAGACCATTAATAAGAAAACTATTTGTAACTTTATTATTTTCATAAAATATGTTATAATGATTCTTATGAAAGCTAATCACATAGCCTTCTTGTGCTAAACATGAAACAGAAATGAAATTTTTACTTGCTGCAGGCACATAATAACAATATCTAAGAACTAAATCTAATCCTAACGGTAATCGCAGAGGGTAGGTTCTCACGGTCACAGCAGCAACTCTTGCTCCATTCCCGATGCACAGGATCATATCCCCATCCCTCAGCCTCCTGCTCTCCTCAAGATCCTGCATAGAAGTACACAAATGAGCACTAGAACCAGAGTCAAGTACCCAACTGGATGCAGAGAAAATCGTAAAATTAGATTCTATAACGAGCATACCTCCAGAAGGACCATCCTTCTTGTTCTTCAGGGTGGCTAGGTACTGAAGACAGTTCTGTTTCCAATGGCCGTCTGAATTGCCGTGAAAATATTTTTTCTTTTCAGCAGCCTTCTTCTTCGGTTCCGTTTTCTTCTTCCCATCCACCTTCTGTTTCTTCGCAGACTTTTCTTCTTTCCAAAAGATTTTTTCTTGGAAGAAGTCCGCTCCACAGTAAGGACTGAGCCTTTTGAACTCTTCAAAGAAAGCTCAGTCGTAACCAACATGTTCATTAACTCAGCCAAGGTACACTGCATCTTATGCATATGAAAGTTCATGATGAACTGACCATATGCATCGGACAAGGACTGAAGGATCACATCAATCTGAAAATCCTTGTCTAAGATGATACCGAGCTTCTCAAGCTCCTCAAGATCCTTGATCATTGTCAAACAATGATCTTGGACTGACTGCCCATCACACATTTTAGTCTTAAAAAATCTTTGGCAGACTTGATACTTGGCTGCGCGACTTTGTTCACCAAACAACTCTTGTAGGTGAGCCAACATTTGGCGGGTAGTCATAATATTCTCATGCTGGCGCTGCAAGTCATCAGACATTGCACCCAACATGTAGTACCTGCCTTTGTTATCTTCATCCATCCACTTTTTCAGAGACGCTCACTATTCAGCAGTCGGACGTGCTGGCATGGCAGGTGGGTCCTGGTCCAAGCATGAGTCAGTTTCTCGAAACTCAGAATAATTCTGTAATTTCTCAATCAGTCCTTGAAATTGGGTCCAGTCAAACTGTGGGTGTCTAGTATTTTGGTCAGGAAGTTGGATGCAGATATGTTTCTTGTAGAGAGTCAAAAGTTTCTAGTTAGATTTTGTAATCAGACTTAACCAATTTGTTTAGAGATTTTATTTTTAAACAAATTAGGCTCCCACTATTTTCTCTCAGATCCCTACACTCCCTAGGTAAAGATGTGAAAATCTTCGTGATTAGTGATTTCTAGTGGGTGATGCGGTCTCACTGACTGGCTCACCCCTCACCTAACAGTTATTGGTCATGGGTCAACCGATGAGTGGACAACTCTTGTCCAATGATTCTCTAATCATGGTGCACCCAAAATTTGGTCTCAAATTTATGAAGCTCACCGTGTCTGAAATATTGCTCCAATCCTTAGTTAAGTCAGACCCACCATTTGCACGAACTAGATTCCTGATTGAGTCCCTCACCGTATCCGAAATATTGAGCACAACCCATCCTATAATCTGTAGCATCCAATGCCTAATGGACATGGTTGCGTCTTCCTGGTGCAACTGAACCACTGTAACCAGCTGAGAACAATCAACCCCGGAAAGGACCCGCACATCCACAATGGTGGAAGATCTTAGACTTAATATTTTTTTAGAAAGATTTAATTTAGATCTTATTAAACTTGATTTGACATAGTCATAACAATTATGACTAACCTAGTGACATGGATTAGCTTGAATTGTTAGCCACCTCAAATCAGAACTGGGTCGACACATATGGCCAGGTAAGTGAGATCGATGGGAGGGATATGCCATTAACTTGATAAGAACGCATTCGAGTCGAGTAGCTCCCAATTAAAAACCATTCAGTCGTATTTGTCCAACTTACCTTAGACACCAAATTGTTGAACCAGAACCAATTGGGTTAGCCTACAATTTAGGCTCTAACCATGAGCCAAATTAGGTCTTAACTTGATCGAGTTATATATGAATGTAATTCGATCTTGACCTAGACTTAATCATATTAGGCTGGTCAATTATTAGCTTTCATGATCCCACCTAACCAATTTTTGATTCGATTTGATCAACTGCTAGACCTAATTGAGCTACCCAAGTCCGAACCCAATTTTATGAAAATGACTTAGATCTGAAATTCTCAATTTTAGACCTAATTTAATTTTATAAGCTTAATTTATTAATTAAGTCTTGGGTTCATAAACAAAATATGTAAAATAAATCCTAAGATTTTGCAAAAAAGGAAGTTTGATTTCTGATTAAGGATGAACGTGCAACACCCCTACACACCATAAGAACACTCCATTGAATGGGAGGAGAGGATCTTAAACCCTACTTTGTTCTTATGACCAAACGGCCATGAGGAACACCTTAATCAGAAATATTGATTTAACTACAAAACTAGTTAGATCTAAGTTACATATCACATATATAATTTCAGATCTAACTTATACATGCTTTGCATACATCTCATGTATTAAAATGTGATCTAATTAGTATGCTTTCAGATCTGATACATCACATGTAATATCTAAAAAATAAGATTTAAATTGAACTATTCAATATAAAATCTATTCTAGACAGTTACTAGAATAATTCTACAACTAGTCTAGGCATACAGCAGATCAATCTTATGAATTAATTAAATTTTATTTTCTATATTTTGATCTGAATATAACATTTATAACATCAAAAATTAGAAAATAAATTAGATCTAATTTATATTTTAATCATATTAAAATATAAAACTTCAAGACTATTCATAGTTTAAACTATTCCTAGTCTAGTCATGCATCTCATACATATTAGATCTACTTAGATTTAATTTTAAATTTTTTGATTTCAGATCCAAACACATCTAATGTGACATCTGAAATTTATTAATATCAGATAAATAAAAATAAAAATTAGATCCAAATTAGATCTAAAATAGAGCTATCAACTTGGCTCTGATACCAGTTGAAGAAAAAATCACCTTTTTTCTTGTAGGATCTTTCAGATCTAATGAGATCTGGGATAGAATATTTTAAAAAAAAAATTATCCTACTTTATTTCAGATCTAAGATCTATTAAATCTGATTCTTATTATCTAATATTTAATCTAAAATTAAATCTAAACTTGAGGATTAGAGAAATACCTTTAGGGTAACTGGATTACCCTGTAGATGATCACAGCAATGCCCGAGGTTCAAAAATAGCCAAACAGTCATCTGATCTCTATCGATATCCACTTGAGTAGGATCTGGATCATCTTCTCCTTGCGAATCTCTGTTCCAAAAATCAGATCTGGATCTGATCTGAAAGATCTTCAAAAGATCTTCTGAAGCTAGAGCAGCAACTTCTCGATAAATCTATGCAGCCTTCTGATCAGGGAGCCACCACACCTTAGACAAGCACCAGATGGACGTCCAACTTCTTGGACATGAAGAGGGGAGAGAGAAGACTAGAGGGGATATGGAGAAGTGGAGGGATATCAGGCTTTTGCTAGGGATTGAGCAGATTCTCTTAATCCTAGGTGCAGACAGGGTTTAAATAGACTCTACTACGCCATGCAGTGCTACATCATTCGACCAATCAAAAAATTCTAATTAATTCTGAAAAAATTTTGATTGATGGAGTGATGTCATCTGATCATATTAGATAAGAACCCCATTAAATCTTCCTACTGTTGATGCCAACACTGGATAAACACAGTGAGATTGGCGCCCAATAGTTTGAGTCGATCAAGGCATAGAGTCCTCATCTCATGGGACTCTATCCTTATCCACTTGGGACACACGCCATATCTGATCTTGGCACCCACTTTGAGGCCTAATTTAGCAGGTGGACACTCCACAAAAACTCTCCAATGACCTCTTGCCAAGTGGCCTTCAGTTTAAGATCCATAAGTCAATGTTTGATCGATGTCCTAAAATGAAAATGACAGGTGACAGAAATTGACAGGTGTTATCTTAAATTTATCTCATGAATTAAGATAAAACATTTTTGAGCTAGACTGACTCCAATCAGACTGAGAAAAATCTTCTCAAGGTTCTTTGGGTGAGTCAAATCACATTTGGCTCAGTCGAGATGAAAAAGATTGCACGAGGAGAAAGTTAGGCTCAATCATGTGTTAGTACGATTTTTTTGAACCTAATTGGATCTAATCCAAATCAATCGAACGGACTAGCTCAATTGATGATATCCAGATCCTAACTCTTATTTGTGTGACCCAGTTAGGTTCATTTTCGTATGGTAATGAGACATGTTGTGATCTCATCATCGACATCATCGAAACTCCTTTCGATGGACTAGAACTCTTCTGATTCAGACAATTAGAATGATCGATCATCAAGATCATTCTAATTGCTCCCAAAATCCATTAGTGATACCTAGCAGTATATGATGGCAATCCATCAAAAATGAAGACGAACCTCTTGGTGCAGCTACCTGTGTGATTGAGTTCCTCTATCATGAGTGCCGACTGAATTAGGGTTAAGGTGAACTCATCAAACCTAACATCAGTCATATGAATCAATCGATCGATCCGAGTCTGATGTAAAATCCCAATGAAAAATTTTTTTCTATTATTTCACTCTGCCATGGTCATAGACTTAAGGATTCAATCTTTCGATCATCATAGGACTACTCCTCTCATCTACCGAAGTTGATAGATCTCATCTTGGTGCGATCTGATTCCTACAATGAATATGCTACAGCCAACATACATCTCAGAGTTTTGAATGGTTAGGAGACCGAGTTATGGTGTAGTCAAACTATAACACACTCAAGGTGAACTGTCGATGCACCTCAGGTCAAAGAACTAGATACACAACTGCAGCATCGAGCTAGTCATCGACGAGAAGGTAGACTTCCCTATGACTGCTCGAGGTGGTCACGCTCAGTACTCTCATTCTCAATAAATACCTATACTCTCACTCTGGTGTCTCCACACCGCAGACTCAAGACACATCTACCCTAAGAAAGCAATCGTACACCAACCTTCCGGATCGATCACCATCCTCATGATGATCCTATGGTCAGGAGCTGTTTATGAGTTAGTTATGTAAATTCTTGCCTTAAATTTTCAACTCTTGAAAATATGAATTAACATTCCTACTAACTCAAAGGATGTATCACAAACATAATGTACACAATATGATAATAGAATAATCTTTTTATTTATTTATAGTCAAAATTATAAATTTGCCCTTACATTTGTACAGGAATGTGTCAACCAATCTGGCATCTAGGGCACACATCTAACACGCACGACTGTGCATTGCGTGATGAGGGCAGCTATGAACGATGGATTTAGTCGTAAGTTCGAGGATGCGTAGCCTGAGGAGATGATTCAAATGTTGAATGAGTCTTTCGGCACCCCTGAGGATGCGGAGAGACATAAAACCTTCTACGCAGTATTCAATACCCGTATGCGAGAGGGATCTTCAGTCATCGATCATGTATTATTATACATGATTGAGCAAATTGAATGCCTTAGCAAACTTGGCTTTCCATTGCATGAACAGTTAAGCAAGGATGCTATCCTGAATTCGCTATCGAAATCCTACCTATCCTTTCTCAGTCATTATAGAATGATGAAGCCTGCAGTAAACTACCATGGTTTGCTAGGATTATTACAGATTTTTGAGAAGGATCACCAGCTCCAAAAGGAGCCAGTGAATTTATGAGAGGTTCATCTACAGGGCATCGATCCTCTAGGAGAGAAAAGAAGAAAAAGATACAAAAATTCTATGCCGCTGATCCCAAGCAGAGCAAATTGTCAAAAGTTGATAAGAGCCATGCAGAGTGCTTCTTTTGTAAGAAACTGGATCATTGAAAAGGAAATTGTCCTGCTTATATAGCCACCCTTGACCCAAACAGGCCTAAGAACAAGAGAAAGAGGCAAGTGGTTGCTTCACAAGGTATTTATATGATAACACTTTATAATTTCTCTGTTTGTGATACTACTATCTGGATATTGGATATCGAAAGTCTTATTAATATATATAATTCTTTGCAGGAACTGCAGATAAGTTGAAAATTTTGAGAGGACGAGCGGTTCCTTAACGTTGGAGATGGAAGTCTTGTTCCAGTTCTGGCCTTGAAAACTTTGCAGCTTATCTTCAAGTCCAGTAGTATCATGTTAGATGATTGTCATTATTGTCCCTCCTTTATGATGAAGGTTATCTCTGTAGACCTTTTGGCCAAACTTGGTTACAAGTTTATAATAAAGGATAATTTTTGTGATATCATTATGAATGATACTACAATTATACGTGGACAATTAAAATATGGCATATACATAATATCACAACCTGTTAGTGTAATGTACACACCTAGTAAATGTTCCAAAATAAATAATTTCAGTGAATCCTACCTTTGGCATTATAGGCTTGGTCATGTGAACAAGAATAGGATTGACAGGTTGATCAAGGAATGTATCTTTGAGATAAATGATTGTGAATCATTGTCTACCTATGAATCTTGTCTACTTGGTAAGATGACTAAGTCACCTTTTAAAGAAAAAGGTGAAAAAGCCAGTGATATCCTAGGTTTAATACATACTGATGTATGTAGGCCTATGAATATAAGTACTAGAGGAGGACACTATTACTTCATTACGTTTACAGATGACCTATCGAGATATGGGTATGTTTATCTTATAAAGTATAAGTCAGAATCATTTGAAATATTCAAACGATTCCATGTTAAAGTAGAGAAATAAAGTGGAAAGAGTATTAAGATCCTTCAGTCAGACCAAAGAGGTGAATACCTCACCAGTAAGTTTCTGATATATCTAGAAGAGAATGGGATTCTCTCACAATGGACATCTCCTGGAATACCACAACATAATGATGTGTCCGAAAGGAAGAATCGAACCTTGTTAGACATGATCCGATCCATGATGGACTTTTTCAGTCTGTCAATATCCTTTTGGGGATATGCTCTAGAGACTGCCTGCTATATTTTGAATAAGGTGCCCAGCAAGTTTGTCGATAAAATCTATATGAGATATGGACTGGACATAAGCCGATGCTCTCATATCTTAGGGTCTGTAGGTATCCAGCTTATGTCAAGCATTTAAAGACAAATAAGTTGAGATCGAAGTCTGATAGATGCTTGTTTGTAGGGTATCTAAAGAAAATTAAAGGATACTACTTCTACCTTGCTGCAGAACAAAACGTGTTTGCTAGCAACCGGATAGTCTTTTTGAAAAAAGAATTCCTTCGTGAAGGAGCTAATACCTGTAAAATTAAACTTGATGAAGTTCATGAGGTGGAAGGACCGACACATACAGAATTAAGTTCGATTGGTGAATCGAATCCGGAGCCATAGAGGCACCATTAAGGAGATCCGGTAGAGTACCATGTCAGTCAGATAGATACTACGATTTTCTGATCTAGGATGGTGATCCTATTGAACTTGATGAAAATGATAAGGATCTGATCACCAATATAGAGGCCATACAAAGGCCCGATTCCCAAAAATAGCTTGAAGCCATAAAGTCCGAGATGGAGTCCATAGAGATCAATAGTATCTGGACACTAATTGATCCACCCAAAGAGATAAAATCCATAGGGTGTAAATAAATTTTCAAGAGAAAAAGAAGAGCGGACGAAAAGATAGAGACCTATAAAGCCTATCTAGTTGCTAAGGGTTATCGTCAGCATTATGGTATTGACTATGATGAGACGTTCTCTCCTGTGGCAATACTCAAGTCCATCCGAATTATGCTTGCTGTTGCTGTACACTTAGATTATGAGATCTGACAGATGGATTTCAAAACCGCTTTTCTTAATAAAAAGCTGGAAGAAGAGGTGTATATGATACAACCTGAAGGGTTTACATCCACAAATGAGTCGAAAGTATGCAAGCTGAAAAGATTAATTTATGAACTTAAGCAGGTATTGAGGAGTTAGAACATGCATTTTGATAAAGTAATGAAAATATATGGCTTCGTTAGGAATGGAGAAGAGCTTGCGTCCACAAATGGGCTTCCGATTCTGTGGTCATTTTTTTTGTGCTGTATGTGGATAACATACTGTTACTAGAAAATGACATCCCGACTTTGTAGAGTATGAAGCTATGGTTATCATCATAGTTCTCAATGAAAGACTTGAGAGAAGCATCCTACATCCTAGGGATGAAGATCTATAGGGATAGATCTAGAAGGTTACTTGGATTATCCCAATCTACGTATATTGACACCTTGTTGAAGCGGTTCAACATAGATAATTTTAAGAAAGGCTATCTTCCGATAGGCCATGAAATTACTTTCCAAGAAGGATTGTCCGATAACTGCTGAGGAGAGAAAGCATATGAGTAGAATACCATATACTTCGACAGTGGGATCTATCATGTATGCTATGACATGTATGAGGTCGAATGTGGCCTATTCACTAGGGATAGTGAATAGGTACCAGTCAGATCCAAGTGAGAAGCATTGAAAGATTGCAAAAGCAATTCTTAAGTATTTGAAAAATATTAAAAACCAATGACTTATTCATGGAAACTCCGATTTGAAACTTATGGGATATACTGATTCCAGTTTTCAATCAGATTGTGATAATAGCAGAAGTATGTCGGACTATGTATGTACCTTGAATGGGGAGCTGTTTGCTGAAATAGTTCAAAGCAACATATTGTGGCCGATTCTGTATGCAAAGTGGAATACATTGCTGCATCGGATGCTGCAAAGGAGGTGGTGTGGTTGTAAAAGTTTATTATTGAGCTGAGAGTTGTACCTTCTATTGATGGTCCTGTCTTGCTGTATTGTGACAGCTCCAGTGCCATAGCTCAAGTGAAAGAACCTAAGTCGCACCATCACACTAAACATGTTCTGTGCCGCTATCACCTAGTGCGAGAGATCGTGAACCGAGGTGACGTCGAGCTTCAAAAAATCAATGGAAAGGAGAACCTAGCTGACCCCTTCACTAAAGCTCTCGAGATCAAAGAGTTCGATGATTTCAAATGGAAGATGAGTATAAGATACTGCCCCGATTGGCTTTAGTCTAAGTGAAAATTGTAGAAAATTGTTCTAAAATCAATCATGTGATGATTGAGTTCATCCTTGTATATAAATTATTGATTATTGAATAATAGTTATTCTGATATTTTTCATCACAAAGTGACATCTTCTTTGAACTCTTGTACTATGATGAAGTCCTTAGAACTATGCTAGTATACGATAAAGAGAAGATTTATCGTATAGTTCTTAAACAAGTTCGCGATCAAATGATACATCATTAATGGACGATGACGTTCATCGAGTGAAGGTTGTTGTGTGCCATATGGATTGGTTGTTCTCTTTACCAAGGAGTGTGGTGACACTGGTATGGCATACAGATGAGATGTAAGGGTACATCATCACTGAACAAGTGACTCACCTACTGAGCATTCTGCTGTCAAGAGCTGCTCACGAAACATATAGGTATAAATATCTTTCAGACCTGAGATCACCATAGTGACTTGCAAGCAACTCCTATGCTTTGATGTCGAAATACCTAAATTTTTAATGCAGTGATGAAAGGCTACTAGGTACAGTTAAGTACTTGCGAGTCTGTGTGTGGATCAAGATGGGATTGACCCCTCCGAATTATTGGAGTTGATGTATCACAGTATTTCAATTTAGTAAAGTCTTGGTCAGGATAATCCATGAGATGGATTTGAAAGGTTGAAATATAATATGGATGAAGCAATCTCGGTTGACAGTTAGCCTGAGACCATCCTAGAGCATCTAGGGTCAAAAGAAAAAATTATGCGGTAACCATGAGTATGGATTCTGAAATATTCTTCTACGATAATTCAACCTATCTAGACGTCAAAAATCATTGCTAGATGATATCTCGATTAGTGTAGGAATTGATTTCTGTGTTACCAGCTTAGTATTTGAACCTATGGAGTTACGCACACAAGTCAGACAAAGTAGAAAGGAATTGACCTATGTTTATATGTCCAATCTGAAAGTACTTGACTTGATTGAACATATAAGCTAACTTGATTGAAAATTGAGTTATGAGTCAAACAGGATTGAAGAGTTGACTATGTCTAGCTAGCACTACATATGAGGTTCAGGTTCAATCTTGAGGATGAATAATTTATATCTATGATCCATGGAACATATGAAAGATTGGATTTAAGTACTAATTAATTTTAGATTAGATCTGAATTAATTAGACTTAAATAGGTCCAAAATTCAAGTTAGACTTAGTACAAAAATTCTAAAGAGTTTAAGATTAATAGCCTTTCGAAATTATTTCGAACCGGCTTCGAATCGGACTCGAATCGGACCTATTTTGGATGAGATATGAGTATTCCTATTTACACTGAGAATACCCACTCATGAAGCACGGCCAAAAATTGGTTTGGTGCTTATTTGGGGCATCCCAAGTGGGTGTGGGAATAGGTGCAAAGTGGATGTCATAGATGATGGCAATTATATCTCATGTAGGAGTCCTTTCATGAGTATTGGACTAATTCAAATCAGATTTGAATAAAGAGTCCTCTCTTATTGGGTCACGAAAATCATCTATAAATAGAGAGGGTCTCTACCTATGGATGAAAGAAGAGAATAGAATAGCAAACAAATCAAATTGAGAGAAGAGAAAAAGAGAGAGAGACAGGTGTGTGAAGAGAGAGGTCCTTCATCTTTTATATCTCTTCCTTTGTTGCCACCTCCTCTCCTTGGGCGTGGATCCTTCTTGGACATCCTACCTGCTAGTGTGAGGTGTCATATCATTACATCTCATCCCTCGATTGATTGTATATGTGAAGCCAATTGAATTGGAGTTCATCCTGCTTTCCTGCGGCGTCTAACGTGTATACGAAGTAGATGGTCTGTATATCCAGGACTCCACAAAGGTTTATATCAGATAATTTGAGATTTGATCCATGGTTCCGTTGTAATTTAGGTAAGGATTTGATCCTTAAACAAGTAGAACATTAAAAAAAATTCTTAGATGCAACTTGAGCATTCTGGAAGAAAACTATTTCCTTCCCTTCAAAGGAGACTCTCACTATTTTATCAGATCTCCCATGCTCTCCAAGTGGAGAAACGAAAATTCTAACATGATATTTAGGTTTCTAGTGAGTGTTGCAGTCCCACCGATGCTGTGCACCTTTTCTAACAGTTATTGGTAACACAAATGAACACCAATGCACAGACAACTCTTTGCCCAAATGCTTTTCTAAGCATGTTGCAGCCACTTGATCTCTAAGTCATGTAGATTCATCTAACAGTTATTGCCCACACTTCTTAGTTAAGCCAGACCCACCATTCATAAACAGATGCAAAACCGTCATTGGATTCCTCACCTAACAGTTATTGGGTCTAATCCCATTTTTATCTCACGATAACTCTTTGCTAATAGAGTGGTTGTGTATTTCCGATGTAACTGAACCACTGTGACCAATCGAGAATAATCAATACCGGTAGCACGTCCGCACATCTACAACGATGGAAGACCTTGGACTTAATATTTTGTGAAGAGATTTGGATTTAGGTCTCATCTAATCAGTCATGAGATTTGGATTTAGATCTCATCTAATCAGTCATCACATGACTGATGTAATTGACATGGGCTAAATCAAACCACAAAGCAACCATATTTGTGACTCAATCTTTCAAATTGATCAGGTAAATGGAGATTAGTGGGGGTCCCCCACTATTTTTCTTAGACACCAATAAATTGACCAGGTAAGCGAACGGAATCAATTAAATAACCACCTTTCAATTACTTAGACACCAATTGGATAATTGATCAGAATTGTTAGCTCAAGTGATCGGACTCAAATCAACAAGCCAAATTAGGTCCTTAAGTTAATTAATTGATTTTACATATGAGACTCAATCGATTTGATCAACAATAATTATATGATCATTAACTTAATTGATCTAACTTAATTCAATACTTGACTCGATTTAACCAATTACTTAATCGAATTAGACCCATATGACTCAAATCAAAAATCTTAAATATAATCCTATTACATGACCTAATCTTTGATTTTTCTATGACCAAAACCTTCATGCACAAATACAAATTTCAGATTCTAAAATCATATTTCAGATCTAAATTTTTTGTATGAAAATAAGTATTAAAATATGAAAATAATTTTTAAATTCTAACATACAAACATATATCACATATATGTATGTAAAATCAGATCTTAAACAAAATTTTAGATCTAAATATGATATCATATATCTCATATACTAATCATAAATCATATTAAAGATAAATTTATGATCTAAAAATACAATCATATATCACATATATGCATCAAAATTCAGATTATAGAAAAATTTCAGATTTTATGCATGCATCTATGCATCACATGAATATGAACTAGAACTCTTTCTAAATCAAAATTTAGATCTATGCATGCAACAATATATCAACTATATATTCTAAAATTAAATCTAAAATTAAATTTCAGATTTGAAGATCCATTCATATATCTTATGTATAAAAAAAAATTAATTTTAAAATTTTTTTAAAAATATGTATATCAAAATTCAGCATATGAAAATCTGTGGCTCTGATACCATTGTTGAATTTTGGAGTTTAGTGCATGCATATGTATTTTAAAATTTTTATTTTTTAAATATCATAATAGAGAATAAGATTAAAATACTTATAATCTAAATTTTGCATGCATAAAAATAAAAAATTATATGGATCTATTTCATATGCGAAAATTGATATATGCTGAAATTTAGATTGTGATCAAATCACATATCTATTTCGTAATCTCTTTCTTCAAATCTGGATCTGAAAGAGACGAAGCTCTCTCTTAGCTACACAAATATCCAACTTCTACGAGTATTCATCCGAGATCAGTCTGGAACAGTCCTCTTTAATCTGAATTTTGGTTCTCTAAAATTCAGTCTGTTGAATCTAAACGAAGCCTGGATCGCGATCAATACTTGATCTTTCTCCTTGATCTTCTTCTTCTTCTCCTCTTTTCTAGAGTTTCTCTTTGCTATGTGCTGCTATCAGATGTTAAAAATCAGTAAGAAAGAAACACCCAAACTTCTTTGAGCATGGAACTCCTTGGGACGTGCATCCCAAGGAAGGGGTGTATAGAACACCCAAGAGAAGAGAAAGGGAGAGAAAGAGAGGGTATGGGGAGAGCCTTTGGATGTGAGGAACTACTAGTTTTGATGCTCTAGAGATCTTAGGAGAGATCTCTTTAAATAGACATAAGAATTAAATCATATTCAATCTCATAATACAAGTCCTACTTGCATTAGGATTCCTGTTAACTTAAGTTATCCAACTTACATTAGGAAGCCCATTAGATGCCAATAATTGGATCCCTTGCACCCATAATTAGACACCCCAAAATATATCCAAGAGAGGCCCCATATGAAAATAAAAGGTCCTCTAATCAATGGACATGTCCAAATTAATCAAATCAAGGTGGTGCCCCATAATAACTATCAAGAGATTCATAAGGGACTTGCACTTTTAATTTATGTATGTGATTCATAACCTTAGACACCCAACAATTGGAGTCTCATGAATCTTATTCATGTAGATTATTAACAGGTAATTAAGTTAAAATTAACTTATCAAATAAGTAATCCCAATGAAAAAAGAAATTGAGTCCAACCATGTGCTAGCAAGGTTACCATGAACCCAATAGATTTTTCTAAATTTAATTGACACTTCATAAGCTCAATTATTTACTCCAGAACTAATCCCTTTATTGTGTGACCTCATAGGTTCAATTCTATCTGGTAGTGAGACATACAATTGTTGAAAATTATGTCTTAAAATCAATCATGTGACGATTGAGTTCATCCTTGCATATGAATTATTGATTATTGAATAATAGTTATTTTGATATTTTTTCATCACAAAGTGACATCTTCCTTGAACTCTTATACTGTGATAAAGTCTCTAAAACTATGTTAGTATACAATGAAGAGAGGATTTATCATATAGTTCTTAAATAAGTTCACGACCAAATGATACGTCATTACGGGACGACGACGTTATCAAGTGAAGGTTATTGTGTGCCATATAGGTTGGTTATCCTTTTAACCAAGGAGTGTGATGACACTGGTATGGCATACAGATGAGATGTAAGGGTACATCATTACTGAACAAGTGACTCACCTGCTGAGTATTTTGCTATCAAGAGCTATTCGTGAAATACATGGATATAAATATCCTTCAGACCTGAGATCAACATAGTGACTTACAAATAATTCACTATGCTTTAGTACTGAACTACTTGAATTTTTAATGCAATGACGGAAGGCTACTGGATACAGACAAGTACTTACGAAGTCTGTGTGTAGATCAAGATGAGATTGACCTCTCTGGATTATTGGAGTTGATATATCACTGTATTTAAATTTAGTAAAGCCTTAACCAGGGTAAACCATGAGATGGATTTGAAAGATTGAAATATAATGTGGATGAAGCAATCTCGGTTGACAGTTATCCTGAGACCATCCTAAAGCATCCAGGATCAAAAAGATGAATTATACGGTAACCATGAGTATAGGTTCTGGAATATTCTTTTGCAATAATTCAACGTATCTGGATATCGAAAATCATTGCTAGATAGTATCTCGATTAGTGTAAAAATTGATTTCTATGCTACTGGCTTAGTATTTGAACCTATGGAGTCACGCACACAAGTCAGACAAAGTATGAAAAAATTGACCTATATTTATATATCAGATCTGGAAGTACTTGACTTGATTGAACATATAAGCTAACTTGATTGAGAATTAAGTTATGGGTCAAATGAGATTGAAGAGTTGACTATATCTAGCTAGCACTACACATGAGGTTCAGGTTCAATCCCGGGGATGAACAATTTTTATTTATATTTCATGGAACATATGAAAGATTAAATTTAAGTACTTATTAATTTCAGATTAGATCTGAATTAATTAGAATTAAATAGGTCCAAAATCCAAGTTAGACTTAGTACAAAAGTTCTAAAGAGTTTAGGATTGACAGCCTTTCAAAATTGTTTGGAACTGATTTCGAATCGGATTCAAATCGAACCTATTTTGGATGAGATATGAGTATTCCTACTTGCATTGAGAATATCCATTCATGAAGCATAACCAAAAATTGATTTGATGCTTATTTAGGACGTCCCAAGTAGGTATGAAAGTGGGTGCAAAGTGGATGTCATAAGTGATGGCAATTATATCTCATGTAGGAGTCCTTTCACGAGTATTGGACCAATTCAAATCAGATTTGAATAAAGAGTCCTTCTCTCATTGGGTCATGAGAATCATCTATAAATAGAGAGGGTCTTTATCTATGGATGAGAGAAAAGAATAGAATAGCAAACAAATCAAATTGAGAGAAGAAAAAAAGAGAGAGAGATAGGCGTGTGAAGAGAAAGATCCTTCATCTTCTGCATCTCTTCCTTTGTTGCTGCCTCCTCTCCTTGGACGTGGATCCTTCTTGGGCATCCTACCTGTTGGTGTGAGGTGTCACATCAATACATCTCATCCCTCGATTGATTGAGTTGCGAAGCTAATTGAATTGGAGTTCATCCTACTTTCCTGTGATGTCTGACGTGCATGCGAACTAGAAGGTCTGCATATCCAGACCTCCGTAAAAGTTTATATCAGATAATTTAAAATTTGATTTCTAGTTTCACTGCGATTCAGATAAGGATTGATCTATAAACAAGTAGAACATTAGAAAAAATTTTTAAATGTAACCGAGGTATTCTGAAGGAAAACTGTTTCCTCCCCTTCAACTGGTATCAGAGCAAGCCAGAAATATATGCATGCAAAATAAAATTTTTCATAATTATTTACATGGGATATAATTGAGATTTTTGTATGATATTAAATCTCATTTAAATCTATTTATATAAAATTTCTAATCTGATTTTGATTGGATTAGAGGTGCCTAATCAATGGTTGATTGAGGTTGTTATAAATCTATTATAACAGAATTCTGCTGCTACTGAATTTTTGATAAAAAATAATGTGAATTAAAAATCTATTTTAAATTTATTTTAATAAAATTTTAATTTTATTAATATTCTTATGAAGTAAAGATTATTTCAGATTTAAATTGGATCCATTTTGATGGATATTTGCATCTAATTATTTTTCTATTTGATATCAAATTTAAAATTAATATTTTATAATCAGTATAAGATAAATTTTAGATTTGATATGATGTATATGATACATCAAATCTAATTGGATTAGATGAAGAACATAATTGATGAGATCAAAGATATGTTCATGACATAAAATAGTTTTATCAATAATTGTATGTTGATATAATTATATAAGAAATTAGATTTCAGATCTTAGTAGTCTAGTACTCGGATTGATGAGATCACCAGACCGTCCAGTCATAAGAGATTGAAGAGATTAATCTCTCTTTTGCCCTTTCGATGGGTTCTCTTATGATGTGTAGGGATGTCATTGTGATCCAGTTTCATAAAGTAAAAAAATAAACAGACTTTTATGTATTATTTTGATCATAAATATATTTAGATTAGATCTAAAGTGATTTATGATTCATTATAATAGGATAAAATTCAGATATAAAATTATTTTAGATCTAAATTACATGTTACATATGATATAATTGGTATTGATCTAAAAGTTATCATGATATATGAGATGTATGAATAAACTTTAGATCATACTTATGTATGTTTAATTGTTAAACATATTATGAAAATTTATTTTTATATATTGAAATATATAGTATGCTTCACTTGAAATCTTTGTAGAATAGTTCTACAAATCGAAACATACGTTTCATACACTTAATTTTGAATTAAGTTTGAATGATCTAGAATTGAGAATTGAAGATCATTAAGACACCACATAATATGAAGAGCAAAGGGTTAGCATGAATTAGGTCCTTTCAATAGATTAGACCTAGGGTTAGGAACACATATAGATCAAGTAGAGAAATTGATTAAATTTAATCAAGTATTGAATTAGATTAGATCAGTATTTCTCTAAATCAATCTCAATAATTGAAGTTTGATCAAGTCCATGTATTTGATCCTAATAAATGGACCATGATCATGGCTCTGTGGTCGAGCCCGAATCTTCTGGTATGCCAAATCGAAACTAATTAAGCAGTTGGTGTCTAAGATAAGTTTGGCAGACTCGATCAAGTAATTTTTAATTGGGAGCTATTCACTTAAATGCGTCTACGGTGAGTTAAGGATAGATCTCTTCCACTGATCTCACTTACCTGGTCAACATGGTACATTATGTTTTGATTAGGTTACTAGTCGATTTGTGCAGACCCATGCCATTAAGGTGAATCAGTGTGACTGATTTAGGTATCTTTAGACCAGCTTGTGTTTAATCCTTTACATGACTTGGTGAAGTCAGTGGAAGGATTTGTGCTTGCAGGTCGACTTCTTCTCTTATTCTCAAGTCAATAAAATTAAATCCTCTAAATTAGTAGATCCATAAAATAATAAAGTTATGAGATAGCTTGGTCATTACCTTCCATTAAGGTATGTGATAATGAGTCCAATATTCTAAATAGGTATTGAAAGTACCACATGTCTGGTGTCTATTACGTATTGAAATTATCATTCATCATATGACCATCATGATGTACTTTTAGATCAATGCTCAGGTTGGCCAAGCCACACTTGAACTTGGACATCCGTTTGTTGGATGCACTTGATGTGTCATGTTAATGGTTGGACCTAATCAGGATTTTTAATGGAGGCGCCACACACCTGCTGAAGGGATGTCTAGGGCAAAACCCAATGCTAGAAGTTGTTTGGAGAAACAATTGGTTATGAACCTACCCATGGATGCACTAGGATTGGTCGAGCCACACTCGGACTTAAATGCAGTCTGTGTGGATTCTAGTACTAAGAAATTAATGTAATTCCTCGAGTTAAAGATAGAGGCTATCAATTTGTAAAAAATAATGAGAGGACCTTTAGACTAAAGTCCATGTCTTCAGGATTAAAAAAAAAATCATATATTAATAGGCTAATATTTTCTCCTTTCAGTTATGGCCAACACACTATCCCTCCGTTCACTGTTGGACAGCGACAAGCTCATCGGACCTAACTTTGATAGCTAGTATCGAAAGTTGAAGATCATGTTGGAGTATGAGAGGATTTTGTATGTTCTTACAGATCAGGCACCAGAAGAACCTGCAGCCAATGCTCCTCATACTGCGAGAGACACTTACATGAAGTAACTCAAGGATCACACAACTGTGTGTTGCGTGATGAGGGCAGCTATGAACGATGAACTTAGTTGTAAGTTCGAGGATGTGCAGCTTAAGAAAATGATTTAAATATTGAATAAGTCCTTAGGCACCGTTGAGGATGCGGAGAGATACAAAACCTCCTGTGTAGTGTTCAATGTCCATATGCGAGAGAGAGCTTCAGTCATCGATCATGTATTATACATGATTAAGCAGATTGAATGCCTTAGCAAATTTGACTTTTCGTTGCATGAACAGTTAGGCAAATGATGCTATCCTCAATTCGTTACCAAAATCCTACCTATCTTTTCTCAATCATTATAGAATGACGAAGTCTACAGTAAACTACCATGGTTTGTTAGGGTTACTGCAGACTTTTGAGAAGGATCACCAGCTCAAAAAGGAGCCAGTAAATTTAGTGGGAGGTTTATCTGCAGGGCATCGATCCTCTAGGAGAGAAAAAAATAAAAAGGTGCAAAAATTTTATGCCGCCGATCCCAAGCAGAGCAAACCATCAAAAGTTAACAAGAGCCAGACAGAGTACTTCTTCTGTAAAAAATTGGATCATTAGAAAAAAAATTGTCCTGCTTATATAGCCATGCTTGACCCAAACAGGCCTAAAAACAAGAGAAAGAGGTAAGTGGTTGCTTCACAAGGTATTTATATGATAACACCTTGTAATTTCTCTGTTTGTGATACTACACCTTATAATCTACAAATGCATGTAATCAAATTACTAAACCCTACAATTAGGACCTATAACATGTCATATTGTATTTATAAATCAGAAAATAAAAGCTTTGGTATTGATCAAATCAATACCCTAGATCTGAAACAGTTTCAGATCTAAAACCTAGATCACATCTAGATAAGAGAAGAGATTAGATCTCTTACCTTCGTGCGGGTCGAAAACTCAGCGGTTGATTTTTTTTGTTGCCCTTGGAGCTGCATACGCGTCCGGCCTCTGCAGGTGATCCACATGAGGCTGCAACAAAATCGAAAATTTATCGAACGAAGATCTGCTCGAAGTGCTAGCTTCTTGCAGATCCCTCCGAATGGTTAATCTATAAAATATTCTTCGGATCTCTTGGACATTCCAAGAGATGAAGAATATAAGGAGAAATAAGAAAGAAGTCAAACCCTTTGACCTCCCTAAAATCAAAAATAGTAATATAAAAAAAAATCTTAAGAGAAGATAGATCTTCTCTTTCAGTACATCAACGATTGATGTTCTGAGAACATCTCTATACTAGGATATGAGAAGACCTTCTTCTCTAGATATTTTTCTAACTTCCAGATCTTACGATGTCTGATTTTTCTCATAGAAAAATCTCATGATTTATGGAGAAGAAGGATTCTAAAATAAATCTTAAGAGAAGACCTTATTTTCTTCTTCTTCTCTCATCAGAACATGATCAAATCATGTCCAAAATTAGATCACCATGCTCTAACTCATTGGAGCATGAATTCACTATGCCATCTCTCTTTCTCTCTCAGATTTTTATCACATAAAAATATAAAATAAAGAGAGAATAATCTGAAAAAAAATAATAAGAGAAAATAATCTTCTCTCTTACCTTTTGTTTCTACAAGACATCAACTTTTGATCTCTTGATAGAAGACTTTTCTCCAAGAAATTTGATGCCTCAAACCACCTATTCCATCCTCTTTCTCTCTCAAATTTTATCACATAAAAAATACAAAAAATAAAGAGAGAATAATATAAAAAAAAAATAATGAGAGAAGATAATCTTTTCTCTTACCTTTCTCTCTACAAGATATCAACCTTTGATCTCTTGATTGAAGACTTTCCTCCAAAGATTTTAGCACCTCAAACCACCCATGCCTTCCTCTTTCTCCTCTGCTATTTCTATCTAAAAGCCATGAATTTTTTTGACTCTTATTTGATAGCATATGGGGTGGCAACTTTTTATATGGTAGACTAGGTCATAAAACCTAGTCTAACAAGGAGTCCATGGGGCGTCCAACTCTTGGATGCCCCCTCCCTTATCTAATCTGTAGAGAGCATGAAATTAAGCATAAAAGGGGTGACAAAATGATAGGATAGGCTTGGGAAAAGTTGGCGCATGAGAGGAGGGAAGAGTCTTTGTGAAGAGGGACTTTTTCAAACAAAGGAGATAAACCTAAATCACTTTCCATAATTAGCCATATCTCTTTTCATATTAAATCAAATCAAATCTGATTCAAATTTCTAGAATAAGTGGTATGAGATAACATTCTTTGGATGTGGATATCATAAAAAAATATCTAAAAATTAATTAGTGGATGTGGGCTTGAGATTTCTTAGGTGGCGCAAGAGAAGAGATGGAGTCCTAGTCTAACTAGAATTCTTATGTAGATTAGGTCAAACACTTTGAACCCAATCCAAATTAATTGCAACTTAATTAATGATGATTCTAGTCCAACTAGGAGTCTAATTAAATCAGATTAAATTAAATTTAATTCTAATTTAAATCTTAACTTAATTAAGAATTAGGTGCATATAAGTCCTAGTCGAACAGGGACTTGTTCTCCCTTGCAATTAGCTTATCCAATAAACTAATTAGACTTAATCTAATTAAATCCAAACTAATTCTAATTGAATCAAATTCAATTAGACTTAATCTCAGCCCAATTGCTCAATCAGATTGAGCCAATTAGCAATCCAATTGCTAATTGATCCTCCTGCAACACTTGCATTAGGTCAAATATCAATCACATTGATCGTTTAACCTAAAATTGATTCTCAATCGTCGATTAACCATCTGATTAGATTACAACCTCTTATGTGTGTGATCCTATAGATTCGAACCTAAGTCGGTAGCATAGGAATCAATTTCTGTACCAGTCGAAATAACCATCTAGCAATGATTTTCGACGTCCAGATAGGTCAAATGTATGCAAAGCAATATTCTAAGAACTCTGAGCTATGGTTACCGTATAATTCATCCTTTTGACTAATAATGCTCAAGACGACTTCGAGTATGCTGTCAATACTTATATAAGTCATCTCTATTGTATCTCAAAATTTTGCAAATTACGTGACTCCTCACGAGGATTATCCAGGCCTAGATTTTGCTAAATTGAAACACAGCGAGACATTCTCTTCCTAAAGTTAATCAGGAGTGGTCAATCCCATCTTGACTCACACACTGACTTCACAAGTACTTAACTGTATCCAAAAACCTTTCGAACCTATATTAAAAATACAGGCAGTCCGACATCAAAGCACAGTGAGTTGCTTGCAAGTCACCGTGGTGATCTTAAGTCGGAGGAACACTTATGCCCATTGACCTTAGCTAACTACTCTTGACAGTAGAGTGTTACATTGGTCACGTTCAATGGAGATATACTCCTACATCTCACTTGGATGCCATACCAGTGTCTCCACACCACTTCGTTATGAGGATAACCAATGCATATGACATACAATGACCTACACTTGATAAGTTATCATCCTTGTTAATAACTTATCATTTGGTCATGAACAATTTAAGAACCATCCGATAAATCCTCATTTATCGATTAATTGTGGTTCTAAGAATTTTATCATAATTTAAGAGTTCAGTCAAGGAAGATAAAACTTTTATGATGAATCTGCCAAATAACTATTGTTATTAGATAATTCATATACTAATTCTAATCATCTACCACTTAGATGATTGGCTTTAGGATATATTTCTCAACAACTCCCACTTGTACTAAAGCCAATCAGAATGATATCAAATATCCTATCTTCCACTTGAGTTCGTAGAACTTCTTAGTTTCGAGGTCTTAGCAAATGGGTCAGTCAAGTTCTTCTTTTTTATCGATCTTCCAAAAATCGATGTCACCCTGATCTAAAATCAAAAGTGATAGCAATACAGAGTATGCTGATCCTTCAGTTCTTTAGCCAGATTTATGACTCCAGTGCTACGATAGGACTGGACCATCAGTGGAGGGTGCCACTCCCAACCTGCTAATGAAGCTCAGCAACTACACAGCATACATGGCAGCATCATATGCTACGATGTACTCTACATCACTAACTGAGTAGACTAAAGTATCCTGCTTGGAATTTTTCCAACAAATTGCTCCTACGATTAGGGTATGATCAACACTTTCTTGTTGTCATCTTAATCTGACTGAAATTGAAACATCCTCATATTTAAAGTCAGTATTTTCATATTTGAGTCACTGGACCTTAGTATTTTTCAAATACTTAAAGATTGTCAATACAATCTTCCAGTGGTTCTTACTTAGATCAGACTGGTATCTGCTCACTACTATTAATGAGTATACTATATCTGATCTTGAACATGGAGAAATTAGATGACACCTAAACCTTTATTCCTTGCAATGCTGGAATGTTATTCCCAATTTAGAGAATTTCATCCACAGACAACACAAAAAATAACACTACAGAATATTTTGCCCACTTATAAATGCAAGGTTCCTCTTTGTTCATAACAAAGATATTGTTCAAAACGTATATTCCAACTCTAGGATGATAGTGAAATAGGCTTTATAGGTCTCTACCTTTTCGTCTGCGCTACTCTGATTATTTTGAAAAATCCATTCACACCTAATGGGTTTTATCCTTTCAGGTGAATCATCTAGTGTCTATACACTATTGATTTCTATGGACTTCAATTTGGATTTAATGGCTCCAAGCCACTTCTCAGAGTTAAACCACTGTATTGCATCCCTATAGGTGATCAGATCCTTATTAATCTCAACGAGATCAACAAGATTGCCGTCCCAGACCTAAACACTGAAGTGTCTGTCCGACTAACGTGATACTCTACCAGATCTCCTTAAAGATATTACTTTAATGGGCTCCGAGTTTGATCTAATCAAATCCAGTTCTGTAGGTTTACTAGATTATATCGGTTCATTTTCTACCAGTCAAACTTTCAAGTTCAACTTGATAGGCATCAGTTCCTTCTCTAAGGAACTCCTTTCCAAAAGAAATGCCCTACTGCTGATGAGCATCTTATGTTCTTCAGCATGATAGAATTAGTAACCTTTAAACACCTATTGGACCAAACACCAAGTTTATCTATATGCAAACCTTTGACATAGGCCGATCAACTCCAAACCCAAAGGTGAGAGAGTCTAAATCTATACCCGTTTCATATCTCATATGAAATCTGCACAACAGACTTATTCAGTATATTTTCAGAGTAAAATAGGTAATCACAAAAGAGCGCAATCTTGAAACAGGCAGAGAAGTGAACCTTATTGTGGATTGAACCATGTCTAACAAAGTTCAACTTCTCCTTTCAGATACACTGTGTTTCGAAAAAGAATCTACTAAGAGAGAATCTAATTCTCTCCTAGATATGTCACAAACTCACTGGATAAGTATTCGCCTTTTCGATCTGATCAAAGAGTTTCAACACCTTATCCAGTTTGTTTCAATCTTTCATTATTGAACCATTTGAACATTTCAAATGATTAGGCCAGATGCACCCATACCCAGATAGGTCATTTGTAATAAAATATTAATATCTTCCTCTGGCACTTAATAATTTTCATCCCTAATATTCAAGAATTTCTCACTATTTTCAAACATTCTACTTACTTGTAGTCCCAGCAATAAATTGCATAAGACCATCGGTATCTAATACCTAGGTAGTAGAATTTCATAGAGAAACTTTAAGGTGTTATTATATAACATCCTTGATAAGCAACTCTTGCTCCTTTCTCTTGTTCAACATATTATGGTCAAGGGAAGCAAGACAATTCTTCTTCCTATGATCCTGCTTCTGATAGTAAAAGCAACATGCCTGATTTAGATCGATTTTGGACTAATTATTTTGACTAGACTAAGAAGTCCCAATACGAACCCATTCGTACTGCTGAACCAAATTCAACTTTCGATACTAATTAAAGAAGTTGGGTCCCATAAGTCATCACTGTCTAACAGCGATTGGAGTAATTAAGGTTTAGCCTTATTTTGAGAAAAGAGAACAATGACCTAATGTATATGAATTATTTTAAGCCTAGAGACTTGGACTTTAGTCTCAAGGTTCTCCCACTATTTTATTCAAATTGGTAGCCTCTACCTCCAATTCGAAAATTACTTTAATTTTCTAGTAAGTACTAGAATCCACATAGACTACACACAAGCCCGACTTTGGTCGGCCAACCCATCTGCATCTACAGGTAGGTTCATTAATCAATTATTTCTCCAAACAACTTCTAGTAATTTAATTTTGCTCCAGAAACCTAATCAGTAGGCTTTGGTCTCCACTGTAAGGATCCGGTTAGGTCCAACCATTAACATGACCATACTTGGTGCATCTAACCAACGAATGATTAAGTCCAACTTTGGTTGGCTAACCTAACCACTATTAGAGAGATACTTTCAAATCATCATATGATGAGTGATAATTCCATTAGTCAACAAGCACTAGACCTTTGGGTCTGCAATGATTATTGAGTTAATGGGCTCATTATCAAAACACCTCAATAGGAGGCTATGACTCTGTTATCTCCATAATTTTGTCATTTTAAGGACCTAATAATTTTAGAAGATTTAAAAATATTAGTGATTTAAGGATAGAAAGAACATGGACCAATTTGCTCCCACTGAGTTCACCAAGTCAAGTCCTCCCACTGACTTCTCAAGTTATTAACAATGACTAAGATAAAATTTAATCCATGGGCACCTAGATCAGTCTCACTGAATGAAATCAGACTCACTGATTTCCTATGTGACATGGGTTAGCACGAATCAATAAGCAACCTAATCAAGATCTGATTAATCACATTGGCCAGATAAATATGATCGTTGGGAGGGTCTGCCAAAACTTGCCTTGGACACCATAAGGAATAGCCAGGTAAGCGGGCTCTTAATTAAAAACCATCGATCAGGTTTATCTTAGACACCAACTGGTTTATCAATTTTGATTTAGTATGCCTAAAGACTCGAGCTCAATCACTGAGTCACGATCAGTGTCCATTTGTTAGATATATGGACTTTGATCAACTACAACTATTGAAGTGATCTATAGAAATGACCTAATCCTAATTAACTTCTAATTAGGTTTGATCAATTTCTTAACTTAATCCATATTTAATCTAACCCTAGGTCTAACCCAGTTAATGACCTGATCAAAGCTAACCCATTACCCTTTAACCTATGTTTTATGAAATTATCTTAGGATCTTTAAATCACAAACCTAGATCCTAAATAATTACTTAATTCTTTTAATTAAGTTCATGGCTGAGGGTTGGGGTTCGGCATTTTGAAAATCATTTTCAACTTTTGAAAGATTTAATATAATCTAGTGTTGTTTTACTAAATAGGTCGGTTCATTTCAAAAATGGATCAACTTATTTTACTAACAAACATTAATTGTAGATTAAAATAATTAAATTCAGCCAACTTTTCAGTCGAGCTGGTATGCTAGTCGAGCCGGCCCGATCAGTAAACAGAACCTTCGCAAGATCCTATTCTTAACTGATTTTAATCTATATACATTACATAAAAATTATGAAATAAAATAGATCTAATCTAAAGCATTCATGATAAGATTTATTTAAACACTTTTAAATTTTTTAGATCGCAATGTACCAGGAAAATCTTTGCACTGTAAGGGGTAAACCTTATAGCAGGACAACCTACAGTCTGTGTGATCATTATTTTATTTTTAGATTTATTTATAATGCAATCATGAACATGTTATAAAAGAACCTAGATGCTCTGATACCACTGTTGGAAAAGGTGCAGGATTTCATGCATAAATTTCAAAATATTTTTGAAATATAACACAGCAGAACATGTAAATTAAACAATTTAATCTATAAATACATGAAATCAAATTACTAAATCATATAATTAGGACCTATAACATATCATATTATATTTATAAATCAAAAAATAAAAGCTTTGGTATTGAACAAATCAATATCCTAGATCTAAAATAGTTTCAAATCTAAAACCTAGATCACATCTAGATAAGAGAAGAGATCAGATCTCTTATCTTCTTGCGGGTCGAGAACTCCACGATTGATTTTTTTTGTTATCTTTGGAGCCACACATGCATCCGACCTCTATAGGTGATCCACATGAGACTGCAATAAAATCGAAGGTTCGTCGAACGAAGATCTGCTCAAAGTGCTAGCTTCTTGTAGATCCTTCCGGATGGTTAATCTAAAAAATATTCTTCGAATCTCTTAGACATTTCAAGAGATGAAGAATATGAGGAGGAATAAGAGAGAAGTCAAACCCTTTGACCTCCCTAAAATCAAAAATAGTAATATAAAAAAAAAGATCCTAAGAGAAGATAGATCTTCTCTTTTAGTACATCAACGATTGATGTCCTGAGAACATCTCTATGCTAGGACATGAGAAGACCTTCTTCTCTAGATATTTTTCTAACTTTCAGATCTTATGATGTCTGATTTTTCTCATAGAAAAATCTTATGATTTATGAAGAAAAAGGGTTCTAAAATAAATCTTAAGAGAAGACCTTCTTTTCTTCTTCTTCTCTCATCAGAACATGATCAAATCATGTCCAAAATTAGATCACCATGCTCCAACTCATTGGAGCATGAATTTACCATGCCATCCCTCTTTCTCTCTCAAATTTTTATTATATAAAAATATAAAATAAAGAGAGAATAATCTGAAAAGAAAACAATCTTCTCTCTTACCTTTTGTTTCTACAAGACATCAACTTTTGATCTCTTGATAGAAGACTCTTCTCCAAGAAATTTGATACCTCAAACCACCCATTCCATCCTCTTTCTCTCTCAAATTTTATCACATAAAAAATATAAAAAATAAAGAGAGAATAATATGAAAAAAAAATAATGAGAGGAGATAATCTTTTCTCTTACCTTTCTCTCTACAAGATATCAACCTTTGATCTCTTGATTGAAGACTCTCCTCCAAAGATTTTGGCACCTCAAACCATCTATGCCTTCCTCTTTCTCCTCTGCTATTTTTATCTAAAAGCCATGAATTTTTTTGACTCTTATTTGATAGCATATGGGGTGGCAACTTTTTATATGGTAGACTAGGTCATAAAACCTAGTCTAACAATGAGTCCATGGGGCGTCCAACTCTTGGACGCCCCCTCCTTATCTAATTTGTGGAGAGCATGAAATCAAGCATAAAAGAGGCGACAAAATGATAGGATAGACTTGGGAAAAGTTGACGCATGAGAAGAGGGAAGAGTCCTTGTGAAGAGGGACTCTTTCAAACAAAGGAGATAAACCTAAACCACTTTCCATAATTAGCCAAATCTCTTTCCATATTGAATCAAATCAAATCTGATTTAAATCTCTAGAATAAGTGGTGTGAGATAACATTCCTTGGACGTGGATATCATAAAAAAATATCTGAAAATTAATTAGTGGGCGTGGGCTTGAGATTTCTTAGGTGGCGCAAGAGAAGAGATGGAGTCCTAGTCTAACTAGGATTCTTATGTAGATTAGGTCAAATACTTTGAACCCAATCCAAATTAATTGCAACCTAATTAATGGTGATCCTAGTCCAACTAGAAGTTCAATTAAATCAGATTAAATCATATTTAATTCTGATTTAAATTCTAACTTATTAAAAATTAGGTGCATACAAGTCCTAGTCGAACAGGAACTTATTCTCCTTTGCAATTGGCTTATCCAATAAACCAATTAGACTTAATCCAATTAAATCCAAATCAATTCTAATTGAATTAAATTCAATTAGACTTAATCTCAGCCCAATTGCTCAATCAGATTGAGTCAATTAGCAATCCAATTGCTAATTGATCCTCCTGCAACATTTGTATTAGGTCAAACATCAATCACATTGATCGTTTAACCTAAGAATGATTCTCAATCGTTGATTAACCATCTGATTAGGTTACAACCTCTTATGTGTGTGACCCTATAGGTTCGAACCTAAGCTGGTAGCATAGGAATCAATTTCTGTACCAGTCGAAGTAATCATCTAGCAATGGTTCTCGACGTCCAAATAGATCGAATGTATGCAAAGCAACATTCTAAGAATCCTAACTCATGGTTACCGTATAATTCATCTTTTTGATCAATAATACTCAAGACGACTTCGAATATGCTGTCAATACTCATATAAGTCATCTCTATTGTGTCTCAAAATTTTGCAAATCCCGTGACTCCTCACGAGAATTACCTAGGCATAGATTTTGCTAAATTGAAACACAGCGAGACATTCTCTTTTTGAAGTTAATCAGGAGTGGTCAATCTCATCTTGACTCACACACCGACTTCACAAGTATTTGACTGTACCTAAAAATTTTTCGATCCTATATTAAAAATACAGGCAGTCCGGTACCAAAGCACAGTGAGTTACTTGCAAGTCATCGTGGTGATCTCAGATTGGAGGGACACTTATATCCATTGGCCTTGGCTAACTACTCTTGACAGTAGAGTGTTACATTGATCACGTTCAATGCAAATATACTCCTACATCTCACTTGGATGCCATACCAGTGTCTCCACACCACTGGTTACGAGGACAACCAACGCATATGGCATACAGCGATCTATACTTGATAAGTTATCATCCTTGTTAATAACTTATCATTTGATCGTGAACAATTTAAGAACCATCCGATAAATCCTCCTTTATCAATTGATTGTGGTTCTAAGGACTTCATCATAATTTAAGAGTTTATTTAAGGAATATAGAACTTTTATGATGAACCTGCCAAATAACTATTGTTATTAGATAATTCATATACTAATTTCAATCATCTACCACTTAAATGATTGGCTTTAAGACATATTTCTCAATAGATAGATCCTATCTTGATGCACACCCCACTCCTACAGTGGACCAACTATCGTCAACATCTACTACAAGAATTCATTAAGATCCATGTTGATGTGTCAGTCAAACTCCAGCAACCTCACTACGTGCAGTAGTGTCATCTCAAGTCAAAAGACCAGTCATACAACTGCAGCATCGAGAAAGTCACTAATAAGTGAGCAGACATTCATGTGACTTCTCATGTTGGTCACACTCAGTGCTAGTTATTTTCTAACAACCACCAGCACTCTCGCTCCAATATCTCTACACTGCAGACTCGAGATCCATCAGTCCGAAAGAAGCGATCCGTGCACTGATCTATCCAGATCATCACCATCTCCATGATGATCCTATGACCAGAAGCAATTTAGAAATTAACCATCAATGACATATGTCTCAAATTCTCAACTCTATGAGAATATATATCATCATCTTGTTAATCCCTTGGATGATTTATGGATACATAAATATGAATGGTAATATAACTGTCCAATAAGTATAAAATCATATCCTAAAAATATGAAATGTATCAGTCAAGATTGACTTCTAAGACATACATCCAACAATCACAAACATATGCTTAGAATAAATAAAATACTATAGAAGCTTCAGCTTACTTGGATGAAGCACTCAGCTTTTTTTCTTATTGCCCCATGTGATGAAGCTAGCTGCTTATTTGCATCAGTCGAGAGAAGCATCTCGATGAATAATTCATGCGTCAGCATGTAATCCTCCAAAATCGAAGCCTCAAGCTTCAGGCCAGCTGGTGCAGTCCCAGAAGCCCCGACTACTTCGACTAATGCCTCTTTTAGGGAAAGGTCGACAACTTGAGAGGTTAGTAGGCTGAGAAGTACTTCTGATAGGCTCAGAGTTGCTTCCTCGAGGCTCTATCTATTTGGCTTCTTCGATCCCCATCAGAGGTCATAGAAGCAGAGCCCGAGTGAACCCTCACAACCCTAAAGTCATCAGCGAAAAGAGGTTCGGATCCCTCTCACTCGGAAGCCGGTGGCATGGGGGGACTTTTAATCTTGATGTGGGTGCTCCAGCCACTGGCGGGCATTGTTGTCCTTTTTTGGTGGGCCTTTTGCTCTAATTTCTTCGGCAAACTTGGATCCATCTTTGTAACCAAAATGGTCAAGTGGTTAGTGTTTAAAAAAAAGAGAGAGAGAGAGCGGCTCTAAGGCAGACAACCCATGCGCACCTTGGGGACCGGCCTGGCTGATGTCGACATTAAACAATATCTACACCGATAGAAGCTCCTTCAGTGCCAGGACCTTAAAGTTGCATAGGGTCTCCACCTCTTGCCTCAAGCGCTGATCTAACGAGGGCTCTTTCAATACGTCTTCTTGAGGTTCACCCTAGGCGACGAGCCCCCACTCTTCGTTTGATATTTGAGAGATGAAGACAAAATGCTCTTTCCAGCCATGGACAGCAGAGGAGCATTCTGGATCAACAGACGAACATTCTTCTTCTTTTGTAGCAACATATACCATCACCCGCATGATTTAGGATGCCTCTTTAGATTGAAAAAAGAACGAAAAAGTACAATATTGGGATCAATCCCAGCCAATACGTACACTACGGTAAAAATGCAGATATACCACCATGAGTTTGGAATTACCGAGCATGATGACATTTTAAGAAATTGAAAAAAAAGTTATAAAAAAGAGATGGAGTGGAAGCCTTAGCCCAGCCTGGAAGCACTCTTCATAGAGGCTTATCCGACCTGGAGGGATGGCAAACTCGATCGTTCGGCCTCGAGATTTTCAATTAGAATGTCGAAGAGAATTGAAACTGCTTATGGAGCAATACCACATCCCTTTCTATTAGCACAGACTAAAATTCCAGCGGAGCGAACTCGGAGTCTCCAGAAGCCATTTTTCCTCATAGAAATTCACAGAAAAAGAAACTCTGAGGTGAAAAATGAAGGAGGAGAACCTGCGGCAAAAGAAAAGGACAATCGAAAATCCTAGAAATCTGAACCTAGTCTCACCTGGGATTTAAATAAATCCAAACTCAAAAGATTTTCAAACGACACTTTCTCTCAGGGCATTAACAGTAGGAAGTGTGATCGGTGAGGTTTGAACGAATGCTTGATGCGTGACAATCACCAGTCAGGTACAGTTTATACCGTCAATATGGTAGTTAATGTCAGTGACAGGCAAATCATGTCCTACGCCATTTTTGAAGAGATGTGAAGAGACGTGCGATGGTACTTGCTACATGGGGGTGATTTGAATTCTGATCCTTTCAACATCTGTACAACATATATGAGTCATATAGTTCGAATTATAACTCGAATTATAGTTCAGATTATAGCTCGGATTATAGTCCTTATGATTTGAATCATAACTAAATTCCTAATATGGATCGATATTCAGCCAATATGACTTGGAATATAATTTGCATTCATCCATTTAAACACGGTGAACATTAATAAAAAAAATAAATTTTATTTATTTGCATAAAAATGATTACAAAGTTCATATTACAAAAGCAAAAATACATAATTGCCTCAAAGCATCATCGGAGTGATTTACTTCAGCACAACCCTCCTCAATATCGCCAATCTCTTCTACCTGGGTGGTTGCATCGACTTTATTTATCTCAACAATGCACCGTGATATTTTTACAAATCTTCTTGTGCTGTCTTCTGTCACGGCCTTCAGACTCTCATCTGAAAAATTGATCGATAGAAGCTCGACACTATCGACAAAAAGATGCGCCCGAGCCATTATTTTATACCTCTCGAAATCTACGATGAATGCTGTCTTATAGGCCTAATTTATGATCTCAGCTTCTCTTCTCACCAGTCGATCTATTCTCTTGAAAGCATTCGTAGTGAGAGCTCCTGATCTAAGAGTTGACGGTATAGAAAATCCTGATCTTCTCTTTTTTCCTTCAGCTTTTCCTTCAAGTACTCTGCATTTGCCAAGGCCTCCTGAAGTTCATTCCGAGGTATAGACGACTCCTGCATCATCTGAATCCTTTTGGAGGTAGAACTCTCATCCCTCTAAGGTGTTTTCTTTTTGTGGCTCGATCTGTCTGAGATTCTGGCCCTCTTGGCTGAGCTTCTGTTAGGACTCCTTTGAGAATGAACATCACGAGAGGTAGTCTCGACCCCATCTTCTTTCGAGCATCCTCCTTAGGCACTCTATGTTGTTGCAGACTCGACAGCAGTCTCTCTTGGCCCCAGATCTTTGCCTCTCAAGATCCTCAATTTTTTTCTCAGTCCTCCTTAACTCATCATCTCGACGATCGATCATTTCTCGAACTTCTCGAAAAGCATCCTCAGAAGAGTTGTCTTTCTTGGTTAACACGATGGTGGTCGATCATTCCTGCTCCAAAAGATACTTTAGCTAGTTTGTTTCCTCCTTTGCCATCATAAGCTCTAATGCCAAAGCTTTAGAGGTGGAGCCGATGAAGCTGGCTAGATAATGCCAACATGTACAAAATTTATACCAAGATTATTGTATGCAGCAAGCTACAGAAGATCAAAAGAAAAGATCCAAAGACTCTTTACCTCAGTGAGAAACCTGAGGGCACCTATCATCCACTGTTGAGCCCCTTATTCGTCCAAGTACCGTCCCTCAATAGGACAGAAAGTTTCTTAGAAATTCTGCCACGAACTTGAGATTCTCCACTGCAGACAGAACAGAGTGCGTCGGTTGTAAAAAACTTGCTTGGGAATCAATTGAGGGAAGGTATTTGATAGGAGCCACCTGCTCTAAAGACTCCTTAGTCTCCATCGCCATCGCCGAAGCTTCTTCAGGACAATTGACTGCATCCATCATCTGTGTCTTCTCCACCAAAGTTTCCTTTGCCAAAAGCCTCTTTGGTGGAGCTTTCACCACAGCCTCCAATGGGAAAACCGTAGCCTCGACAATCAAAAGGAGCTTTTCATCTCCCACAATCGTGGTAGCTAGTTTAATGGCCGAAATCTTCACATCGCCATCCACTGGAGTTGAAGGACCGATGGACGAAAGTTTAGCCTATCTGCTTTGGACCGATGCTAGTCCAAGCTTCTTCAAGAGCTCTGAATTCATCTTGCCTCCGAGAGCTACAATGAAAATCTGGAATGAAGGGAGATTGCAATTGCCTCCTCAATGCCCTCGAAAAGTAAATTTAAAGGAGAAGATAGAAAGCCACCACTGGAGAAATTAAATTCTCGAAAAGACTACCATATGAGTGGTCCCATCAATTGCGATCATTCGCCATAAGCCTTACCTGTCGGGTTGACATCATCAATTTTAAATGCTGAGAGCATATGTAAAAGCACGAGAGCACACATCTCTAGATCCGAGGTATGACTTTAGAGATTCTCCTTTCGTTTAATTCTCAGACTCAAGAGTAGAGAAGTAGTGTTATCATGGTACTGCGAATACCTCGAATCGATGTGCTATCATAGAATATCCCAGGCCAGCGAGCTATCGTCGTGATTGCCAACCCAAGTACCGAGCTGAGGTATGTGGAGCTGAGCTATTTGCACCTAATCTACTGCATGACTTGTCTGTCACGTGAGCTTCTTCCATTATCTTGGCCTACCAGTTCTCCAACATGTGCAGTAGCTATCTACTCCGAATGGATAAGTTTAGATGTAACCAACTCCCCATATTTCGCGAGAGCAGATAAAGACTAGAATATCTCGCCCACTAACAGTATGTCCAATAACCCAACAACCTTGAAACCGCACGTTCCTATGGTTGTTGGACCATATTCTCTATAAATAGCTAAAGCTCTGAAGATGCAGATAAGTAACCCCTCTCAGAGAATCAATTGCTGCTTTCATTATTCTTTGATTCCTAACTTGAGCATTGGAGAATCCTCATCGGAGCGAAAACCTTCGATTCAGATTTTGTTTTGCAGGTCACTCCAGCACCACTGCGTAAGGCCCAGTCGCCCACCTTCCGACTTCAGCTGAAACAAGCAGCAACAAAAACCATTGCTTACTAACTTGTACATGTAAATTTTAGATTATACTCTACAAGTTTATTTGATTATTCTTAAAGCATAATTACCGGTTACAATGTAGAACAACAAAAGTTGCAGTAGTTAGTACCACTAGATTTTTCTAATTCATTACTGATTTAGTACAAAGTAGCCACCCAAATGGAAAATACATACTTTTATTTCCTTGTTTTTCTTCTTTCCAGCTACAACTGATTTCAGCCAAGTTAGAACAGGTAAAACAATAAAATACTGCAGATTTCTTTGCAAAAAAAAGAAAAACAGGTTTGTTAGTTATACTGCATTTGTTGAATAATAAACTTGGTTGATAACACTAAACATGGAATGTGCATTAGTATATAGCTCAATCAGTAAATATTGAATTAAACATCCCGGATGCAGCAAAACACTATATAATACAACCTCATAGTCGCACTAGGGAAATAGAGCAGAATAATTCAAGTTGAACATATCAAGATGGTGAGTTTAACTTTTCACTTATTCTCTTTGCCTGAACCCTTAGATTTCTTTTAAGCATTTTTTACTTCATTAATATTGGCTTGATCTATATAAACATCGTTAAATTTGTCTGTCTAAAACTTCTTTAAAAAGTTTACCTCGGACCTAATTACTAGTAATCAACAATCATCATTAGGATGGATGGGCATGCCAGATATGTTTCCATGGGCCAAAAACATAATTTGGTCCTGAAAATTCTCCCACCAGAAACCAAGTTCCTAGCTTAAGGACAAAAGAAAAAAATTATTTTCGATTGTATCTTAATGTCTCAGCCTTTTAACTCTTAAAAACAATGTGTGTGCTATCATGTTGACATGTGTTAACCGCCAACAAGTGTGGTTTAGCACATGTGCTCTGTTTTTACGCCAGTCTAGAGAGATAAGGCAAGCACAGGCACAAATTTAGATCCTTTCTCAATATTTACTAAGTTCCCAAGATTCTGGGACTTCACATAATGTTAAAATGGCACTTCAAGTCATATATAATTATGAGTAGATTTGAAGTTGTATAGCACACACACAGGTGAAAGTTTGCATATGATATCCTGTCACGGATGATTGGACAAAGATTAATATTTATGACAGGATGGAGGGTGAGAAGAAAACAGACACACAAAGTTGTTGATCTTAGATTTGTACCGAGCAGGAGGTTGTTCATAGGCCTACATTACTGAGAACCGGTGTTGGGATATAACATGCAAAGTGACAGACTTTGAGAATCATAAAGTATAGGATTGACTGATAAAAACCATAAGCATACATACAAGCTTTATAAAAAGCTTTACAAAAATCTTATCCTTGCTCAAATTATTCCTCTCACCACTTTCACCGAGTTCCTCTTTTAATGAAAAGTAAACAAGGGATCTGCTAGGGGTTAGAAGTTTCAGTTTAAGAAAATTTTAATTCTAGGCAAGAAAGCTCACATGTTTCTACAAAGGAAGAATGAAGGCAAAACCATTAAAGCTACTTGTTCTCAAATATTGACAATGAGCTGAGCTCCAATGAATGGATTTTTGAGTATTCAAAAGAATTCATTAGGTAGAGGTATAAGAAAAGAATTCATTCTTTAGACTGCGTTGCAGGGCCAGGAATTACAGAGAACCCTTGCATGTCCACCTAGAATTCAAGCTACCTAGAATTTTTACTCTGATAAGCATATGGACATAGGAGTCTTTGGATAGCTGAAAACCAATGTTGTAGGATCATTGGGAGGAGGTAAATGTTACCTCATAAGAATTAATGTTTACCCTTACCAGAGCAGCAACATAATCTTGCCAACACAATCTTATCAAATGGGAAATTGGCACTTGAAAGAGTATCCATCCCAATCTCATGTCCGTAGCAAGTTGAATTAATTAACTAGCCAAAGAAGCATAGCAAAGATTGATGCAGTTTCAACACATCTCTTTAAAAAGCGAAATCATCCATCCATTTTTCCTCAGATTACATACTAACCCTTCATATTTTACCCACAAACCCTAGCAGTACATCCCTTCAAATTTCTTCAACACCACAGATAAGATTTCAGCATATAATAATACAGAGAAAACATATACACACAGTCATCCTCTTCCCTTCACCGACAACCTCCTGATTCATCGCAGATCTTCCATTCATTCCATATGTCTGCTGCGTAATAAAAACCTTGGGCACTGAAATTCTTCTACGAGCCAAGAATTAACTTAGGACAGTTCAGAGGAGTAATTGTATTTTTAGTGACAAGAATAATTTCACCATCATGCATCTGGCATTCTATTGTATACAAGAATAAAGCAATTTTCCACTAATAAAACCAGAAAGCAACAATAAAAAAAGAAACAGAAATGCATTAAATGATAAAATAAACATGACATCAGATGAGGCAAAACTCGTCAGAACATATCCAATAAACCACAGTTCCAATTTCATAAAGTTGTCATTTCATGAAACAAAGCTACATGCATTTCTCCATCCACTCGCTTCGAATACCAATCTCCGACGTTAAAATACAGCAATCAACCCAAAAACAAGCAATCGTAAGGTCAGGCCCAGATAGATCCCTGATGCATCATCACATCAAATCACATTTTAAAAAGGGGGAAAAAAAAAGCGAAGCACGTAAAAGAAAAACGCAAAGATCAAGGGAGAGAGATACACACGGAAGATCAAGATTAGGGTGCTGGTTCATCTCGTTTTACTTGGCAACCATGCGGAGGATGAAGTCCTCGTAGTGGATGGTGCCATCCGGGCCGACGTCGACCTCGCGGATCCACTCGTCAAACTCGGCGGGATCGAGCTTCTCGCCGATGCTGGTGAGGACGTGGCGAAGGTCGGAGACGGAGACAACGCCGGTGGAGTCCTTGTCGAGGACGCGGAAGGCGTCGCGTAGCTGGCGGTCGAAGGGTTCCGGGCGGAGGTGCTTCCGCATGAGCTCCAGGAAACGGGGGAAGTCGAAGGGCGCGGTCAGACCCTCCGAGGCCGCGATCTCCTTCAGCTGGGCCTGGGTCGGGTTACCCCCGAGCGATCGCATCAGGATCCCCAGCTCCGACGCCGCGATCCGCCCGTCGCCGTCCGTGTCGAACAAAGCGAACGCCTCGCGCATCGAGGCCACCTGCTCCTCCGTCAGATCATTCCCCATCTCTCTCGCGCGCGGATGGGAATGGCCGAACGGAAGGGGCCTTTTAACGGGAAACTTTTCCTTTTCTTGCGGGTGGGTTGGAGTCGGGTGGAACTTAGCGTCTCATAGAGGAAACCCACACGGAAATCAACACTTAAAAATTTCTGGTGATAAAACTTTTTTTTTTTTTTGGTCATAAAATTTTATCAATTTTTAAAGTTTTAGCGTAAAACTTAAAAACTTGGAATTTAACTAGGATGTAATTACTGTTAAGGGTGTTTCTTGAGATATTTCCATCAGGTAATCGATTTTCTTCATACCTGTTGGGTATAAAATACCCACAGTCGAAGTTTCAATGGAATTGATCCTTGCGGGCTCCGTCCACGACTCCAAGAGGACTCCGCCCGGACTCCTACGGGAGTCGGGTTCGTCGCCAACTTCAACTGCCGGTAAGCTCCGTCTGGACTCTTACGGGAGCCGACTTCGCACCTGACTTTAATTGCAGGAGGACTCCGCCAGGACTCCTACGGGAGCCGGGCTCCGCCCACGACTTCAACCGCAAGGAGGACTCCGCCCGGACTCCTACGGGAGCCGGGCTCCGTCGCCAACTTCAACTGCCGGTAAGCTCCGTCCGGACTCCTACAGGAGCCGGACTTCGCACCTGACTTTAATTGCAGGAGGACTCCGCCCGAGCTCCGTCCGGACTCCTACGGGAGCCGGACTTCACACCTGACTTTAATTGCAGGAGGACTCCGCCCGGACTCCTACGGGAGCCGGGCTCCGTCCACGACTTCTACCGCAAGGAAGGCTCCGTCCGGACTCCTACGGGAGCCGGACTTCGTCACCAACTTCTACTGCAGGTAAGCCTTGTCCGGACTCCTACGGGAGCCGAACCTCGTCTTTGATTTTAATTGCAGGAAGGCTCTGCCCGGACTCGTACGGGAGCCGGGCTCCGTCACCGACTCCAACTGCTGATAAACTCCGTCCGGACTCCTACGGGAGCCGGACTTCGCACCTAACCCCTATTGCTGGGAAGACTCCACCCGGGCTCCTACGAGAGCCGGGCTTCGTCCACGACTTCTGCTGCAAGAAAGACTCCGTCCGGACTCCTACGGGAGCCGGACTCCTCCTGCGACTCCAACTGCAAGTAGACTGCATCCGGACCCCTACGGGAGTCGGACTCCGTCTTCTATTCCGACTGCAAGAAGACCTCGCTATTAACTCCAACCGAACTTCGGCCGACAAGTCTGTACCCCCTGACAGGCCGTATTAATGGCCACGATTCTGCTCCACTCCCTGCGGCGGATCCTGCGTAGCTCCATTACCCCCTGACAAGCCATATTAACGGCCACGATTCTGCTCCACTCCCTGCGGCGGATTCTGTGCGATTCCACCACTCCCTGACAAGTCACGACAGCGGACGCGCTCCACTCTCCGTAACTGATTCCACGTGGCGAGCCACAGCGATAGCCACGATCCCGCTCCACTACCATCCGCAATAAATTCCTCCTGATCTGGGTGGCCCATGACCGGACGGTTACAGGCATCACTGTCAATTTGTTGCCCCCTCCGTCTATAAAAAGGGGGACCCCAGATACGTTATTCTATAAGCTCTTGTTTTTACCTAAAAACTCTGCAAAAATTTTCGTTCGAGCACTCCATTCTTGTTGAGGCAGAGAACTGACTTGAGCGTCGGAGGATCTTGCCGGAGCAACCCCACCTCTGGTTTAGACTTCTTTTGCAGGTCCCGACGGCGACCGTGACTCCCTTGACTCCAGCTTCTCCGATGCAATGGGATTTTTGCACCAACAATACCTATCATGATTCGTCTCAGTATCCTATCAAAGTGGAGGTTGGCCACCTATCAATACAGGAAAAATCTTCATCATGAAGCTCTTCATTCACAAGAACCTAAAAAAAAATAGGTTCACCAGATATGTTTCCGATGAAGGATATGCTTAAGTTAATCAAAACTTCAGCAACTAGTACAGTGAAAGAAAAAAAGTAACAAAATTTTAGCTCTCTTTTTTTAAAAAAAAATTACTTACCTTCAGTAACCAGTACAGTGAAAGAAAAAAAAGTGGTAGAATTTGAGCTCTCTTTTTTCAAAAAAAATTACTTACCTGAGAATTTCTTTTACTTTCCTTTATATGAAGAGAGAATAGCTATCTATTATCATTGAGCTCGATAATGACTTTGGAGAACCTGCATCTGCTAGAGATACCAAGTTCTTGTTACGTGCGTCAAGCACCAATGAAAATTATGTATATCATCCTCAAGGATTATGTACGCTAGTTAAGCCCACATGCACATAATTAGGAAAAATAGGCTTGAGATCTTCAAATATGTAATCTGCTTTGTTTTCTACCGAGCAGATCAATCATCATCGCTTATTGAGGTTAGTCAGTTGTATAATATTAATTGAGCCAGCTCTTCAATGCGATTTTGTACTTTATTCAAATGGGCTAGATCTCTATGTTGAGGTTCATTCTCTACGACCCATCCTTGAGGATCTGGATCTCATCATCGAACGGATGAAGCATGTTGGTGATCTGGTTTGGCACTGAGTCGAGGTGGGACCTTAGCTAAATCCAAAGTCATCTGATCCTTTTGGTCTATCAATTCTGTGGTCAGTTGACGTATGAGCTTGAGGTCGATCTCTCTTCGAGGTCATGGATTCAACTATTTCTCCTTAAGTCGATGCCACTCTGGGGTCTTCTATCCTTCATGCTCTTTTTTTTTTACTAGGAAAGTTGTCAATACATGTAAAAATAATAAATCACCTGTTAGATATATGTCTTAGAAGCCAATCAGACCGACACATTTATTTATTTTAAGATATAATTTTTTATTTATTTTTTTTATTATTAATAAAATTAAGTTTTTTAATTTTATTCATATTGTAAATGTTGTTGGGTTCCGATCATATAGCGGAATATAATTTTTTTAAAAAAAATTAACATGCATATCAAAAGCTTTAACAATTAAAACTAGCCAACCAAAACTCAAACTCTAGAACCACCTTGTAGATCTCGAACAAATTAAAATCAAGCATACAAAGAGTTAGAAACTTATACTTTCTAAAATAAGCATTAAAATAAAATGATAATCTCCACAAGATTTCAAAGTAGAAGTCCTCTAACGATGATCCATACGGAAGATGATCAAGGTCCTTCCCAATTGGTGTAGCACCGCAGCCTTTTCTTTACAAGTATACTGCCAGCTTCCTTCTTCAAGAATAATCACATCAATATCTGTTTTCCTTTGATTCCTCCACTAGGACCACGCCAATAGAGTTTTCTTCAAAAATATCACAACCTAGAATTTGATTTTGTACTCCAATATATGGAAAAATCAAGCCCTAGGACAAGCATACCACACTTGCCTTTTTTCTCATCTCTATTCTTTCTATTTTTTTCACTCAATTTTCTTGTCTTTTTGCTTTGATTTTTTTTCTAACTTTTTTCTCTCTTATCACATGCCTAAAAATTGATTTTTTCAAGATTTTAGCCCATGTGGGACATCCCATATAAATATGGGATGAAAGAACGGTAGAGAGTCCCAAGGGGTGCCAACTCTTGGTGCTCTACCTTCCCATACAGAGAATTAAATCTTCAATAAATTAATTGGCACAGAAGAGCCTTCATATAGAAGGACTCCTCCTCTTCTATACCTCATAAATTTTTTGGATTAATTTAGCATGTGATAATTAAGAAATGAGTGGATAAATAGAAGGTGGTTAGGTGCCTTAATGCAGAAGGACTCTTCCTTCTCTTAGGCACCAATAAATATAGGGTGGCAAAAAATAAATGGCATGAACTTGATGGTGCGGAGGACTCTTTTTCCATCTAAAATGCTTCCAAGATAAGAAAATAAATCAAATAAATTGGACCTAATCTAATTAGATCAAAAGCATTAGGTTAAGACTAGCCCAAATTCATTTGAACTAATCTAATTGAGAACTTGGGTTAATATAATATGCTAGCATATCAAATTAACCCCTAGAATTTATATTAAATCCTAACTAAATTAGATCAAGATCAAATCCTTAAGTATGTAACCAATTGGTTTCCAAATATATTAGATATATATCCTAGAAGCCAATCTAGCTGACACATTGTAATATATCTAGGGCACAATTTTGTACTTAATATATTGATTTAATCAATAAATGGGCAAATTTTATTTTCATTCAAGATTGATGGATCCTTGAATCGTTCATGGTATCAATACTTCAATACATATTCTCAAGGTATTGGTAAATGTAGGCGATTTCATGCATGTATTTCGAATTTTTTTTGAAAAAATTACAGCAGAAGACAGTTAGATTAATCAAATTAATCTAACATGCATATGATCTAATCATCAAATCAACTTACTCTAAAATCTATGATATGATATATTGTATATAAAATCTAAAAAATACTGAAGATAAAATCAGCATGCATGCATGTGAGCAGTAAATCACATCTACTTCTAATCTGAGTTTAGAACTCGATACTTGAGCACGGATCGATGATCTCCACTACTGAGAAGATGGTAGAGAAGGTCCTTGCTGGTTGCTCATAGCCACACATGCATCCGATCTCTACAAAAAATTCACTTGAAGCCCCGATCTGATCGATCTTCTCGGGAGTACTAGCTCACGTGAAGATCTTCTTCTTGGTTGATTTGGATCCTTTCTTCAAAATCTCTGAAATCTTTTCAGAAATTGAAGATGAACTTCTAGAGGAGATGAAGAGGTGAAAGAAAGATGAAGAAGAAAATAATTTTTTTCTAATTTATTTTTCCTTCCCAAACCCTTAGAACTAAAAACTTAAAATTCAGATTTTTGCGCACACCCTAAGAGAGAGGATCCTTTTCTCTATTTTTCACGTCATGAACCATGCCCAAACTTCCACCAGGTGAAGAGCTCTCTTCTGGTATCTTACACACATAAAAAAACCATAAAAGTTCCTTTTATATGCATGTAAGGAGGTGGGGTGAAGAGCTTAGTGATCTTGGACTCTTACAGGATTCCGCCTTCCTTCACAACTCCATGTCCCAAAATATGCCAAAAAAATATGGGACATCCCTTCCCATATTTTTTCACGATAAATCAATTCTCTAAGTGATCTCTTACAAAAAATATTCTCAAAATGTCACACATATAAGGAGAAAATTTTTTTTTGGCATGGAGAGGTTGATTTGGATGAGAACAGATTTTCTTGATAAGGAATATTTTGAAATTCAATTTCAAAATTTTTTTTTATCAAAATCAAATTAGATTTGGATGTAAGATAGAGAAGAAAAAAGACTCTTTGTTGTAAAAAAATCTCATACAAAATAATTTTGTGCATGAAGATATATGGGGTGCAAACTGGATTGGTGCAAGGGAGAAGAATCCTATTCCAATAAGGACTCTTAATTTTCTTATTTGAATCCAAACCAAATCACATCTGATTTAGTCCAAATAAAATATATAAAACTGAATCTAATTAAGTTTATAAATTTTTAATCAAATCTTAATCAAATTAAGAATTGATTGAATCAAATTCCTGATCAAATTATGAACAATTCTTCCTTAGTGATTAAGTCATCTCATAACCTAATCGAGTCAAACCTAATTGAATCTAATTCAATTAGATTTTATTTAATCCTCTTTACTTAATCAAATTGAGCTAATTAATAATCTAATTATTAATTAATTTTTTATTAATTTACTAACACTTGGTGAATTAATTTATTGTAACTTTTGCATAAGATTAACTATCAATCAAATTGATGATTAAGCCCTTTAATGATTCTCAATCATTGATCAGCCACATGAAGTCAGAAACTTCTTTTGAGTGTGACCCCATAAGTTTGAACCTAAGTCGGTAGCACAAGAACATCTTCTGAATCAATCGATATAACCATCTAGCAATAATGACGAAGCAACATTCAAGAACCTATTGGCGTATGGTTATCGTATAATTCATCCTTTTGACCCTAATGCTCAAGAATAATTTAAAATTTAACTATCAATCCTAGATAAATCATTCATATTATTTTTTAATCTTTCTCAAATCCATCACATAGATTATCTGAGCTCAAATTTTGTTAAATCGAAATACACTGATGCATATCTCCTACTAATTCAGAGGGGTCAATCCTATTTTGATTCACTCATCGACTTGACAAGTACTTGACTGTACCCAAAAATCTTTCATCACTGAATTAAAAACTCAGTTAGTCTGATATCAAAGTACAGTGAGTTGCTTGCAAATCTCGTGGTGATCTTAAGTTGGAGGGACACTTATACCCATACCCTTCGTGAGCTATCCTTGATAGAAGAGTGCTCCGCAGTTGATCACGTTCAGTGATGATGTACTTTTACATCTCATCTGCATGCTATACTAGTATCTCCATACCATTTGGTTACGAAGACAACCAACACATATAGTACACAATGATCTACACTTGATATCGCTATCATTCTAGTAATAGTGTATCGTTTGGTCGTGAACCAATTTAAGAACTACGCGATAAATCTTTTTTTATCGATCAAAGTAGTCCTAAGGACTTCATCACAATGTAAAAGTTCGTTAGAAGATATATCCTTGTGATAAAAAATATCAAATAATTTTTATTATTTATCAATTCATATACAATTATAGTTAGCATAATCATCAGATGATTGACTTTAAGTCATATTTTCCAACAACTCCCACTTGGACTAAAGTCAATCAGTATAGTATCATATACCCATCTTTGATTTATCATCTCAAAACTCCTAGATACTGAGGCTTTAATAAATGGGTTGGTCAAGTTTTTCTTTCTGTCGATCTTCTAAAAATTGACATCACCTTAATAGATTTTTCGAATAAAGTGGTAGCGATGTAAAATACTTGGTAAGCTAATGGGACTTCGGCTTCTAGGTATGAGCTATGGCCCCAGTGCTGTACAAATAGCAGGACCATCATCGGAGGGTGCCACTCCTAGCTTGCCAATGAATCTGTACAATCACATAGATTCTTTGCAAGCATCAAATACTACAATGCATTCTACCTCGCAATTTGAATTTGGCTATATTTTTCTGTTTAGAATCTTTTCAGCAGATTGCTCTATTATTTAGGATAAGGATGTATTCTGATACATTCTTACTATTATTATATCTAACAAAAAATTAAAATCAAATTCTACAAGTTTTAAGTTAGATTCTGCATAACCGAATCATCGATCCTTAGTATTTCTCAAATACCTAAGGATGTCCTACCAATGATTCTAATCCGGATCTTGCAAGTATCCACTCACTATCCTAGTGAGTATACCATATTCGATCTCATACATGATGTAATGATAGAATAAATTTTACTCATAAACATCCTATGTATGTTAGACTGAGAAAATCCAAGCAGCCTCTTAGATCTATTTCTATAGATCTTCATCACTAAGATGAGAGATGCTTTTCTCAAAGTCCTTTATGGAGAACAATAATAACAATGAAATCTTTATTCCCTGTAATATAAGAAATGTTATTCTCGATTAAAAAAAAAATTATTCACATACAAGATAAGAAATACACTCATAGAACTATTAATTCATTTGTATTTATAGGGTTCTTTTTCGTTCTCAACGAAGTTATGCATTTTGATCACTTATCAAACTACACGTTTCAACTCTAAAATATTTAGCATTGCCACAAAAGAAAATATCTTGTTATGGTCCATATCATAATATTGACAATATCCTTAGACAACCAAACGAGCTTTGTAGATCTCCACCTTCTCATCTATGCTACTTTGATCCTATTGAAGATCCACTTACACTCTATGGGCATTATCTTTCGAGTGGATCAACGAGTGTCCATACGCCATTCACCTTCATGGACTCCATTTGGGACCTATGGCTCCAAGCCATTATTCGAAGTCAAACCTCTGCATGACATCCATGTAGGTGATCAAATCCTTGTTATTCTCATCAAGTTTAATAGGATCACATCCCAAAACTAGATACCAAAGTATCTATCCGACGGACCTGGTACTCTATCAGATCTCCTTAATGGTGCCTCTACAATGGGTTCCGAGTATGATCTGATCAAATCCAATTCTATGGGTTCACTAGATTGTGTCAATTCTTCTACTTATTGAACTTCATAAGTTTCACATTGAAGGTATCAGTACGTTCACCAAGGTACTCTTTTTTTTAAAAGAAATATCGAACAACTTTTGTTCTTTAGTAAGGTAAAAGTTATATCCCCTAGATTCTTTCGAATTATCCTGTAGAATAATATATATAGGATCAAGATCCAAGCTAATCTGTCTACAAATATTTGACATAAAACAAACACTCTCAAATCCTAAGATAAGAAAGTATCAGCTTATGCCTAGTCCATATCTCATATGGAGTCTTTGTGACTGATTAATTCAGAATTCAGTTCAGAACATAACAAATAGTCTTAAGAGCATAACCTTAAATGGAGACTGACAGATTTGTAAATCTCATTATGGATCGAACTATGTCTAACAAAGTCGATTCTAATAAGAGAGAATCTATTCTCTTCTAGATATGTCAAAAACTCACCGGACGGGCATTCTTCTCTTTGGTCTGACTAAAGGATTTCAATGCTCTCTTCAGTTTGTTTCTCTACTTTCTTATAGAATCATTTAAATATTTCAAATAATTCAAAATTTATAACAAATATATTCATAGATCCAATACATCAGTATGTATCAGACTCAGAATATCATTAGCTCGTTCACCTTTTCTAGCAAAAGGTGACTTGATCATCTTACTAAGGAGATAAGATTGACAGGGTGATAATGATTCACAATCATTGACCTCAAGAATTATCGTCTATTGATCCTATTCTTATTTATATGATCGAGCATAAATTGCCAAAGGTAGGCTTTCATGACATTATCTACTTTAAAAAGTTTGTTTGATTGTGTACAATACACTAACAGACTGTGACTATTCATAAATATCATTTTTCAGTTATCCACATGATTTTGACATCATTCATAATGATATCATAAAATCATTAGACAGTAGTGACAATCACTAAAACGATATTGTTAGAATTGAAAATAGGCTCGATAATTTTTAAAATCAAGATTGGAACATAACTTCCAACTCTAATATTCAGGAACCTCTTGCTGTTTTTAAACTTTCTACTAATCTGAAGTTATTGCAATAGTTTGCATAGACTTTCGATATCCAATATCTAGGTAGTAGTGTCACAGATAGAGAAATCACAAGATATTATCATATAAGTATCATGTTCAGCAATCCTTTACTGATTTCTCTTCCTTAGCCTGTTTGGGTCAAGGGACTCTGCCAGATTAGGTTAATTTTAGACTCTTTTGTTAGTTCAGACTCATTAGTCCAAGCACGACTCTTTGCACCTTCTTTTTTTTTCTCAAAGAATTATTGTCACACTGAAGACATATCTTCAGAGGTATACAAGAACTCCTTCAATATTTGAAGAATTTTCTCCCACTGAGTATTATCAAATTTATAACTAAATTCATATTTTTTGTTGCTCTCAATAACATCACATAATGATATGATCATTTGGTTACTTCTGATAAGTACCTTTGATCGCATCATATGTGTTGGATGTGAGAATTTTAGGTGCTAGATCCATAATCATATATAGGATCCATTCGTGCTCTAGAACTATTTATAACTTCTGATATCAATTATCGAAGTTGGATCCTATAAGTTAGTCACTGTCAAACAGTGAATGGAGCACCGTACATCTAGTCATAACTGAAAGAAAAATACAAGACCTCTAAATTTATGAATTGATTGAGCTTAAAGACTTTGACTTTAGTCTAAAGATTTTCTCACTATTTTATATGAATTGGTAGCCTCTATCTCCAATTCGAAAAATTCCTTAATTTTTTAGTGCGTACTAGAATCTACACAGACTGCATACAAGCCCGAGGATGGCTCGATCAACCCATATGTATCTATGAGTAGGTTCTTAACCAATTGTTTCTTCAAATAATTTTTAGTAATTAATTTTATCTCAAATTTTATTTCAGTAGGCGATGGACCTTACTGAAAGTTTTGGTTAGGTCAAACCATTAACATGAATTTACTTAGTGTTTCTAACTAATAAATGATCAGACTCGAGGAAGGCTCGATCAACCCAACTATTATCAAATAGTACAATAGAGTCATCATATGATGAATGATAATTTCATCATTCAGAGAGAATACCAGACGGATGGCACCTGCAATGTCAATCTGAAATAATAGATCCATTATCATTCACCTTAATAGGAGGCTATGATCTAGTTATCTCCATAACTAGCTCATTTTATGGACCTAATAATTTAGAAGATTTAAGAATTAGTTTAAAGAAAAAATGAGAAGAGATCAACCAGTAAACCACAATCCTCTCACTGGCTTCACTAAGTCATTGAATTAGATTAAAGTCATGCTGGTTGAACTGGCACCTAGATTAGTCACATTGATCAATCTTAATGGCATGAGTCAACTCGAATCACTTAGCAATCTAATCAAAATATAATTCATCAAATTGACCAAGTAAATGAGATCAGTGGGAGGATCTGCTAAGCTTGCCTTAGACACCATTAAAATGGTTAGGTAAGCCACTCTCAATTAAAAATCACCTGTCAGAATACCGAACTTATCTAAGACACTAATTGATTAATTAGTTTTGATTTGATCAACCTAATGATTCGGGTTCAACCATTGAGTCATAATCAAGGTCTATTTGGTCTAATCAAAGACATGAACTTAATCATCTATAACTATTGTATTGGTTCTAAAAAAATTCTGATTTAATCTAATTCAATATTTGGTTAGATTTAATCAATTTCTCTAGTTAGTCCATTAACTTTTTGATTCTAATCTTAGGTCTAATTCAATTAAAAAGTCTTGATTTGAGCTAACCCATGCCCTCATATTTTATGCGAATGATATTAGATCTTTAATTCATAATTCTAGATCTAATCGATTCTATACTTAATTCTTAATTAAGTTCAGCATCAACATGAGTTTAGGTTATGATTTGAAATAATTTCAACCTTTCATTTTATAAATAATTTATAATAAATATTATGCAAAAATTTTTTATTCTAAAATTAGATCGACTTAATCAACATTGAGCCAGCTACATATAGAGACTGGTCAACTCAGTTTAAAACTGGGTTGGCTCAGTAATTGTGCGAGTATGATTTAAGGAGTTTTAGATCTAAAAATTTTTGTATAACATTAAAATAAAATCAATCATAATACTTTTAGATTATATCTAAAATTTTTTATGATTCAAGATTTTATTTTTTTATAATTAAAATAATTTTAATCACATAGATTAGATGTCTTATTTTTTATACAACTTTGTATCACATACAACAAAGCTATAGTTTCAAGATCTAGGATTTTGCAAAAAGATAAGTTTTTCCTTTCATGTTCTTTTTCATGGGATCTAATTATATGGTACCTCTATACATCATAAGAGCAACCCATTAAATAGAAAGAGAGGGCCTTTAAACCCTTTTTGCTCCTATGATCGGATGGCTTGATGATCAACCCAATCCAAGTACTTGCTAATCAGATTATCTAATTTAATCACATATCATATATACATGAATTTAGATCTAATCTAAATTATATTAGATCTAATTATAATTTTAGATCACATCTAAATTAGATCATAAACATCACATGTATGATATAAAATCAGATTTTATCAACGATCAGTACAAACTAAGACAATCTTTTCACTGTAAGGGGTAAACCCTACAGTAGGATAACCTTATATTAGTTTGTGGGATTAATCATTCATTAAATTTAGATCAAAATATCACATATCAGATCTAAATAAATTAAATTTTAGATTTAATATGCACATAAATCATATCATAACGAACCTAGGCTCTGATATCACTGTTAGTGAACGTAGGCGATTTCATGTATATATTTTGAAACTTATTTAAAAAATTATAGCGAAAGATAATTAGATTAATCAAATTAATCTAATATGTATATGATCTAATCATCAAATCAACCTACTCTAAGATCTATGACATGATATATTGCATATAAAATCTAAAAAATACTAAAGATAAAATCAGTATGCATGTATGTAAGCAGTAAATAACATCTACTTCTAATATGAGTTCAAAACTCGATACTTGAGCACGGATTGATGATCTCCACTATTAAGAAGATGGTAGAGAAGGTTCTTGCTGGTTGCTCATAGCCTCACATGCATCCAACCTCCAATAAAAATCCACTCAAAGTCCCGATCTGATCGATCTTCTCGGGAGTACTAGCTCACGTGAAGACTTTCTTCTTGACTGATTTGGATCTTTTTTTTAAATATCTGAAACCTTTTCAGAGGTTGAAGATGAACTTCTAGAGGAGATGAAGAGGTAAAAAAAAAGACGAAGAAGAAAATAATTTTTTTCTAATTCATTCTTTCTTCCCAAATCCTTAGAACCAAAAATCTAAAATTTAGATTTTTACGCACACTCCAAGAGAGAGGACCCTCCTCTCTATTTTTCATGCCATGAACCATGCCCAAACTTTTACCACATGAAGAGCTCTCTTCTGATATCTTACACACATAAAAGAAACTACAAAATCCCCTTTTATAGATATGTAAGGAGGTGGGGTGAAGAGTCCTAGTGATCCTGGACTCTTATAGGATTCTGCCTCTCTTCATAACTCCATATCCCAAAACATGCCAAAAGAATATGGGATATCCCTTTCCATATTTTTTTACAATAAATCAGTTCTCCAACTGATCTTCCACAAATAATCTCCTTAAAATATCACATATATAATCAGAAAAAAAATTTATTGGCATGGAGAGGTTGATATAGATGAGAACAGATTCTCCTGATAAGAAATATTTTGAAATCTAATTTTAAAATTTTTCTTTTATCAAAACTAAATCAGATTTAGAAGTAAGATAGAAAAAGAAAAAGACTTTGGTGTAAAAAAATTTCACACAAAATAATTTTGTGCATAGAGATATATGGGGTGCAAACTGAGTTGACGCAAGGGAGAAGAGTCCAATTCCAATAAGGACTCTTAATTTCCTTATTTGAATCTAAACCAAATCACACCTGATTTATCCCAAATAAAATATATAAAATTCAATCTAATTAGATTCATAAATTTTTAATCAAATTTTAATCAAATTAAGAATTGATTGAAATAAAATCTTGATCAAATCAGAAATAATTCTCCCTTAGCGATTAAGTCATCTCATAACTTAATCGGGTCAAACCTAATTGAATCTAATTCAATTAGATTTTATTTAATCTTCTTTGTTCAATCAAATTGAACTAATCAGCAATCTAATTACTAATTAATTTTTTATTAATTTACTAACACTTGATAAATTAATTTATTATAATTTTTACATAAAATTAACCATCAATCGAATTGACGATTAAGACCTTGAATGATTTTCAATCATTGATTAGCCACATGATCAGTCATAAATTTTTTTTGAGTGCGACCCCGTAGGTTCAAACCTAAACCAGTAGCACAGGAATACCTTTCTAAACCAATTGATGTAACCATCTAGCAATGATGACTCGACGTTCGGATAGGTCGAATGAAGGTGAAGCAACATTCAAGAACCTATTGGCATATGGTTACCATATAATTCATCTTTTTGACCCTAATGCTCAGGGATGACCTAAGATTTAACTATCAATCCTAGATAAGTCATCCACATTATTTTTCAATCTTTCTCAAATCCATCATATAGATTATGCAGGCCTAGGTTTTGCTAAATTAAAATATACTGATGCATATCTCTTACTAATTTGGAGGGATCAATCCCATCTTGACTCATGTACCAACTTGATAAGTACTTGACTGTATCCAAAAATTTTTCATCACTAAATTAAAAACTCAGTTAGTCTGACACCAAAGTACAGTGAATTGCTTGCAAGTCACCGTGGTGATCTCAGATCGGAGGGATACTTGTATCCATACCCTTCGTGAGCTATCCTTGACAGCAAAGTGCTCCGCTGTTGGTCACGTTCAGTGATGATGTACTCTTATATCTTATCTGTATGTCATACCAGTATCTCCATACCATTTGGTTACGAAGGTAACCAATGCATATGGCACACAATGACCTACACTTGATATCACTATTATCCTAGTAATACATATCGTTTGGTCGCAAATCAATTTAAGGACTACACGATAAATCCTCTTTTATCGATCAAAGTAGTCCTAAGAACTTCATCATAACATAGGAGTTCGTTAGAAGATGTATCTTTATGATAAAAAATATCAAATAATTTTTATTATTTATCAATTCATATACAATTATAGTTAGCACAATTATTACATGATTAGCTTTAGGATATATTTTCCAATACTTGAATCGTTCATGGTATTAATACTTTAATACATATTCTCAAAATATTGAGAATTAGAGGTATATATAATTAATTCTAAATACTTTCGATCATAGTATCATCTTGAGGACGGTGATCGATCCGGATAGATCGATGCACAGATCACTTCCTTCGGAGTAGATGAGTCTCTGATCTATGGTATAAAAACACTGAGCGATGAGTACATATAATTATTAGAGAACAACTAGTATTGGGCATGACCATATGAGAAATTATTTAAATTTTTAATCAATCATTAGTGATTGTCTCGATGCGATAGTTATGTGAATAATCTTTTGATCTGCGATGGTGCGACTACTCGTAATGAGACTACTGAAGTTTGACTGATATATAAACATGATCGCATTGAAATCTTATAGTGGATGTTGGTGACAGTTGGTCTACTGTAGGAGTAGGGTGCGTATCTAGATGGAATCTATCGACCTTGATAGAGAGAAGTAGTTCTATGAGATTTGAGATGTTAAGTCTGAGAGTTTATGGCCACAGTAGTGTAATTGATCAAAAAAAATTTCTATGAGGATTACAATTGGACTTAAGCTGATCGAATCTATCATATGACTGGTGATGAGGTTTGATGATTTATCCATGACCTGCCATCTAGTCAGAACTCATAATAGAGGGATTGAATCATATGTTAGCTACACCTTGAGATTCTTTTTCAATTCTACTGGATTATCACTATATATTGTTAGGTGTCATTAGTGGATTATGAGAGCTCACTAGGGTTGCTTAGGATCAACATAAAAGAATTATGTCCAACAAATCAATCGTATATGGGATACGATAGGGTGTTTTTCTATATTTTATCTTCCAAACTCATGTACTTGACATTATTAATTAATAAAATAGACTTTTTGATTCATTATATGCTGCATCTTATTATTATTTTAAGATTATAATGAACCTCATAGGCCTGGACAATGGTTTTAAGGTCGTGATGAGATCACGCCAGTGAGATCTAAACCTTTGATAGTCCTGATCTAAAATATTTTCAGCCATTAGTTCATTGAGTCAGAAATCAATGAGAGCAGTAAGACTGGCACATTCTATATACACTCAGTGATGAGGGTGGTTGATCTCACAACCACTTGTGCGGTGATACTAATATAAAAATATGAGTGCTCATTAGAGAATGAGTTCACTGAATTGACCTACGAGAGAACATCTGATGGAGTCTTATTTACATATCAGCTAATTATTCTCTAGTGAAAATTGTGCAAGTGATCCTTTGATCTGAGATCACCATGGTACCTGATGTATATGAATGCATATTTTGGTTCACTTCTTAACTTGATTCTCTGATCCTTGTGTAGGATATTCTAGATGTGGTGAAGTATACACGGAGGTTGTAATTGGTTAATAAGGGATCGATCACTCCTAATAAGGGGAGCGAATATCCTATATGATTTCATAGGTTGATGATTTCAAAAGTCTTTGGCTAAAGTAGGATGATAATTAGAAAGAGATTTCTAATATATCATCAACTAAATTATCATTTTTTGATCGAGATACATTTAGATAAGTAATTGGGCTTAACATGATTCTCTGTCCAAAGCTCATTTGAGATATTATTTGATTGAAGAATTGAATTGCATGATAATTTATCACTGAAGGGTATTTTGATAATTTTTATCAAATTTTATCTTTTTCAGATAGTCACGATATATTGCTATATGTCAATCTTGACTTGTGGACTCATAAAAATTAAAAGAGTTTAATTCAAAAATTAATTAGAAAGAGTCCTAGTTAATTGGGATACTTAGACTGACCTAGTCTAATCAAATTAGGATTTGGTCAAGAGCCTGAGTTCACTGCTGGCTAGATTTAAAATCTAATGGATCACACACTTTAAGATTTAATCTTGATTTGATTTAATTAAAACTTATTATAAATTTTAGAGGTTAATTTGATATGCTAGCTGTTGGATTTTGGGGTTTGGTGTATACATATGTGTTTCAAAACTTTTATTTTCTAAATACCATAGCGGAGAATAAGATTAAAATATTTTTAATCTAAATTTTTCATGCATAAAAATATAAAACCACATGGATCTATTTCATATGCTGAAATTGATATATGCTGGAATTTAGATTGTGATTAAATCACATACCTGTTTCATAATCTCTTTCTTCAAATCTGGATTTGAAAGAAACAAAGCTCTTTGTTAGCCGTACAAATATCCAACCTCTACGAGTATCTATTCGGGATTAGCCTGGAATAGTCTTCTTTAATCTAAATTTTGATTTTTCAAAATTCAACCTGCTGAATCTGAACAAAGCATGGATCGCGATCAACACTTGATCTTTCTCCTTCTCCTCGATCTTCTTCTCTTTTTCTCTAGAGTTTCTCCTTGTTATATGCTACTACCAGATATTAGAAATCAGTAAGAAAGAGGCACCCAAACTCCTTTGGGCATGAAACTTCTTGGGATGCACATCCCAAGGAAGGGGTGTATAGAACACCCGAGAGAAGAGAAAGGGAGAGGAAGAGAGGGTGTGGGGAGAGCCTTTGGGTATGAGAGGCTGCTGATTTTTATGCTCTAGGGATCTTAGGGTAGGTCCTTTTAAATAGGCATAAGAATTGAATCCTATTCAATCTTATAATATAAGTCCTACTTGCATTAGGATTCCTATTAATTTAAGTTATCCAACTTACATTAGGAAGCCCATTAGATGCCAATTATTGGAGCCCTTGCACTCATAATTAGACACCCTCTTTTGCACTCAAGAGACACCCCACATGAAAAATAAAGGCCCTCTAATTAATGGACACGTCCAAATTGATCAAGTCAAAGTGGCAACCTATAATAACTATCAAGGAGATTCATAAGGGACTTGCATCTTTAATTTATGTGATCCATAACCTTAGACACCCAATAATTGAAGTCTCATGAATTTTATTCATGTAGATTATTAGTAGATAATTAAGTTAAAATTTATTTATCAAATAAGTAATCCCAACAGAAAGAGAAATTGGATCCAACCATGTGCTAGCAAGATTACCATGAACTCAATGGATTTTTCTAAATCTAATTGACACTTCATAAGCTCAATTACTTATTCCAGACCTAATCCCTTTGTTGTGTGACTTTATAGGTTCAATTTTATCTGATAGTGAGATATACAATGATCTCTATCATCGTATCATTGAAACTCTTTTCAATGGGTCGGAATAATTTCACTCTAATTCAATAAGGATTGTCGATCCAGAACAACCCTAGTGAGCTCTCACAATCGACTAGTGAACCTAGCAGTATGTAGTGGCAACCCAATAGAACTGAAATGAACCTTTAGGTATAGTTAACGTGCGATTCAGTCCCTCCAAAGATATTATGGTTTTTGTGATCACCTATCACAAGAAGTAAAATTTATAGGCTATTCCTATAGAAATCTTCAAAAGATCTCTACTCAGAAAAGCTATTTCACATCCTTTCTTGGAGTCGATATCTCACATCGTCTCGTTGTAGGTTCTGGGATCATCTCTATGTTTCCTATCCCTATGAGAAATAATTTTCTCTACATCCTTTGTTAAACATACTCAAGTACCTTTCGAGAGGATTGAAAATCCTACTATGTATACGAAGTGGAGGAGGAATACACGTCTACTGGCTCATGATTAATATGTTCTTGAGGTCCCAAGGCTCCCTGCTCTTCAGAGATATTCTCTTAGAGCTTAACTTTTCTCCCACTGCTTCATCTTGGTTAAATAATTTTTCAAAAGATAGTATTGAGTCACAATCACATTATAATCCCATCGAAAAGTAATATCCCAAATTTTTTTAAGAAGAGCTTTATAGACCCATCCTTTAATATATCCACCTGCTGTCCTAGACACAGGTTGGACATCCTTGAATCTCAAAATAATCAAGATTTAGTTTTCACCATATCATATCTTATATGGTGTGGTAGAAACAGGTTTAGAGAGAACCCAATTTCATAGAAATAAAGTATGTCCCTAAAGAAATATAAATAAATCAGTGAATTTCATTATGAACCAGATCATATTTCATATAGTCTCATGACTCTTCTTATCTCATTGAGCTGAGATTTACTAAGAGGGATCCAATATGAAATAATACCATTTTATGAGATAATCAAAAAATTTCTTTCAATGATATTGCATCCTCGATCCGATCGAAGTACCTTCAAAATTTTTTAATTTATTTCTCTACTTATATTTGAATTCTTTGAATCTTTCAAAAATTTAGATTTGTATCTTATATATAAAGTAGAGACAACTCTTTGGTTAGCACATCACATGGGCCACATACATCAAATGTGCATCAGGATAAGTATCTCAGTGCTCCTTTTTCTCTTGTCCCACAAGAGTAGCTTGGTCAATTTTCTCAAAGAGATGATGTACAAACTAGATTTGACTCAATAGTCAATGAGCTCAAGCCCATATTTTTTCAGTTTGTTAATCATTTCTTTTCCAATATGACTTACCTAGATTTATTTATTTCAATTTTAGATCTCTCAGATCCAATAGCATTCACTGATTGCTGAATTAAGTTCACATATACATCAACATGCAAATGATAAAGACTATCTCTAAGAACTAAATCCAAATAATGATCGCAAACGATAGATACCCATGGCAGCAGCAGCAATTGTTGCCCTATAGCCAATTCTAGGATTACTTCCTCAGCTCTCTATATTCCTATCGACTCTACATGAGAGTCCATAGCTCAACTGAGAGAAAAAAGATCGTAAGAATAGTATTGAGCAATCTTGACATGCCTACTCTAGGCGTATCTTTGTTTCTTCAGACTCTCCAAGTATTTACCTTTGAACTCTTTTAAGGTTTCTTTGTTAGCAACACTTTGACCAATTCAGATAAGGTGCCACAATAGTCTTTCATATGGTAGTTTACCACAAACTACTCATATAAACTAATCATGGATCGCAGGATCAAACCATAAGCAATTCCTTCTGTATAGTCATATCGAGCCTTTTAAACTCTTTAATGTCCTCAATCATTATCAAATAATGATCATAGATTGACTGTCCATCATGCATCACATGCATTGTGCGACTCTGATCACCTCACAACACTTATGGATGAATCAACATATCGTTGGCAGTGTACATGTACTCATGCATAGCATCTATCTTTATTGTCATTGTCTATCCACTCATCAAGTATAGCTCATTGACTATGGGTTGGATGGGTTGTTAACATTAGAATAACCTGGTAGAGAATATTGCTTACTTTTCTAAAATTAAGAATAATTCTTAAGTTTGTAAGCCAGTCTATGTACTTGATTTTGATTAATCGATTGATATCTAGGATTCAAGCTAGAGAGTTGGAAGCCGACACAATGAACATCAGAGAGTAAAGATTTTAATTAGGTATTTATATTTGTTTTATAATTTTGCTCTAGAGACTTTTAGATGCAAAAAGAGACTCTTACTATTTTATCAAAACTCCCACACTCTCCGGGTGCAGAAATGGAAATCCTAATGCGACAATTAGATTTCTAATGGGTACTGTGGTCCCACCGATGTCGTGCACCTCACCTAACAGTTATTGGTAATATGAATGAACACTGATGCGTGGATAACTCTTTGCCCAGATACTTCTCTAAGCATGTTACATTCACTTGGTCTCTAAGTCATGTGGGCTCATCTAACAGTTATTGCCCACACTTCTTAATTAAGCCAGACCCACCGTTCACAAGTAGGTGAAAAGCCATCATTGGATCCCTCACCTAACAGTTATTGGACCCAACCCCATCTTTATTCCATGACAACTCTTTGCTAATAGAGTGGTTGCGTGTTTCTGATGCAACTGAACCATTGTGACCAGCCGAGAACAATCAACGTCGGTAGCATGCCCGCACATCTACAATGGTGGAAGACATTGGACTTAATATTTTGTGGAGAGATTTGGGTTTAGGTCTCATCTAATCAGTCATGAGATTTGAATTTAAGTCTCATCTAATCAATCATCACATGACTGATGTAATTGACATGGGCTAAATCAAACCACCAAGCAACCATATTTGTGACTCAATCTTTTAAATTGGCCAAGTAAGTAGAGATTGGTGGGGATCTCCCTATTACTTTTCTTAGACATCAATAAATTGATCAGGTAAGTGAACGAAACCAATTAAATAACCACCTTTCAATTACTTATCTTAGGTTAGCTTAAATGAATCAGGCTCAAATCAACAAGCCAAATTAAGTCATTAGGTTAATCGATTCTACATATAGGACTCAATCAATTTGATCAACAACAATTGTATGATCATTAACTTAATTGATCTAACTCAATTCAACACTTGACTCAGTTTAATCAATTACTTAATTGAATTAGACCCATATGACTCAAATCAAAAACTTTAAATGTAATTCTATTACATGACCTAATTTTTGATTTTTTCATGATCAAAATCCTCATGCACAAACATAAATTTTAAATTCTAAAATCATATTTTAGATCTAAATTACTTGCATGAAAGTAAGTATTAAAATATGAAAATAATTTTTAAGCTCTAACATATAAACATATATCACATATATGCATATAAAATTAGATCTAAATAAAATTTTAGATCTAAACATGGTATCATATATATACTAATCATAGATCAGATTAAAGTTAAATTTATGATCTAAATATGTAATCACATATCATACATATGAATCAAAATTTAAATCATAAAAAAATTTAGATTTCATGCATGTATCTATTTCACATGAACTAGAACTCTTTCTAAATCAATTTTTAGATCTATGCGTGCATCAACATATCAACTATATATTTTAGAATTAAATTTAAAATTAAATTTTAGATTTAAAGATCTATCCATATATCTCATATATTAAGAAAAAAATAATTTTAAATTTTTTTCAAAAATATGTATATTAAAATTCAGCATATGAAAATCAGTGGCTCTGATACCACTGTTGGATATCGGGAATTGGTGCATGCATATGTGTTTCGAAATTTTTAATTTTTTAAATACTATAGTAGAAAATAAGATTAAAATATTTTAAATTTAAATTATATATATATAAAAATATAAAATAACATGGATCTATTTCATATGTTGAAATTGATATATACTGAAATTTAGATTGTAATCAAATCACATACCTGTTTCACAATCTCTTTCTTCAAATCTAGATCTGAAAGAGACGAGACTCTCTGTTAGCCACATAAGTATTCGATCTCTATGAGTATTCACTTAGGATCAGTCTGGAACAGTCCTCTTTAATCTGAATTTTGATTCTCCAAAATTCAGCCTGCTGAATCTGAATGAAGCTTGAATAGTGATCAACACTTAATTTTTTCTTTGATCTTTTTTTTCTCATCTTTTCTAGAGTTTCTCCTTTTATGTGCTACTATCAGATATTAAAAACCAATAAAAAAGAGACATCCAAACTCCTTTGGGCATGGAACTTCCTGGGATATGCATCCCCAGAAAGGGGTGTATAGAACACCCGAGAGAAGAGAAAAGGAAAGGAAGAGAGGGCATGGGGAGAGCCTTTGGGTGTGAGGGGTTGCTGGTTTTTATGCTCTAGGGATCTTAAAGGAGGTCCCTTTAAATAGACATAAGGATTGAATCCTATTCAATCTCATAATACAAGTCCTACTTGCATTAGGAATCTTATTAAGTTAAGTTATCCAACTTACATTAGGAAGTCCATTAGGTGCCAATTATAGAGCCCTTACACCCAAAATTAGACACCCTCTTATGCACCTAAAAGACACCCCATATGAAAAATAAAGGCCCTCGAATTAATGGATATGTCCAAATTGATCAAATCAAAGTGGCACCCCATAATAACTATCGAGGAGATTCATGAGGGACTTGCACCCTTAATTTATGTGATCCATAAACTTAGACACCTAATAATTGAAGTCTTATGAATCTTATTCATGTAGGTTATTAGTAGATAATTAAGTTAGAATTAACTTATCAAATAAGTAACCAGATAATTAAGTTAGAATTAACTTATCAAATAAGTAATCCCAACGAAAAGAGGAATTGGGTCCAATCATGTGCTAACAAGATTACCATGAACCCAATGAATTTCTCTAAATCCAATTGATATTTTATAAGCTCAATTACTTATTCCAAACCTAATTCTTTTATTGTGTGGTCTCATAGATTCAATTTTATCTAGTAGTGAGACATACAATGATCTCTATCATCGTATCATTAAAACTCTTTTCAATAGATCAAAATAATTTTACTCTAACTCAACAAGGATTGTCAATCCAGAATAATCTTAGTGAGCTCTCACAATCCACTAGTGATACCTAGCAGTATATAGTGGCAACCCAGTAGAACTAAAATGAACTTTTAGATGTAGTTAATGTGTGATTCAGTTCCTCTATCGTGAGTTCCAACTAGATGGCAGGTCATGGATAAATCATCGAATCTCAACATTGGTCATATGATAGATTCAATTAGCTTAAGTGTATATGTGATTCTATGAAAACTCTTTCCATCAATCACACTGCTATAGCTATAGACTTAAAGACTCAGCCTCTTAAATTCTATAGGACTACTCTCTTCTGCTAGGATCGATAGATCCCATCTTGATGCACACTTCACTCCTACAGTGGATCAACTGTTGCCAACATCTACTACAAGGACTCTTTGAGACCCATGTTGATATGTCAGTCAAACTCCAGCAGTCTCACTACAAGCAGTAGTGTCATCTCAGGTCAAAAGACCAGTCATACAACTGTAGTATCAAGAAAGTCACTAATGAGTGAGCAGACATCCATGTGACTTCTCATGTTGGTCACGCTCAGTGTTAGTTATTCTCTAACAATCATCTATACTCTCGCTCTAGTGTCTCTACATTGCAGACTCAAGAGCCATCTGTCTGAAAAAAGCGATCCATACACTAATCTATCCGGATCAATCACCATCTCCTTGATAATTCTATGATCAAGAGCAATTTAAGAATCAACCATCAATAATAGATGCCTCAAATTCTTAATTTTTTAAGAATATATGTCATCATCTTGTTAATTCCTTGAATGATTCATGGACATATAGACATGAATGGTAATATAACTGCCCAATAAGTATAAAATCATATCCTAGAGATATGAAATATGTCAGTCAAGATTGGCTTCTAGGGCATACAACCAATACTAGTATATTATATTAACCCAAGTTCTTAATTAGATTAACTTCAAAGTATTTGAGCTAAACTAAACATGTTGCTTGTGACCTGATTAGATTAGGTCTATTTTAATTAGATTTCTATCTAACTTGAAAGTGTTTCAGGTGTGGAAGCACTCCTCCATACCACTTGGTGTCCATGCCAAAAATAAATGCCACCTATTCTTTTTGTATGTTAAGGAAGATGGAGAGTCCTTCTCCTTTAAGACTCTTACTACCTATCTCTTCATTTCCATCAGTTTCCTTTATTGTCACATGCCAAATAAATATGAAAAATTTATAAGATGCAAAAGATGAAGAGTCCTTCTGTGTGAAGACTCTTTTATACCATCTAGTTCATCAAAAAATTATTTCTCCATGTGAGAAAGTAGAGTACTAAGAGTTGGTGCCCCTTGGAACTCCTTGGCATCCCTTCTTTCCCTATTTGAATGGATGCTACCTATGGGATAGGGGCTGAAAAATTTTAAGATTTTGGCATGTGATAAGAGAGGAAAAAGTCACAAAAAAAAATTAGAAAGAAAAGACAAAAAAAATAGAGTGGAGAAAAATAGAAAGAAGAGAGGTGAGAGAAAAGGCAAGTGTGGTGTGCTTGTCCTAGGGTTTGATTTTTTCATGTGTTGGAGTACAAAATCAAATCTTAAGTTATGAGATTTTTGGAGAGAATTCTCTTAACATGATCTTAGTAGAAGAATCAAAGGCAAAAGTGCATTGGTGTGATCGTTCTTTGAAAAAGAAGCCGGTAGTATTCTTGTGAAGAAAAGGCTGCGGTAGTGTATTGGTTAGGAAGGATCTTGATCATCTTCTATGTGAATCATCATTGGAGTACTTCTACATTAAAATCTCATGAAGATCACCTTCTTACCATATTACTCATTTTAGCAAGTATAAGTTTCTAACTCTTTGCAAGCTTGGTTTGGATTTGTTCAACATCTACAAGGTGATTTTAAGATTTATGTTTTGATTGGATAGTTTTAATTATTAAAGCTTTCAATATGCATATTAAAATTTTTTAAAATCTATTTTCTACTATGTGATCAAAACTTAAGAGTGGTATCAGAGCCACTCTTATTAGATTCGATCAAATAAGTACCTAAGTTGTAGTATTGATTTGATCTGATTCATATTTTGCCAATTTGCTGTATCGATTTCGAGCATCGATCTTAAAATCAAAAATTATTTTTGACTTTGTTTGAATCATGAACTTAAATTTTAGTTATTAAATTTAGAATTTGTAATAATATGAAATTTAATAGTTCATGATTGTTTGATGCTTAAATCATTTTAATTAAGGGTGTATTGTATTTACATGCCAAATTTGATTAGGATTTTGTAAGTTGACTAAACTTATTATATGTTAAGCCAAAACTATTTGTACACCCTTTATGATTATAGTAATCATTTATTTGGCATGATAATATGAATGATATTATAACTTCAAAAGCATATTGTATAGCATGAAATGTAATATGTATGTTACATATTATGTAGAAGTTAGGATGTGCTGAGACCAGTCTAAGACCCTTTATAAAAATTAAATTAAGTTATAATGTCGGGATTTACTTACAAATTGAATATTAAATTTATTTGATCAATTGATGTCTAGGTAAGTATTATTGGTGATTTTCTAATTAGGTATGTATGCTGGCCTGGCCAACTATATTAGTGTCTAAGAAAAGTTATTTGGCCAATTTGATCTAATTGAGTTTTGTACTTAGATTGATTAGTGATGTAGACACTACAAAGACCTTCCTTCATACTTAGTCAATAGAGTATGTCAAGATCTTAGTGGGCTTGTTGTGCTATCCACGAGGCTTACTATAAAAATTGATATAATGTTGCCTAAGTGCATACTGATGCTTATGGCATATTTAAATAGTGTTGCCTTATTGTGCTATCCACAAGGACAGCATTGTTTGAGTATGACCATATGGGAATGAAGGGTTAACTTAACTAGAATACTATAGTTTGTTGTGCTATCTACAAGACTATAAGTGATCTAGAGGTAAGAAAAATATTGAAAATTGTATAAAGTACAAATGATAAAGAGATACCTACTCTTAAACTCATGAATGCTTGTTGTGCTATCCATAAGGTGATTGTATGGGATAAGAATCTCAATCCCACTTAGAAACATGATGATGTTTTCATTTTTCATACTTGAGGGCTATGAAATTCATTAAAATAGTGGAAGACACAATTAGATAAAAGTCCTAATCTAGTTGTACATGTCATCATGAGTTGTCTGCTTACAAAATATTCTTGTTATTGTAGATAAACTGTATAATGGCATCCTCACTATCACTTCATGGCATATTAGATGCAATTAAATTGATTGGATAAAATTATATGGACTGATTGAAAAACTTGAGAATAGTTCTCACACAGGAGAAAGTCTCCTATATTGGATACCCCTGCACTCGATACGATTGAAAAAGATGCATTTGAAGAGGAAAGGGCCATATATAAAATGTAAAAGGATGACAGCATGATTGTCATATGTATCATGCTTGCCTCCATGAATAATGACCTTCAAAGATAGTATAAAGGCATAGATGTTCTTTCTATACTTCTTAATCTAAAGAAGTTATATGGAGAACAAAGTCAAACTGCTAGATATGAGATATCTAAGTAGTTGTTCCATGCCAGAATGAGTGAAGGCACATTCGTGCAAACTCATTTGGGATAATTGGGTTTCACCATGGATAGTGAGCTTAATCAGGATTTGATCCTGTGCAGTCACTCTTTGATTCTCTTTCTCAGTTTGTCGTTAATTCCATATAAACAAATTGAATATTAGCCTGTCTGAATTGCTGAATATACTTAAAACAGTAGAGAGCCATTTCAAGTGAAAAGGCTCTAGTTTTTCTTGTAGATAAGATCTCTAAGAAGAAAGGCAAGAAGGGTTCTAAGAAAAAGATGAACCCTAAGCTAGTATCTTGAAGAAGAAGATAAAAAAGGTCTCCGCCAAGGGTGCTTACTATCATTACAGCAAGGACGGACACTGGAAGAGGAATTGCAAGGAATACCTTGCAATTTTGAAGCACAAGGAAGCAAATGTTGTTAAAAGTTTGTATATAATACAAACAAACTTATCATTAAGTACTTCAACTTCAAATTCTTGGGTATTGGATACTGCCTATAATTCATACCTTTATAAATCATTGCAGAATCTGCAGGAAATAAGGAATCTGAATGAAGGTGACTTCATGCTGTTCAACGCTAGTAGAGAGTCCATGCAGGATAAAGCCATAGGAACCAAGATGTTGAAGTTGCCATTGGATAAATTTTTAGAACTAAAGATCTATTATTATATTCTAAAAATTATTAGAAATATTATTTTTGTACCTTTATTATTAGAATAAGATTTTGAAATAAAAGTTAAGAATAATGATTATCTATTATCCTTCTAATGGATTTTATGAAAATTTTTATATTAATAATAGTCTTTTATTCCTATCACTTAATAACAATGTACTTTACGTTGATAATATGAAAAAAAAGAAGAGATAAGATGGGAATGTCATATACCTTGGCACTGCCAACTTGATCATATAAATGAGTTAAAAATTAACAAGTTATACAAAGATAAATTCTTTGATCTTCATGATTTTGAATCATATAGAACTTATAAATCATGTCTTATGGGTAAGATGATCAAGACTCTATTTACTGGACATGGAGAAAGGGCAAGTGACATTTTAAACCTAGTACATACTGATGTTTGCGATCCAATATCGGTTTAGATCAAAGGAGGATACTCCTACTTTATAACATTTATTGATGATAAGTTAAGGTTTGGATTTGTGTATTTAATAAAATACAAATCTGAAGTCTTTGACAAGTTTAAGGAGTATTAAAGAATAGTTGAGAGACAAACTTGCAAAAGTATTAAAGTTCTTCAATCTGATCGAGGAGGAGAATACTTAATTAATGAGTTTCTCGATCATTTAAAATAAAATGGTATTCTCTCTCAGTGGATACCTTACACTCCATAATTAAATAGTATTGCAAAAAGGAGAAATCGCTTCTTATTGGATATGGTGCAATCCATGATGTGTTTCATGAATTATTCGATCTTCTTTTAGGGATTTGCTCTCGAGATCCCAGCATATATTTTGAATAAAGTATCATCAAAATCTGTCTCTAGCACTCCATATGAGATATGAAAAGGAAAGAGACCCGATCTTAAACACTTTAAGATTTGAGGTTACCCTGCTTATATGAAAAATATTGATGGACATAAGCTTAGTACTAGATTAAAGAAATACAGATTTGTAAGTTATCTCAAAGAGAGTATATGATACTATGTTTACCATCCTACTCAATAAAAAGTGTTCATTGGTAGGCATGCCATTTTCTTAGAGAAAGAGTTCATCCAAGAAGGAGATAGTGGGAGGACAGTTGAACTTGAAGAAGTTCTAGACCTACAGTCTATTCAGAATCAGCATGTGAAGAATTCACAAGCTGATGCTCAACCAGAACTGCCCATTATTGAGGCACAGCTACTACACATACCTCCACTCTGAAGGTTAAGTAGAGTGCGTAATGTACCATTCAGATATGAGTTTGTCATTGAGAATGATAATATATCCCACATCATTGAGAATGATGATCCCATGACCTATTCGAAAGCTGTCATGAGTAGTGACTCTAACAAATGGCTTGAAGTTATGAAATTCGAAATGGACTCCATGTATACTAACTAAGTTTGGATTTTGGTTGATGCACCTGAGGGTGTGACCCCAATAGACAGCAAATGGATCCTCAAAAAGAAGATTAGAGTAGATGGCCAGGTAGAGACCTATAAGCCCAGGATGGTGGCAAAAGATTTCAGACAAAAATAAGGTGTTGGTTATGAAGAAACTTTTTCATCCGGAGCCATGCTCAAGTCTATTCAGATTATGCTTGCTATTGCTGCATACTATGACTATAAGATCTGACAGATGGATGTTAAAACTACCTTTCTTAATAGAAATCTTGAGGAAGAAGCCTATATGACTCAGCCAGAGGGATTTTATCTCTAATAGGAGAGCAAATCAAGTATGCAAGCTAAATAAATCTATTTATGGATTAAAGCAAGCATCAAGGAGTTGGAACATCTATTTTGATGAGACAGTCAAATCATTTGACTTTATCAAAAATATGGATAAACCTTATGTGTACAAAAAGACTAGTGGAAGTGTTATTATCTTCTTGATCTTGTATGTAGGTGACATACTACTCATTAGGAATGATATCTCTATGTTGCAATCGGTCAAGACATGGCTATCATAAAAATTATTCATGAAAGATGGGTGAAGCATCCTATATGCTTGGTATAAAGATCTATAGGGATAGATCGAAAAGGATGCTTGGCTTGTCCCAGTCAAAGTACATAGACTTTGTGTTGAAGAGGTTCAACATAGAGGAAAGTAAAAGAGGTTACTTGCCCATGAGTCATGGTATATAACTCTTTAAGAAGATGTCTCCCAAGACACCAGAAGAAAGAAATAGAATGAGTTCTATTCCTTATGCTTCGGCTATAGGATTGATAATGTATGCCATGTTGTGTACCAGGTCTGAGGTGGCTTATATCTTGGGCATTGTAAGTAGATTTCAGGCAAATCTAGGGAGGATCATTGAAAAGCTGTAAAAAACATACTCAAGTACTTAAGAAGGACTAGAGATGTTTTTTTTATATATGAAAGATCTGATTTGAAACTAGAACGTTATACTGTCTCTCGTTTTCAATCTGATCTAGATGATAGCAAATCTATATGTGGATATGTATTCACCTTATATGGAGTAGTAAGTTAGAAGAGTTTCAAACAACAAACTATTACTGACTCAGCCATTGAGGTTGAGTACATTACTACTAGTGAGGCTGCTAAGGAGGCCGTCTGGATGAAGAAGTTCATCTTAGAATTAGGTGTGATTTCGAGAATTGAATAACCAGTGCCACTTTATTGTGATAATATTAGGGTAGTTGCTCAAGCCAAAGAACCTAAGTCTCATCATAAATCCAAGCACATCCTAAGCTGATTCCACCTCATTCGGGAGATAGTCGAAAGATATGATATGATCGCAGAATGAGTTGACTATAAGAATAATATAGCAGATCTATTCACTAAGACCTTATCATTGCAGCAGTTTGACCGTCACCTAAATTGCATGGGCATCAAGTATAGGGGCAATTGGCTCTAGTGCAAGTAGGAGATTGAAAGAATTATGCCCTACAAGCCAATTGTATATGAGATGCGATAGGATATTTTTTTATATTTTATCTTTCAAACTCATTACTTGATATTATTAATTAATAAATAGAATTTTTGATTCATTATATGCAGCATCTTATATTGTTGTAAGATTATAATGAACTCCATAGGTCTGGATAATGGTTTTAGGGCCATGATGAGATCATGTCAGTAAAATCTAAATCTTTGATAGTCCTGATCTAAAATATTTTCAGTCATTAATTCATTGAGTCGGAGATTAATGATACTGGTAAGACTGGCATATCCTATGATGCTCAATGGTGAGAGTGGCTGATCTCACAACCACTTGTGTGAGGATACTAATACAAGGATATGGGTGCTCATTAGAGAATGAGTCACTGAATTGACCTATGATAGAATATTTGATTGTTCTCTAATTGGAGTTGTGCAAGTGATTTTTTAACCTGAGATCACCATGGTACCTTGTGTACATGAATCCATATTTTGGGTTCACTTCCTAACTTAGTTCTCTGATCTTTGTGTGGGGTGTTCTAGATATGGTGAAGTGTGCATGAAAGTTGTGAGTGGAATAAGGGATTAATCACTTCTAATAAGAGGAGCGAACATCTTATGTGATCTCATGGTTGATGATTCCAGAAGTCTTTGACCAAAATAGGATGATAATTAGAAAGAGATTTCTAATATAATATCAACTGAATCATCACCTTTTGATCAAGATACATTTAGATAAGCAATTGAGCTTGATATATTCTATGCTCAAAGCTCATCTGGGGTGTTGTTTGACTGAAAAATTGAATTACATGGTAACTTGCCACTGAATATATTTTGATAATTTTTATCAAATTTCATCTCTTTTGAGTAGTCATAATACATTGCTAGATATCAATCTTGACTTGTAGACTCATAAGAATTAAAAAAATTAATTCAAAAATTAATTAGAAAGAGTCCAGTTAATTGGGGCATTTGGACTGATCTAGTCTAATCGGATTAGAGTGTGGTCAAGAGTCTGAGTCCAATGCTGGCTAGATTTAAAATTCAATAGATCATACACTTTGAAATTTGATCTTGATATGATTTAATTAAGATTTATTATAAATTTTAGAGATTAATTTGATATGTTAGCACATTGTATTAACCCAAGTTCCTAATTAGGTTAAGTTCAAAGTGTTTGAGCTAAACTAAACCTATTGCCTTTGACCTGATTGGATTAGATCTATTTTAATTGGATTCCTACCTAACTTGAAAGTATTTCAGGTGTAGAAGGACCCCTCCATGCCATTTGGTTCCATGCCAAAAATAAATGCTGCCCACTCTTTTTGTGCGTTAAGGAAGATGGACAGTCCTTCTCCTTTAAGACTCTTACCTATCTTTTCATTTTCATCGGTTTCCTTTATTATCACATGCCAAATAAATATGAAAAATTTATGGGGCATAGAAGAGGAAGAGTCCTTCTATGTGAAGGCTCTTCTGTACTATTTAATTCATCAGAGAATTATTTCTCGCATGAGAAAGTGGAGTGCCAAGAGTTGGCACCCTTTGAAACTCCTTGCCATCCCTTCTTTCCCTATGTAAATGGGACACCACCTATGTGATAGGGGCTGAGAAATTTTGAGGTTTTGGCATGTGATAAAAGAGAAAAAAGGTATAAAAAAATTAGAAAGAAAATACAAGTAAAAGAGTGGAAAAAAATAGAAAGAAGAGAGGTGAGAAAAAAGGCAATTGTCGTGTGCTTGTCCTAGGGTTTGATTTTTTCATATGTTGGAGTATAAAATCAAATCCTAGGTTGTGAGATTTTTGGAGAGAATTCTCTTGGCATGTTTCTAGTGGAGGAATCGAAGGCAAAAGTGCATTGGTCCAATCGTTCTTTAAGAAGGAAGCCGACAGTGTTCTCATAAAGAAAAGGCTATGGCGGTGCACCGATTGAAAAGAACCTTGATCATTTTTCATGTGGATCGCCGTTGAAGGACTTCTACTTTGGGGTCTCATTGAGATCACCTTCTTACCATATTGCTCATTTTAGCAAGTATAAGTTTCTAACTCTTTGCATGCTTGATTTTGGTTTGTTCGACATCTATAAGGTGATTCTAGAGTTTGTGTTTCGATTGGATAGTTTTAATTGTTAAATCTTTCAATATGTATATTAATTTTTTTAAAAATTCATATTTCACTACGTGATCGAAACCCAATACAACAATCCTTGATAAGTCCGAGTGGAATTGTTTCGATCCATTGAAAAGAGTTTCAATGATATTTTAATAGAGACATTGTATATCTTACTACCAGATAGAATTGAATCTATGGGATCATACAACAAAAAAATTAGATCTAAAATAAGCAATTCAGCTTATGAAGTCTCAATTGGGTTTAAAGAAATCCTATTGGATTTAGGATAATCTTGCTAGCACATGGTTGGATCCAATTTCTTCTTTGCACTTAAATTACTTATTTGATAAGATTAATTCAAGTTAATTACCTACTAATAACCTTAATAAATTAGATTCATTGAGCTTCAATTATTGGATACCTAGGGTTTTGGATCATATGGATTAAGGGATCAAACTTTTAATCAATTTCTTTGATTATTTGGATGGGTGCCACTTGATTTGATCAAGTTGGGCATGCCCACTTAAAAGAGAATGTGTGGGACTAGATTGGGATGTCCCATAAGTACCATATGGCATGTATCAAAGTGGGTGCAAAGACTCCAATAGTTCATGCCTATTGGATCTCCTAAAGGGGGTCAAATAACTAAAGGAATAGGGATTCCTAATGCAAGTAAGACTTGTATTAAGAGATTATTTGATTTGAATAGGATTTAAATATTTTACTTATTTAAATGGATCTTCTCTAAGGTCCTCAGATCTAATTTTTAGCAGCCCATGCCTCCCATAAGAGCTCCCCATGCCCCCTTTCTCTTCTCCCTCTCTTCTCCCCTAAGGTTCCAACGCCCAAAGGTGTTGGACGTCCAACATCTCCATGCCCAAGAGGAGCTTGGGTGCCTCCTTAATTGCTAATTTTCAGACCTTGATTACATCATAATCAAGAGAAGAAGAGCAGAGAAGAAGAGAGAAAAAGATCAAGGTAAAGATTAAAGAGTTGATCATGATCCAGACTTCGTTCAGATTCGTAAGGTGATTGTTCTTTTGAAGAAAGATCAACACCAAAGAGGGCTATTCCAGACTGATCCTAAGTAGATACATATAGAGATCGAATATTTGTGCAGTTAAGAGAGAACCTACTCTCTTTCAGATCCAGATTTAAAGAAAAAAATTATAAAATAGGTATGTAATTCGATCACATATTTAATTTCAGCATAAAATTCAGGATGTATTCAATTTCAACATATAAAGTAGATCTTTGTGTTCTATATTTTATACATGCATAATTAAGATTAAAAGATATTTTAATCTTCTATTTTATTATATTATTTTAAAAAAAAATTGAAACATACATGCATACCTCAATATGAAATTTCAATAGTGATATCAGAGTCACGAATTTCATATGCATGAAATTAACATACATGCTTTTGAAAAGAGTTTTAAAATCTGATTTTTCATGATTCATGAGATGTATAAATGATTACTTTGAATCTAAAATTTATTTTAGATTTAATTTTTAGTTTATATATTTGATATGTGAAGGCATGTATAGATTTGAAATATATTCTAGATCAATTTCTAGTTCATGTATATATGATATGTAGAAGCATGTATAAATCTAAAAATTAATTTGATCGAATTTATAATTTATATATGAGATGTATGATTGCATATTAAGGTATGAAAATTATTTTTAATATGATTCATAATTTGTATATAAGATATATGATATCATGCTTGTTGAAAAATATATCTCAAAGTCATTCGTTAGCCTGTTGAGAATGTGCTTATACTTGTAAATGTATATGAATTTTTATTAATTCATACTTATAAATATATATAATTTTTTATTAATAAAAGTTATTTAACTTTCTCATCATATTTTGTCCATCTTATTTGTTATTTAGTTCTTAAAAGTGATCACGATCGAATGATATGCTATTAATGGGATGATAGCAATATCGAGTATAGGTCATTATGTGTCATATGAGTTGATTGTCTTCTTAATCAAGGAGTGTGAAGATACTGTTATGGTATATAGATAAAATATAGGAGTACATTCGTATCGAACGTGACCATTTCATGAGCACTCTATTGTCAAGAGTAGCTCGTGTAAGGTATGGGTATAAGTGTCCTTCAGATCTGAGATCACTATGATGACTTATAAGCAACTCACTGTACTTTAATACTAAACTATTTAAATTTTTAATTCAGTGATGGAAGGCTATTGGATGCAGTTAAGTACTTATCAATCGATGTGTGAGTCAAGATAGAATTGATTCCTCTGAATTAGTAGGAGATATGTATCAGTGTATTTTAATTTAGTAAAATTTTGATCAGGATAATCCATGTGATAAATTTGAAAGGTTGAAATACAATATGGTCGGCTATATTAGGGTTAACAATCAAATTCTAGGTCACCTTGAGCATTAGGATCAAAAGGATGAATATACGATAACCATATGCCAGTAGGTTCTAGAATGTTGCTTTGCATATTTTTGATCTATCCGAACATCGGATCCTATTGCTAGATGGTTACATTGATTAGTATAAAAAATTATTCCTATGCTACCAGTTTAGGTTCGAACCTATGGGGTCACACACATTAGAAGATTCGATCAGATCTGATGGCTGAAGAGTCCAGTTGGATTGTGACTCTAGTGAGAAGTCTCATTGGGATTGATACTCTAGAGGAGAGTTCCACTGGACTGAAACTATACTATTAATAGAAAATTAATTAGTAATTAGATTACTAATTAACTCAATTTGATTAAGTAAAGAGCTTTGGATCAAGTCTAATTGAATTGGATTCAGTTTGACTTAGATCAGGTTTGATTTGATCCTGATTTGATTAGAACTTGGACTCAGCTAATTTCTAATTGGATTAAAAATTTATTGAGATAATTGGACTTCTAATTTGATTAAATTTGTTTTTATCATTGGGTTCAAATCAGATTTGATTTAATTTAGAATTAATTTAGAAATTAAGAGTCCAAGCCAATAGAGACTCTATCTCTTTATCCTTGCACAACCCTGGACCCATCCATTGGATCTCAGCACCAAATTGGATTTGGCTTGAGATTTTTGGCATTAAAAGAGTGGGCTCAATAAGAGTGGGTGGCAAAGCATAATGAGCCATGATCCTATCTTCCGTCTAATTTGAATGCAATCCAAATTAGAGATAAGAAGATAAGAAAGAAAGAGATTTTTCAAGTATGGAAAGAAGGGAGGCACCAATTGAATTTTTTCTAATTTTTTATGAAGAGTTTTTGGGTGTGTAAGACTCCTGATCTCCTTCCTTATATTAACTCTCATTTATGAAATTTTTGGAATACCCAAAAGGTGTTTGGTGTGGACTCTATTGGTGCCCTCCCTTTGACCAAAACCCTAATCCCTTTTCTATATAAAGGGGGTTCCAATAGTTGATGCCCCATATATGTTCTCCTTGCTGATTTTATTTTTCCTCCAGAGCTTCTTCTCTTCTCCTCTTTCTCCTCTAAATTTTCTCTTCATTTGGAGCATCCAAGACTTTCGAAGAAGAAGGGAGAAATTAGTCTCAAAGATCCTTGCAAGCTAGCGCTCCCAAGCAGCATGATCTACGCCGATCTTCGTGTGGATGTTCTATAGAGGTCGGATGACTTTGTATGACTATGAGCAGTTCAAAGCATGTATTTTTAAAATTTTTACAGTAAAATAATAAAAAATAAATATTTTAATCTTTTAAACATACTTCAAATCAGATCTAAACTATCATTAAAGATCTATGATATAAAAAATTTACATATAAAATCTAAAATAAAATAGAAAACTGCATCGATTACATCGATGTCCGGAATTTAATCTAACCTTTAGATTATGTCGGTAGAGTTTAGAACTCATCACCTTTTTATAGGTGATGATCTCTGTTATTGGTAAGTATTATATAAAGCTTTCACTGATGTCAAGTAGCCACATAAGTGTCCGACCTCTACGGATGGTCCACACGAAGCTCCTCAGACCGATCAGTCCTCCGCAGGAGTGCTAACTCACGCAGTCAGCTTCTGATGGCAAATCTGACTTGATCTCCTTCTTCGATCATCTCGAATCTTTTTGATGTCGAAGATGGATCAAAGAAGGATGCTGGATGGTAGAGAAAATTTAGATGAAGACTCTCTACTCTTTGGTTTTTTTCTTACTCAAAAATTTAGAATAGTTCTAGGTCTCTCACCCAAGAGGAGAATGGTCTCCTCTTTTGTTCATGCCAAGGAGGAAGGAAATCCACTCAATCCTCATGACCCAAAGAAGTGTTTTTGACTCTCTTTCTCTCTGGTATCTCATGGTGAAGATCTCTCTTCTTTTGGCATACAAAATTATGGCCTTTTTATGGTTGTCGCATAAACCAGATAAAACAGGATAAGGGCTGGAGTTTGTTGCAATTCAAACTCTTTTGAATTTTAATTGACTCCAAATTTTTCTCACCATTATCTAACTTAAATAAGGACTTACCAAAGAAAATTAGGTATGAAAATCAATTGGGAAGACCTCCTTTTGTTATATACAATAGACCCCTTTAAAAGCATCCAACGTGTAGAAGGATATAGATAAGGTTTTAAGTAAAAATTTAAATTAATTTAAATTCAAATCAAAACCAACCAATTCTTATCCTTAATAGGTGATAAAAGAAATATTATTTTTTAATTTTTTTACATACAAACTAATTTTGTGTGGTGATAAAAAGCGTGATACAATTTAGGTGGCGCAGGGATAGAGTCCTATTCATTTGGGACTCTAGGGTTTGAGCAATTGGATTTCTTTCAAATCCAATCCAATTAGACCCAAATAAAATATGATGAACCTAATATAATTAGGCTCCTATAACCTCAATTAAACTTGATCAAATTAATAAATTAATTGAGCCATAGATCCGATCAAATCAGGATCATTTCTCCCTTACCGATTAGGTAATCTCATAACCTAATCAGACTTGACTCTTTAGCAGAGTCCCCATCCAGTGGGACTCTTCAATAGAGTCCCCATTGACTGGAACTCTTCAGATTAGCCATGTGATTAGAGAAAAACTTTTAATGTGTGTGACTCCATAGGTTCGAACCTAAACTGGTAGCACAAGAACTAATTTCTGTACCCATCAGAGTAATTATCTAGCAATGGTACCCGACATCTGGATAGGCCGAGTGTGCAAAGCAACACTCAAGAATCTATTTGAATATAGTTACCGTATAATTCATCCCTTTGACTTTTGATGTTAGGATGACTTAAGTTTAAACTGTCAACTCTTAATGGTACATCCATTATGTGTTTCAACCTGATGTATGACTCCTTACAAGGATTGCTCTGGCCAAGGTCTTACTATATTGAAACACAAAGTATTCTATCCAATCCCTTGGAGTGGTCAATTCCATCTTTACTCATGCACCGACTTCACAAGTACTTGACTGTGCCCAGAAACCTTACGATCCTAAATTAAAAATTCAGGTAGTCCGGTATCAAAGCACAGTGAGTTGCTTGCAAGTCACCATGGTAATCTTAGGTCGGAGGGACACTTATACCTATATCCCTTCAGAGTGACTCTTGACAGCAGAGTGCTCCAGAGTTGGTCATATTCAGTGAAATTACTCCTACATTTCACCTGCATGCTATACTAGCGTCTCTATGCTCCTTGGTTAAGAGGACAACCAATCTATATGGCACACAACGATCTACACTTGATATGTCTATCATCTTAGTAATAGCATATCATTTGATTGCGAACTCATTTAAGGACTAAATGATAAATCCTCTTTTATCGATTTAAAATAGTCCTAAGGACTTTCATTATAACACAAAAATTTGATATAGAAGATATACAAGCTTATGATGAAAATTATCAAATAAATATTTTATTAATTCATATACAATTACATCAAATATCACAACCATCAACAGGCTGACGATTGGTTTTGGAATATATTTTCCAACAACTCCCACTTGTACTAAAGCCAATCGGTACAGTATCGTATACCCATCTTCATTTTGTGATCATCGAACTCCTTTACCGCAAGGGATTTAGTTAATGGGTCGGCCAGGTTATCCTTTCCATCGATCTTCTGAAGATTGACATCACCACGATCCACAATTTCTCGGACAAGGTGATAGCAATGCAGAATATGTTTTATCTGCTGATGTACCTTCGACTCTTTGCCTGAGCTATGGCTCCAGTACTGTCGCAATAAAGCAGAACTGAACCATCGATGGAGGGTGCCACTCCAAGCTCAGAGATGAACTTCCTCAGCCACACAGCTTTCTTTGCAGCATCGAATGATGCGATGTACTCCACCTTGCAAACAAATCGACTATGGTGTGTTGCTTAGAACTTCTCCAACAGATAGCTCACCATTTAGCGTAAAGATATATCCTGACATGCTTTTACTATCATCATGATTTGATTTTAAAAACTAGAATCAGTGTATCCCATGAGTTTCAAGTCAGATTCTCCATAAATGAACCACTGGTCCTTAGTCTTTCTCAAATACTTAAGGATAATTTTTGCAACTTTCCAATAGTTCTCATCCGGATCTGATTGGTATCTGCTCACTACTTCTAGTGAGTATGCCACATCCGATCTTGTACATATCATGGCATACATTATAGAATCCACTATCGAGGCATATGGAATTCTACTCATATGCTCTCTCTCTTGAGGGATTGTCGGACAATCCTTCTTCGAGAGAAATTTTATGGCCTATCGGAAGATAGTCTTTCTTGAAATTCTCCATACTGAATCGTTTCAGCATGGTATCTATGTACATTGATTGGGAGAGTCCGAGCAGCCTCTTAGATCTATCCCTATAGATCTTCATCCCTAGGATGTAGGCTACTTCTCTCAGATCCTTTATAGAGAATTGTGATGACAGCCACACTTTTATTTCTTGTAATGTAGGGATATCATTTTCGATTAAGAGAATATTGTCCACATATAAAACAAGAAATATAATTATTGAACTATTAGCCCACTTATATATACAGGATGCCTCTCCATTCTTAACGAAGCAATACATTCTAATCATCTTATCAAAACGTATGTTCCAACTCCGATATGCTTGCTTCAATCCATAAATAGATTTTTGAAGCTTGCACACTTTGAACTCGTCCGTAGATGTGAACCCTTTAGGCTACATCATATACACCGCTTCATTCAGCTCTCCATTTAGAAAAGCTATTTTCACATCCATTTTCCAGACTTCATAGTTTAGGTATACTGCTATTGCAAGTATGATCCGAATGGACTTGAGCATTGTCACATAAGAGAACGTCTCGTTATAGTCAATACCATAATGTTGACAATATCCCTTGGCAATCAGACAGACTTTATAAGTCTCAACCTTTTCGTCTGTGTCCCTTTTCTTTTTGAAGATCCACTTACACCTATGGGTTTTATCCCTTCAGGTGGATCAACCAATGTCCACACATTGTTGATCTTCATAGATTCCATTTCGGATTTCATGGCTTCAAGTCATTTTTCAGAGTCGGACCTCTACATTGCATCCATATAGATGATTGAATCCTCATTGTTTTCATCAAGCTCAACAGGATCTCCATCTCAGACTAAAAAATTTAGGTATCTGTCCGACTGATGTAGTACTCTATCGGATCGCCTTAAAGATGTTTGTATATTGAGCTTCGAATTTGATCTTATCAAATCTGGTTCAGATTCAGTTACTGGTGTCGGTTCTTCTACCTGTCGAACTTCATCAAGCTCGACTTTAGAGGCATTTATTTCTTCACTAAGAAACTCTTTTTCCAAAAAGTGTACCTTACTGCTCATAAATATCTGTTGTTCAGCAGGAAGGTAAAAGTAATATCCCCTCATTTTCTTGGGATATCCTATAAAATTACATTTATTGGACCTAGGTCCGAGCTTGTCGGTTTGTAATCGTTTGACATAAGCTGGACATCCCTAGACCTTAAGGTAAGTGAGGTTTGGCCTACGTCCTGACCATCTCATATAGTATTTTACTAACTGACTTGCTCAAAATATTATTGAGCACAAAACAGGCTATCTCAAGTGCGTATCCCCAAAAAAAGATCGACAAATTTGCAAACCCCATCATGGACCGAACCATGTCCAACAAGGTTCGATTCTTTTTTTTGGAGATACCATTATGCTGTGGTCTTCCTGGAGAAATCCATTGTGAGAGAATCTCATTCTCTCTGAGATATGTCAGAAATTCACTGAAAAAGTATTCGCCCCCTCGATCAGACCGAAGGGTCTTAATCTTTTTTCTAGTTTATTTCTCTACTTCATTACGAACTCGTTTGAATATTTCAAATAATTCGGACTTATATTTCATTAAGTAGACATACCCATACCTAAATAGGTCGTCTATAAATGTAATGAAATAGCTATACCCTCCTCTGACACTAATGTTCATAGGTCCACAAATATCACTATGTAATTAGACCTAGAACTTCACTAGCTCGTTCATCTTTTTCAGTAAAAGATGACTTAGTCATCTTTCCAAGAAGACAAGACTCACAGATCGGCAATGATTTATAATCATTGACATTGAGGATACCCTCTGGTGCTAACTTGTTTATCTTACTTTTGTTAATATGATCGAGCTTGCAATGCCAAAGGTAGGCATTTATGACATTATCTAATTTTAGATATTAATTTGGAGTGTACATTACGCTCATAGATTGTGATAATACATAGATGCCATTTCTTAATTATTCTCACATTATTGTAACATCATTCATAATGATATCACAATAATTATTCTTTATTAACAAACTATATCCATCTTTGGCCAAAAGATTAATAGAGATTATATTCATCAAGAAAGATAGACAATAGTGACAATCACTTAAAATGACACTATTAGATTTGAAAACAAGCTCGATAATTCTTAAAGCTCAGATTGAAACTTGACTTCCATCTCCTACATTTAAGAATCTCTCGTCATTCTCAATTTCTCTACTAACTTGAAGTCCTTGCCATGAATTGCATATGTAAACTGGACTTTCAGTATCCAATATCCAGGTAGTAGTATCACATATAAAGAAATTACAAGGTGTTATCATATAAGCCCCTTGATACTAATTTCTTATTTCTCTTTAGCCTATTTGGGTCATTGTCTGCTTGACTCGATTCAGCCCTAAATTTTTTAACTATATTGAGCTCAAGATCAAGATTCAACTTCTGATACTAGCTATCAAAGTTGAGTCCAATAAGCTCATCACTGTCAAACAGTGAGTGGAGTGACAAATCACTAGCCATTTCTGAAAGAAAAGAAAAATAAAATCTAATTAGTATATGAGTTAATCAAGCCTAAAGATATGGATTTTAGTCTAAAGGTTCTCCCACTATTATACGAATTGGTAGCCTCTATCTCCAATTCAAAGAATTATCTTAATTCTTTAGCGGGTACTAGAATCCATACAGACTGCATACAAACTCGAGTATGGCTCGACCAATCTATATGCATCTATAGGTAGGTTCACAATCAATTATTTCTCTTAAATAATTTTTAGTAATTAATTTTGCCCCAAATTTCATTTCAGTAGTTGATGGGCCTCCACTGAAAGTCTTGATTAGGTCCAACCATTAACATGAACCTACTCAGTGATTCTTACTAATGAATAATCAGGCCTGAGTATGACTTGGCCAATCTAATCATTCATCAGATAGTACAACAGAGTCATCATATGATAAATAATAATTCTATCATTCAGAGAAACACCAGACGGATGGCACCTGCAATGTCAATCAAAATTAATGGACCATTATCATTCACCTTAATGGAAGGCTATGATCTAGTTACTATCATAACTAGCTTATTTTATGGACTTAATAATTTAGAGAATTTAGTTAGTTGAATTGAGAGATGAGATGAGATTTGACCAGTTAATCTTAATCCTCCCACTGACTTCACCAAGTTAGATTTAAGAAGATCAGGCATAAGCTGGTCCAGCCAACTAGTCATGAATCCTCCTATTGGCTTCACCAAGTCATAAAGAAGACTCAAGATAAGTTGAACTAAGGACACCTAAATCAGTCATACTGATTTCTAGTTAGCATGAATCAATTTCAATCATTAAGTGATCTAATCAAAATATGATTCACCATGTTGGCCAGGTAAGTGAGATCGATGGGAGAGATATGTCATTAACTCAACATAGACACAATTTATGTGAGTAGCTCCCAATTAGTGACCATTGATCAAAGCTGCCATACTTACCTTAGACACCAACTAATTAGTCATTTTCAATTTAATCAACTTATAGACTTGGATTTGACTACAGAGCTACGATCAAAGTCTATATTGGTCTAATCAAAGATATGGACTTGACCAACTACAACATTGAAATTGATCAAGAGAAGAAATTGGTCCAATCAGAATTAACTTTTAATTAGATTTGATCAATTACTAACATGATCCATTATCAATGATTTCTAAACCTAGGACTAATCTAGTAAAATAGACTTGACTCGAGCTAACCCATTAACCCATGAGTTATGAAATTAATGCCTTAGATATTTGATTCTCAAATCTAGATCGCTTAGTTCTCAATTAAGTTTTGGGCTGATATGGGTTCGGGTTCGGTGTTTGAAAATAGTTTTCAATTTTATAAAATATTTTTATAATCAATCATCTATTGATCAAAATTTTAATTTCAGATCTAATATATATTATTTTAGATGTAAAATAAAATTTTAAATTTTTTTTATTGTTCATCATCATGGAAAAGATCATGCAGCACCTCTACACACCATAGAAGATCCCATCGAATGGGTAAATAGGATAGTAAAATCTTGATTTCTCCTATGATTGGACAGCTATGAGGATCTATCCAATCAAATTACTATACTACTCAGATTCAAAATCAACTATTTAGATCTAATCTAAATAATTAAAATCAGATTATATAAAAAAAATTCATTTCATAAGAAACCTTGCTTTGATATCATTTGAAGGAAAAATGGATAGTTCAAAGCATGTATTTTTAAAATTTTTATCGTAGAATAATAAAAGATTAAATATTTTAAACTTCTAAATATACTTTAGATTAGATCTATGATATAAAAAATTTATACCATTAAGGATCTATGATATAAAAAATTTATATATAAAATCAAAAATAAAATAAAAAACTATATCGATCACATCAATATCCTGAATTGATCTAACCTTTAGATTATATCAGTAGAGTTCAAAATTCATCACCTTTTTGCAGGTTGATGATCTCCACTATTGGTAAGCATTATATGAAGCTCTCACTGATGTCAAGCAGCCACACAAGTATTTAGCCTCTACGGATGGTCCACACAAAGCCCCTCGGACCGATCAGCCCTCCGCGGGAGTGCTAGCTTGCACAGTCGACTTCTGATGGCAGATCTGACTTGATCTCCTTCTTCGATCACCTCGAATCTTTCTGATGTTTAAGATGAATCAGAGAAAGATACTGGATGATGGAGAAAATTTAGATGAAGACTCTCTTCTCTTTGGTTTTTTCCTCACTTAAAAACCTAGAATAGTTCTAGGTCTCTCACCCAAAAGGAGAATGGTCTCCTCTTTTGTTCACACCAAGAAAAAAAGACACCCACCCAATCCTCATGTCCCAAAGAAGTATTTTTGACCTTCTTTCTCTCTGATATCTCATGGTGAAGAGCTCTCTTCTTTTGGCACACAAAATTATGGCCTTTTTATGGTTGTCACACAAACCAGATAAAACAAGATAAGAGCTGGAGTTTGTTGCAATTCAAACTCTTTTGAATTTCAATTTAACTCCAACTTTTTCTCACCCTTATCTAACTTAAAGAGAGACTTACAAAAAAAAATTAGGTATGAAAATCAATTAGAAAGACTTCCTTTTATCATACACAATAGACCCCTTCAAAAGCAGCCAACGTATAGAAGAATATGGATAAGGTATTAAGTTGAAATTCAAACTAATTTGAATTCAAATCAAAACCAACCAATTCATATCCTTAATGGGTGACAAAACAAGGATTATTTTGTAATTTTTTTACATACAAACTAATTTTTTGCGGTGAGAAAAAGCATGATACAATTTAGGTGGCGCAAGGGATAGAGTCCTATTCATTTGGGACTCTAGGGTTTAACCAATTAGATTTCTTTCAAACCCAATCCAATTAGACCCAAATAAAATATGATGAACCAATCTAATTAGACTTCTATAATCTTAATTAAACTTGATCAAATCAATAAATTAATTGAGCCATAGATTGATCAAATCAGGATTATTTCTTCTTTATTGATTAGGTTATCTCATAACCTATCAGACTTGACTTGATTGAATCAAATTCAATCAGACTTCTTTCAGACTTTAATGCTCCATCAAATTAAGCTAATTAGTGATCTAATTACTAATTAATCCTTCATTAATGATAAAGTCCAAGTCGAGTGGGGCTCTTTTCTAGAGACCCCATCCAGTGGAACTCTTCAGTAGAGTCCCCATCCAGTGGGACTCTTCACCAGAGTCTCTGTTGACTGAGACTCTTCAGATTAGCCATGTGATCGGAGAAAAACTTCTAATGTATGTGACCCCATAGGTTCAAACCTAAGTCGGTAGCATAGGAACTGATTCCTGTACTAATCGAAGTAATCATCTAGCAATGGTATCCGACGTCCGGATAGGCCGAATGTATGCAAAGCAACGCTCAAGAACCTATTTGAATATAGTTACCATATAATTCATTCCTTTGACTTTTGATGCTAGGATGACTTAGAGTTTAAACTGTCAACTCTTAATGGTACATCCATTATGTGTCTCAACCTGATAAATCTTGTGACTCCTCACAAGGATTATCCTGGCCAAGGTCTTACTAAATTGAAACACAAAGCATTCTCTCTAATCTCTTGGAGTGGTCAATTCCATCTTTGACTCACGCACAGACTTCATAAGTACTTGACTGTACCCAGAAATCTTTCGATCCTGAATTAAAAATTCAAGTAGTCTGGCACCAAAGCACAGTGAGTTGCTTGCAAGTTACTGTGGTGATCTCAGATCGGAGGGACACTTATACCTATATCTTTTTGGAGTGACTCTTGACAGCAGAGTGCTCCAGAGTTGGTTACGTTCAGTAAAATATACTCCTACATTTCACCTGCATGTCATACTAGCATCTTCATATTCCTTGGTTAAGAGGACAACCAACCTATATAGCACACAACGACCTATACTTGATATGTTTATCATCTTAGTAATAGCATATCATTTGGTCGCGAACTTATTAAAGGACTAAACGATAAATCCTCCTTTATCAATTTAAAATAGTCCTAAGGACCTTCATCATAACACAGAAGTTCGATATAGAAGATATACAAGCTTATGATAAAAATTATCAAATAAATATTTTATTAATTTATATACAATTATATCAAATAGCACAATCATCAACAGGCTGACGATTGGCTTTGGGACACATTTCTCAACACTAAGGGTTAGATCTAGAATTGCACATCGATTAGATCGATGTAAATTTTATTTTCAAATCTCATGTGTACGTTAAATCATATTATAGATCTTGGTATGGTAGTTTAGATTAGATTTTATGCATGTAAATTAGGTTAAATTATTTAATCTAATACTTCTACTGCATAAAATTTTTGAAATTGCATGCATAGTATACTACCCATCTTTCCTTCAATGGGTATCAGAGCCATGTTCTCTATGATATAATTTAATATATTTTTAGATATGATAATATATCTTTAAATCTAATTATTTGCTATTTAGATTAGATCTAAATATGTTTTATTTTTAGATCTGATTTTTTATGTGTTAGATTAGATGATCTGAGTAGCAAAGTACTCAGATTGGATAATTACCAGGCCATTCGATCATAGGAACAAGTAGAGTTATATGACCCTCTCCTTCCATTTAACGGGATGCTCTTATGGTGTGTAAGGTGCCACTGTGAGGTCTGATAAAGAAGAAAGCAAAAAGAAAAACTTACTTTCTTGTAAAATTCTAAATCTTGAAATTCTAAGATTTGTTGCATGTGATAAAGTTGCATAGAAAAGTAGTTATATCAAATCTTTGAAAGAATAATGCCCAACAAACCAATCGCATACAGATGTGAGAGGGTTTTTTTGTAATTTATCTTTCAGACTCATGTAATTGATATTATTTTATTAATAAAATAGGTATTTTTGATTCATTATATGCTACATCTTTTTATTCTTAAGATTATAATGAACCCCATAGGTCTGGGTAATAATTTTAGGGCCGTGATGAGATCATGCCAGTGTGACCTAAATTTTTGATAGCCATGAACTAAAATATTTTCAATCTTGGTTCATTGAGTCAGGGATCAATAATATCGAAAAAACTGGTATGTCCTATGTATGCTCAGAAATGAGGATGGTTGATCTCACAACCACTTGTGTGATCACACTAATACAAGGATATGGATGCTCATTAGAGAACGAGTTCACTGAATAGATCTATGAGAGAATATTAGATGGAGTCTTATTTACATGTCAACTGATGATTCTCTAGTGAGAGTTGTGTAAGTGATCCTTTGATCTGAGATCACCATGGTATCTTGGTACACGAATCTATATTTTGGTTCACTACCTAACTTAGTTTTTTTATTTTTGTATGGGATGTTCTAGATATGGTAAAGTATGCATGGAGATTGTGAGTGATCAATAAGGGATCAGTCGCTCTTTATAAAGGGCGCGAACATCCCATGTGGTCTCATAGGTCGATGATTCTGAAAATCTTTGGTCAAAGCAGGATGATAATTAGAAAATAGTTTCTAATGTATTATTAACTGAATTATCACTTTCTGATTGAGATACATAAAGATAAGTGATTGGGTTTGACATATTTTTATATTCATAGCTTATTTAGGATGTTGTTTGACTGAAGGATTGAATTACATAATAACTTGCCACTAAAGGATATTTTGATAATTTTTTATCAAAATTTTAAATCTTTTGAGTAGTCATAATATATTACTAGATATCAATCTTGACTTGTGAATACATTAGAATTAAAAGAGTTTAATTTAGAAATCAATTAAGAAGAGCCTAATTGATTGAGACTCTTCGGGTGACCTAATTTGATTAGATTAAGGGTTACATCGAAAGTCTGAGTCCATTGCTGACTAAATTTGGAACCCAATGGATCACATACTTTAGAATTTAGACTTGATTTAATTTAATTAAAATTTAATATAAATTTTAAGGATTAATTTGATATGCTAGTATATTATATTAACCTAAGTTCCTAAATTGGTTTAGATCAAAATGTTTGAGCTAATCTAGATTAATTATCTTTGACCTAATGGGATTGGGTCTATTTTGATTGGATTCTTATCGAACTTAAAATAAATTTAAGTGGAGAAGGAGTCCTCTGTACCCACCAGATGCCACACCAAAAAATTAATGCTGCCCTACTCTTTTTAGCGTGTGAAGATGAAGAGTCCTTCTTCATGAAAGATCTTATCTTAACACATTGCCTTAAATGCTCAACCAGATCTCTTATGATTTAATACCAAATTTATATGAATTTTTTTATGGGATACAAAAGAAGAAGAGTCCTTCTGTGTAAAGGCTCTCCTGTACCAAAAATTCTACACAGTGAATTTATTCACCACATGAGAAAGTGGAGCGCTAAAGGTTGGCACCCCTTGGTCCATGTCACATCCCTTGGTCCCTTATTTAAATGGGACGTCCCATATGGCTCAGGTGCTAGATTTTTTGATGGAAATTAGAGATAAGTGGCATGTAAATCAAAAAAAAAAATTTAAAAAAATCTAAAAAAACGGCAAGAAAAAATTGTGTGGTAAAATTTATAAGAAGGGTGGTGAAGAATTAGCAAGTATTGCTAGTGTGCCCTAAGGTTTGATTTTTTCATGTGTTGGAGCCAAAAATTAAATTCTAGATTATAAGAAATCTGTAGAGTATCCTCTTAGCATGATTTTGATGGTAAGATCGAAAGCAATTGGATATTGGTGTGATCGTTCCTTGAGTTCGAAGCTGGTAGTGTTTTTAAGAAGACAAGGCTGCGTTGCGCACTGATTAGGAAGGACCTTGGCCAACTTTCGTGTGGATCACCGTTGGAGAGCTTCTACTTTGGAGTCTCATGGAGATCACCAATGTGCCACATTATCTTTCTAGTGAAAGTAAAAATTTTATCCCTTTTGCATGCTTGTTTTGTTTGGATCGACATCGGCAAGGTGATTCTAAAGTTTGGATTTTAGTTCGATAGTTTTAACTGTTAAAGCTATTGATTTGTTAGATTTTAAAATTTTAAAAATCATTTTTCACTATGTGGTTAGAACTTAATAGTGGTATCAGAGCCATCCTTGTTAGATTCGATCAAACAAGTACAAAGTTGTAGTATAGAATTGTTCTTGTTCATATATTGCCAAGAATATTGTTTTGATTTTTAGCATCGATCTTTAAATTCAAAAATTATTTTTGACTTTATAAGAACCATGAACTTAAATTTTAATTATTAAATTATAAATTTATGATAATTTGAAATTTATATTATCATGGTAGTTTGATGCTTAAATCGATTTATAGTTAAGGGTGTTATGCATGCCTAATATGATTAGGGTTTGCTTGATTACTTGATATGCTGGACATATGTTATGTCTTCTATTGCACCCTTATATAATTTTTTGTATGATTATATGATTGCTATTATGACTTGTAGATTAATGTCGAATTACATAATATGTTTAGCATATTTTATGTAGTTGTAGTTAGGATGTGCCGAGACGAGTTCAAAGATCCTCTTAAAAATTATATTAAGTTGTAATATCGGGATTCACTTTCAATTCAAATATCAAATTCATTTGATCAATTGGTGTTGAGAAAAGTGTGAAAGGTAATTTTCTAATTAGGTCTGTATACTAGTTTGGCCAACTTTGTTGGTGTCTAAGAAAAGCTACGGGAAGTCTCCCACCTATTGACTTGGCCAATTTGATCTTATTGAATTTCGAACTTAGATTAATTAGTGATGTAGACATTACAAGGGCCTTCCTTCAAATTTAGTCAATAGAGTATGTAAAGATTTTAGTGAGTTTGTTGTACTATTCACAAGGCTTACTATAGAAATTGATATGATCTTGGTCAAGTGCATATTGATGCTTATGACATATTTGAATAGTGTTACTTTGTTGTGCTATCCATAAGGACAGTATTGTTTTAAGTATGACCATATGAGATTGAAAGATTAACTTAATTAGAATGCTATAGTTTGTTGTGCTATCCATAAGACTATAGGTGATCTAGAGGCAAGAGAGAAAAATATTGAGAATTGTATAAGTATAATTGGTAAAGAGTTACTTACTCTTGAACTCATGAATACTTGCTGTGCTATCTACAAGGTGTTTGTGAGGAATAGGGATCTCAACCCTACTAAGAAACATTAGTATGTTTCTCGATTTTCATACTTGAGGGCTATGAAGTTCAATAAAATAGTAGGAGATACAGTTAGACAAAAGTCCTAATCTAGTTGTGAATATCATCATGTGTTGCCTGCTTATATTGTGTTCTTGTTATTATAGATTAACTATATATATGGCATCCTCACTATCACTTAGAGACATACTAGATGCAAATAAATTGATCGGACCTAACTATGTTGACTAGTTAAAAAACTTGAGAATAGTTCTCACTTAGGAGTACATTCTGGATACACCTGCACCAGATTCACTTGGGGAAGATACTTCCGAAGAGGAAAGGAGCACATACAAGATGTGGAAAGAGGACAGTGTGATTGTCAAATGTATCATGCTTGCCTCGATGAGCAATGAGCTTCAGAGACAACATGAGGACATGAATGTTCCCTCTATACTCTTTAATCTTAAGAAGTTATATGAAAAATAAAGTAGAACTGATAGATATGAGATATCTTAGTTGTTTCATGCCTGTATGACTGAAGGCACCTCTGTGCAAACGTATGTCCTGAAGATGATTGATTTGATCACTTGTATGGGATAATTAGATTTTGTCATGGATGGTAAATTTAGCCAGGATTTTATCCTGCAGTCTCTATCAGACTTTTCTTCTCAATTTGTCATAAATTACCATATGAACAAACTGAACACTAGCCTGTCTGAGTTGCAGAACATGTTGAAAATAGCAGAGAGCCATTTCAAGGGTGAAAAGGCTTCGATACTTCTTGTCGATAAGATCAACAAGAAGATAGGCAAGAAGGGTTCTAAGAAAAAGATGAACCCTAAGGCTGATATCTCCTAGAAGAAGGTGAAGAAGGTCTCTACCAAAGGTACTGGCTATCACTATGGCAAAGAGGGCCACTGGAAGAGGAATTGCAAGGAATACCTTGCAATCGTGAAATCGGCAAACATTGCCAAAGATTTGTATATGATACAAACTAATTTATCATTAAGTATTTTATTTTCAGATTCTTGGGTATTGGATACCGCTTGTGGTTCACACCTTTGTAAATTGTTGCAGGGTCTATATGAAATAAAGTGTCTAAATAAAGGTGACTTCAAGTTGCTTGGTGCCAGTGGAGAGTCCATTCAGATCGAAGCCGTAGGAACCAAGATTTTGAAGTTACCTTCGGATAAAATTTTGGAACCAAAGACCTGTTATTATATCTCTAATATCGTTAGAAATATTATTTCTGTACTATTGTTATTGGAACAAAGTTTTGAAATAAAAGCAAAAAATAATGGTTGTTCTATATATTTTTCTAACGAATATTATGAAAGTGCTTATATTGATAATGGTCTTTTGTTTTTTTCATTTAATGATAATGTACTTTATATTAATAATATGAAGAAAAGAAAAAGAGAGGATGTGAATATCACATAGCTTTGGCACTGCCGACTTGGCTATATAAATGAGTCAAGAATTAACAAGTTACATGAAGATAAATTTTTTGATCCTTATGATTTTTAATCATATAAAACTTGTGAATCTTGTCTCATGCAAAAAATGATCAAGACTCCATTTACTGGTATAGAGAAAGGATGAGTGACATATTGGACCTTGTACATACTGGTGTTTGTGATCCAATGTCGACTCAAGCCAGAGGTGGATACTCTTACTTTATCATATTTACTAATGATAAGTTTAGGTTTGGATATGTGTATTTAATGAAATACAAATCCAAAGCCTTTGACAAATTTAAAAAGTATCAAAGAATGGTTGAGAAACAAACTGGTAAAAGTATTAAAGCTTTTCGATCTGATTGAGGAGGAGAATACTTGTCTAATGAGTTTCTCAATTATTTAAAATAAAATAAAATACTTTCTTAATGGATACCTCCTTATACTCTACAATTAAATAGAATTGCAGAAAGAAGGAATCGCATCCTATTAGATATGGTGCGATCCATGATGTATTTCATGGATCTTCCGATATCCTTCTGGGATATGCTCTTGAGGCTGTTGTCTTAAATAAAGTGCCTTCTAAATCTATTTCTAGCACTCCATATAAGATATGAAAAGAAAAAAGATCTAATCTTAAGTATCTTAAGATTTGGGATTGTCCAGCTTAAGTGAAAACTATTGATGGATATAAGCTGGATGCTAGATCAAAAAAATATAGGTTTGTGGGTTATCCCAAAGAGATAATAGGATACTACTTCTACCATTCTACTCAACAAAAGGTGTTTATTAGTAGGCATGTTATTTTCTTAGAAAAAGAGTTTATCCACGAAGGCATAGGAGGTCTGTTGAACTTGTGGAAGTTCAAAACCTACAATCTATCCAAAATTCACAAAATATTTCGCAGTACCCTTGTTCTTAAAGGAGCGCTCAACGGGACCGCCTCTGGTCATCTTCTCCGACATCCACTCCTCCTTCCCCCACTTGATCTTCGCCCGATGCCTCCCCGCAAGGCATCCACATGGCGATCCACGCCTCCGCGGCCAGATCTCAGGCTCCGACCTCACCTCCAGTCTCCCAGCCTCTACCTCCTCCTCCGGCAATGACGGTTGGCACGGAGCAATTCGACCTACTGGTGCAGTAGGTCAGAGGCCTCACTGAAGCTGTGCAGGCCATGCAACAGCAGCAGCAGCCGCAGGCATCGGTGCGGCCGGAAAGAGCGTCGCCGGAACTCTAAAATCCGACGGCAGGACGGGCCACTTGGGCCAGCCGCCCAGTCTTTCCCGAAAAGACGAATCCAAGGGTGGAAAGCCCCCAATCCGACCATGACTCCACCCTTGGAAGATCTCTACCTCCATTCTGCCAGAGGACCCTCGAGACCCATAGTCGCGAGGATTTTCTGGACCGGAGGCTCCAGGAGATGAACCGGCGGATCGAAGAACTCCGCCACGCTCCCCCCGCTTATGGTGAGGATATTTGTACTGACCCTCCCTTTTCTCAAATGATCATGCAGGAACCGATCCCGCCAAACTTCAAACTCCCCCAGTTTGAAAGCTACGACGGGACTTCGGACCCGGTTGATCATCTGGAGGCCTTCCGGACGATGATGCTGCTTCATGGCGCACCTGACGCCATTCTATGCCGAGCCTTCCCATCCACCTTGAAGAGAGCGGCGAGAAACTGGTACTCGACGCTGAAGCCGGGTACCATCTTTTCCTTCGATCAGATGAGCCACCAATTTGTGGCCCATTTTGTCAGCAGCCGGCACCCCCAGAAGGGTTCGGAGTCCCTCATCAATATCAAGCAGAGGGAGGGGGAGTCCATTCGTGCCTACATCAACCGTTTCAATGTCGCCGTGCTGGAGGTCCGGAACTTGGACCAGTCGGTAGCAATGGCCGCTCTGAAGGGCGGCCTTCAGAAGAATGACCTTTTGTTCTCCCTGGAGAAGAAGTACCCCAGGATTTTGTTGATCTGTTGGCTCGGGCCAAAGGGTACGCCCGAGCGGAGGAAGCCTTCAAAATGAAGGATGAGGAGATTGCGAGAGAACGGCAGGCGGAGACTCGAGCAAGCCCGCAATCGAAAAAGGGTCGAGGGAAGCTCGGCCACATTCTCGAACTACTCCTGGGCACAAGCATGTCCATACTCCTCCCCGGGTACGTAGGCAGAGAAGTCCGGACCGCAGAGTTCGGCGGGGTTCTCCACCGAGAAGATTCCGCAACTATGCCCCCCTCAATGCCTCAAAAACCCAAGTGCTGATGGAGGTCAGGGAGCAGCTGCCAAGGCCGGAAAGGATGCGCACACACCCTGGGAAGTGCAATCCTAACAAGTTCTGCCTCTACCATCGTGACCACGGCCACGATACAGAGGAGTGCATTCAGCTCCGGGACGAGATCGAGGAGCTTATCAGACGGGTCGGCTCGACAGGTTCATTCGACGCCGACCAGAAGGCAGAGAGGATCGGCCAAGGGCCTTTTCGCAACCTGAACCGCCAAGGAGGGAGGAGCAGCCCGGAGATCGGCCTCCAATCGGGACCATCAACTCCGTCACCAGAGGACCTCAAGGAGGAGCAGACCCTTCACGATCATGGGACTTGAAAAATTTGTAAATGTATTACTAACGACTTTGCTTTGAATCAAAATTCCTTTCGACTTTGCATGTCTTTCCCTTTTGGCACAGACTTGTTACGATTGGGGATAACCCCTTCAAACAATCAAAACAAGGTCATGTTAGGAACAGGAGGAGAACCTCGTCCTAACATGAGCAAAATGAAAGTCCGATTATTTTCAGATTGGATCGGGGGAGAGGCCCATATAACGGCCCTTGAGTGCCCCCAGGGCCATGTTAGGGACAGGAGGAGAACCTCACCCTAACTTAGGCAAAGTCAAAGGCCCGGTTCTTTTAGACCGGATGGGGGGAGAGGCCCTACAATGCCCTTATGCACCCCCATAGCCATGTTAGGGACAGGAGGAGAACCTCGCCCTAACATGAGCAAAGTCAAAGGCCCGGTTCTTTTAGACTGAATGGGGGAAGAGGCCCTACAATGCCCTAATGTGCCCCCCACAGCCATGTTAGGGACAGGAGGAGAACCTCGCCCTATAATATGAGCAAAGTCGAAGGTCCGGTTCTTCTTAGATCGGATGGGGGGAGAGGCCGAACAGCGCCCACATGTGCCCCCATAGCCATGTTAGGGACAGGAGGAGAACCTCGCCCTTACATGAGCAAAGTCGAAGGCCCGGTTCTTCTAGATCGGATGGGGGGAGAGGCCCTTGCAACGACCCTTATGTGCCCCCACAGCCCCATTGGGAACAGGATAAAAACCTCGTCCTAACCTGAGCTGAGATCGACTACATCAAGAACAGAAGGAGAACCTCATCCCGACGATGATAAAAACTCGACCGCCCAACAAAATTGGATAAAGAGAAAAGTCCCCTCAATGGTGTCTCTACACTTCTACGCGACCCCACAAAAAGCAAGGGGAGGACCCTCGCTCGAAAAAGAGAGGAAAGTTAAAAAGGAAAGCGACGAATTACATCAGCTACAGATGAAAAACAAACCACACCAAAGACCTAGGGAGCCTCGTCTCAACAAAGACGGGAAGTTTCTACCAAACATCCCCGGCCTCTAGGAAGGCTCTCGACACAGGTCAAGAAAATAATGACCCCTTCGAGGTAATGCGAAGTTCGGACCATCGAGCTCGAGCCTACGACCATAGACGATAAGAAAAGCAAATTAGCGTGGCGACGACTGGGCACCTCCAAACGATGTCAACGTCGGACAAGTCAAAAGACAAAAGAAGTTCGGTGGGTGATAATTTAATACAATACGTGGATAAGATAACACAAAATCTCCTTTTCATTTCATTTGCAAAATATACACCATGAAGCTCAGAAGGCTAAAAGGAAGAAAGGCAAAACCACAAGAACAAAACAAAATAACAAAAGAGAAAATGTATGCATGGAAAGACGAAAGGCCAAAAAGAGCCCTAAGGAAGCTCTGCTCCTTCCGACCTCGAATTATCTGCTTCACTCCTTATCAAGGACTGCCTCAGATTTTCAACTTCTTCTTCTAGCTCTCTCTTTTTCAGTAGCATGTCTTGGAGCGCCCGACGGAGTTGCTGGCTTTCGTTCTCCACCTCTCGATGCCTCTTTCTCAAGACCTCAGATTCCGCCTCCGCATCCTTGATGGCCTGCTGCTCACACACCAGCTGGATCTTCAACTGCTGCAGCTCGGCCTTTCCCTCCCCAAGAGTGACGGATAGTTCTTCTGCGGTCCTTCTCAGGGATTGGAGTTCGTCGGAATCTCGAGCGGAAGTGGATTGAGCCCCCTCAGCTAGCTGCCTTCGAAGGCGGGCAACCTCGTCGGTCGCCATCCTGAACCTTCCTTGTACGCATCATAGCTCGTCCACCTGCTTGCGCCAGCCGGCCCGGTACGCATCATAGCTCGCCTCGGCATCCTGGAGCTGTTGCTGGAGGTCGGAGACCTTCTTCGACCACTCCCGATCACTGTCGGCCCGAATCAAAAGCCGGGATGAGCTTCCTTCCAGCTGGCCAATCTTCTCCCGGGCAGCTGACAACTCGACTTTGAGAGAATTGATCTTGGCAGCTTGAGCCCAAATCTATTCGCTGGTGCACTTCTTGTATTCTTCAAGCTCCTTCTCGAAGTTCACCTTCCTCCGACTATACTCCATGATCCCCTTCACGTGGAGATTCCGAAAGCGGGTGGTCTCCACAGTGGCTTCAGAATGACCCTCCCTCAACCTGCGAAGCTCGCCTTCCATCTTCTTCGACCTTTTTGTCAAATGAAGAACTTCCTTCTTCAGCCGCTGGATCGTGGACTTCAGTGGAATCCCCTGCGGCAGAGGAAGCGCTTCGGCAGGACACTGCCATCGGAAGAAAAGTGTCAAGGCGCGTCTCATTGCAGAAAGAAAAACAAAAGGAGGAGGGAAGAAAGGAGAAGCCATCCACGACGAGAAATTCAACTTTATTGATTGAATATTTCTCAAAGATAAAAAGGAAAGGAAAAAATTGCAGTAAAAAAAAAAATACAAGGTCGGAGGTCTCAGACCTTTGCGGTAGGAGTTGGGGAGCTCGGTGTCCCTGGAAGGGGGGTTGCGGCGGCAGTAGCAGCAGGAGAGGGACCGGCCTCATCTTCAGACTCCTCGCCCAAGAAGCTGAGATCGAGCTCGAAAAATTTTCTAGCCACCTTCTCCTGGCAGAGCTCGAACCCCTTGATGAATGCTTCTTGGCCGAATCGGATGTTCAGATCCCTCATCTCTGCGGAGGCCTTGAACTCCTCCACCGCAAGAACGCTGGCCTCCGAGACCAGGACCGAAATCTGCTCCGCCAAATTGGCGACCTCAGCCTCCGCCTTTCTCACCGTCTCCTCCGAGGTCTGCTTCTCTTACTCCCGGATCTGCTTTTCTTTCTCCAGGGCCTCTTGGAGGGTAACTACTTCGGCGGCTTTTTCTTTGAGGCGTGCGACTTCGGCCCGGCGACGCTCCTCCGCCTGGATGGCGTCCCTCCTCGCCCGGTTCATCGCCTCGATGTTGGAAAGGAGCTGGTGCCCAATCTGCAAGGGCGGCTAGGGGATCAGAACAAGGGTCGAAAAGCCAATTAAATGAAGATTTGTTTACCTCGAGAAAGGACCCTAGGGAGTCCCAAACCCTCTGTTCAGGATCGGCACGGTCAATCCTCTCGACGACTTCAGGCAGAATGCTGCCGTCGATCAACCGCTTGATCAAGTCCCTGTCATTGAAGGGATTCTCCGGCTCTTCTTCGAAACCAAGGGACTCTTCAACGGCGGCTCGACGGCTACTCACCCTGTGGGCCACCGACTTCCTTCTCCTCCCCCTCTCGACTCTAGACGCCTCCGTGGAACGGCCCTCCAAAATGGGAGCCCCAGTCGGCGGACTCCTTAAAGAGGCCCGGAGGGTCGGTGGCTCGGAGTTCGAAGGAACGTCGACCGTGGGAGCCGCCTAGACAGGTGCGGCCGAGCTTGTCTCCTCCACTCTGGCCTTCTTTGCTGATCTAGAGGCCGCGGCACCTTTTCTTTTATGGGCCTTGAGGCCCGTGGCGAGCATCCGTGCCGCTTCAGCATCCATTCCTAAAAAAAAAAAAAATCGAAAATCAGTAATGGGGTAAAAAAGGAAGAAGTGACACGTAAAAAAAAAAAAAAAAGAGAAAGAAGAAGGACGGAAGAAAAGAAGAGAAAAGAAAAGATGGAATACTCGCAGGATCCTGGGGGCTCAAGCCAATGTTGAACAAAAATTGCTCCTTCAGAAGGTCGGGAAGGGAAGGAGCGGAATAGTCGAGAAGCTTCCGGGCGGCCTGAAGGTCATCCTCCCCCAGGCTGGGAGCCTAGCGGACAGAGTCCCTCAGAGAGCCCCAAGGGGCAGGCCCAGCCTCAAGGTCGGGCAGTGGACGAAGAGGTATTTCCCCTTCCAGTTGTGGATTGAAGAGGGAGCACCTTTCAGCAACCCCTTCTTGCCAAACTGGGGGGAGAAATACCACCAGTCCTTCGCCGAAGGGTGACGCTTGAAGGTGTAAAAATGCCTAAACAAAGAAAGGGATGGCTGAACTTCGACTACATGGCAAAGGGAAAGGAACCCTATCAAAAACCTAAAGGAATTCGGAGCAACTGAAGCTAAAGAGATATCTAAGAAGCGAAAAAGGATGACGACAAAGGGTGGAAGCGGAAGCCAGAGTCCGGCACAGAACGCCTCCTGATACAGGCAGAAACGACCAAGTGGGGGAGTGCTAGCCCGGTCGGAGGGGCCAGGAAGCTCCAGGTCATACTCTGGAGGAACTCCATACTGAACCCTTATCAGTAGGAGTTCATCCGGAGTCAGGGAGCAGGAGATGGCACCCGGTGCAAAAACTGGGCGAAGCCCAGCCCCAAATGTGGGTTCGTCTACAGAGTGGGGGTCCTGGGAGGCTGAGGTGGAAGAACTCCCGGAACCGCTAGAGGTGGAGGTGTCGGAAGACATTTCGAATGATTTCAAACGAAGACCCTAAAGATCCCAGAAAATCAGGCGGGACAAGGGATGAGGGGTTACGGGAGACCAATCAGAGGAATGCGACAGAAGAAAATAGAAGAGAAAAGGCCCCTAAATGGCAAGAAGAAAAATGAAGGTTCCGAGACTAACCTAGATCACTCTGAAGGATGCAGAGGGACAAGGACAGGGATGACTCGAAGGACGCCTAGGGCCAAAGAAGACGCCAAGGAGGGTCAGGGCTCTCGAAGAAAAGGCAGATACCGATAGAACATTCAGATGGAAGCGCGAGTTTAAATAGACCCTGGGATCCGGTGCCATAATGATCGCGAATCCCACCAGGCCAACCCACGCTCGACACGTGTCCCACTCACCACGGCAGGCGGCTAAAAGCGGTTGACAGCTGATGAAGCCATTACTATGCCGTACCTGGGCCAACGTACTAGCGGGAATTCCGAAAGGTCCCTTCGAATCGCCCCGATTCGAAAAGACTCCAGCACGCGTGCATTTAATGCCAAAATATCTGGGGGCAATCGTGCACAGGATTCAAGGGGATAACTTCGGCTGCGAAAATTTCTCTGTACTTCCTTCATTCGAAATTCGAACTCGGAAGTAGGGAGACTGGTGTTGGGTATAAGATACCCCCCAGCCGAAGTTCGTAACAGGATTTGGTGACCCTCCGGGGATCCAACTGACTTTCAACCTCCGGCAACGTCTCTTCAACCTCCCAGACGTCCGAGCCTCTGCCAAACTCCCAAGTTTTGCCGACGGGCAGGACCCCACCAGTGTCGATCGAATTCTTCACGACGTCCGAACTCCTACGGGAGCCGGACCTGCCCCCGACTCCAGCTGCAGGTAAACCTGTCCGGACTCCTACGGGTGCCGGACTTCGCCCCTGACTTTAATTGCAGGTAGACTTCGCTCGGACTCCTACGGGAGCCGAACTCCACCCACGACTTCACCTGCAGACTTCGTCCGGACTCCTACGGGAGCCGGAATCCGCCCACGACTCCAGTCGCAGGTAAACCTCGTTCGGACTCCTATGGGAGCTGGACTTCGCCCCTGACTTTAATTGCAGGTAGACTTCGCCCGGACTCCTACGGGAGCCGAACTCCACCCACGACTTCACCTGCAGACTTCGTCCGGACTCCTACGGGAGCCAGACTCCGCCCACGACTCCAGCTGCAGGTAAACCTCGTCCGGACTCCTATGGGAGCTGGACTTCGCCCCTGACTTTAATTGCAGGTAGACTTCGCCCAGACTCCTACGGGAGCCGAACTCCACCCATGACTTTACCTACAGACTTCGTCTGGACTTCCTACAGAGCCGAACTCCACCCACGACTTCACCTGCAGACTTCGTCCGGACTCCTACGGGAGCCAGACTCCGCCCACACTCCAGCTGCAGGTAAACCTCGTCCGGACTCCTACGGGAGCTGGACTTCGCCCCTGACTTTAATTGCAGGTGGACTTCACCTGGACTCCTAAAGGAGCCGAATCTCGTCTCTGACTCCGGCCACAGGAAGACTCCGCCTAGGCCCATACGGGAGTCGGGCTTCGTCCCCGACTCCGATTGCAGGTAGACTTCATCCGGACTCCTACGGGAGCCGGACTTCACCCCAACTCCAGCTGCAGGTAGACTTCGCCCGGACTCCTACGGGAGCCGGACCTTGTCCCCGACTCCAGCCACGAGAAAACTCCGCCCGGACTCCTACGGGAGCTGAGCTTCATCCCCGACTTTGACTGCTGGTAAACTTCGTCCGAACTCTTACGGGAGCCGAACTTCGCACCTGACTTTAATTGCAGGTAGACTTTGCCCAAACTCCTACGGGAGCCGAACTCCACCCATGACTTCACCTGCAGACTTCGTCCGGACTCCTACGGGAGCCAGACTCCGCCCATGACTCCAGCTCAGGTAAACCTTGTCCGGACTCCTACGGGAGCTGGACTTCGCCCCTGACTTTAATTGCAGGTGGACTTCACCCGGACTCCGACAGGAGCTGGATCTCATCTCCGACTCCGGCCACAGGAAGACTCCGCCCAGGCCCCTACGGGAGCCGGGCTTCGTCCCCGACTCCGGCTGCAAGAAGACTTCATCCGGACTTCCACGGAAGCCAGACTTCGCCCCCGACGCCAATTGTAGGTGGACTCTGCCCGGACTCCTACGGGAGTCGGGCTTCGTCCCCAACTCCGATTGAAAGAAGACTTCGTCCGGACTCCTACGGGAGCCGGACTCCGAGCTCCTCTCAGACGGGTGGCTAGCCACCTCTCTCCACCAGACACTCCAGTCGAACTTCGGCCGACAGGCCTGGGTCCACTGGTAGGCCGCAGCAACAGCCACGACCCTGCTCCACCTCCTGCAACAGATTTTGCATGGCTCCATCGCTCCCTGGCAGGCCGCAGCGATGGCCACGACACTGCTCCACCTCCTGCGATGGATTCCGTGCGGCTCCATCACTCCCTGGCAGGCCGCAGCAACAGCCACGACACTGCTCCACCTCCTGCGACGGATTCCATGTGGCTCCATCACTCCCTGGCAGATCGCCATAATGACCACGATTCTGCTCCACTCCCTGCGACGGATACCGCGCGATTCCTCCCACCTCCTGGTGAGTCGCGACAACGGACGCTGTTCCACTACCCGCAACAGACTCCACGTGGCACGTCTCGGCGGTGGCCACGATCCCACTCTACTACTCTTCGCAATAAACTCCGTCTGACTCTGGGCAGCCCACTGCCAGACGGTTACAGATATCGCTATCAGTCTGCTACCCTCTTTCGCCTATAAAAGGGGCCCCAGATACGTTATTCTCTAAGCCCTATTTTCTATCTTAAAACTCTGCTAAAATTTTCGTTCGAGCACTCCATTCTTGTTGAGGCAGAGAACTGACTTGAGCGTCGGAGGGTCTTGCCGGAGCAACCCCATCTCTGGTTTAGACTTCTTTTGCAGGTCCCGGCGGCGACCGCGACTCCTTCGACTCTAGCTTCTCTGACACGAGCGGATTTTTGCACCAACAACTGATGATAAGTCTAGGTTTGGATATGTGTATTTAATGAAATACAAATCCAAAGCCTTTGACAAATTTAAAAAGTATCAAAGAATGGTTGAGAAACAAACTGGTAAAAGTATTAAAGCTTTTTGATCTGATTGAGGAGGAGAATACTTGTCTAATGAGTTTCTCAATTATTTAAAATAAAATAAAATACTTTCTTAATGGATACCTCCTTATACTCTACAATTAAATAGAATTACAGAAAGAAGGAATCGCATCCTATTAGATATGGTGCGATCCATGATGTATTTCATGGATCTTCCGATATCCTTCTGGGGATATGCTCTCGAGGCTGTTGTCTTAAATAAAGTGCCTTCTAAATCTATTTCTAGCAGTCCATATAAGATATGAAAAGAAAAAAGATCTAATCTTAAGCATCTTAAGATTTGGGATTGTCCAGCTTAAGTGAAAAACTATTGATGGATATAAGCGGGATGCTAGATCAAAAAAATATAGGTTTGTGGGTTATCCCAAAGAGATAATAGGATACTACTTCTACCATTCTACTCAACAAAAGGTGTTTGTTAGTAGGCATGTTATTTTCTTGGAAAAAGAGTGTATCCAAGAAGGCAGTAGGAGGTCTGTTGAACTTGTGGAAGTTCAAAACCTACAATCTATCCAAAATTCACAAAATAGTTCTCAACCATATCCACTACACACACCTCCTCTCCGAAGGTCAAATAGAGTGCGTAATGTACTACTTAGATTTGTGTTTGTCATTGAGAATGATAATACATCCCACATCATTGAGAATGATGATCCCACGACCTATTCGGAAGCTGTCATGAGTAGCGACTCTGACAAATAGCTTAATGCCATGAAATCCAAAATGGACTCCATGTATATCAATCAAGTTTGGACTTTGATTGATGCACGTGAGGGTGTGATCCAATAGGCTGCAAATGGGTCTTCAAAAAGAAAATTAGAGCAGATGGCCAGGTGGAGACCTATAAGGCCAGACTGGTGGCAAAAGATTTCAGATAAAAATAAGGTGTTGATTATGAAGATATCTTTTTGTTGGTAGCCATGCTCAAGTCTATTCGAATAATGCTTACTATTGCAGCATACCATGACTATAAAATCTGATAGATGGATGTCAAGATTGCCTTCCTCAATAAAAATCTTGAGGAAGAAGTCTATATGACTCAGCCAGAGAGATTTGTCTCTAGCGGGAGAGCAAATCAGGTATGCAAGCTGAATAGATCCATTTATAGATTAAAACAAGCATCGAGGAGCTGGAACATCTATTTTGATAAGACAGTCAAATCGTTTGGCTTTATCAAAAATATGGATGAACCTTATATGTACAAGAAAATCAATGGGAGTACTGTTGTCTTCTTAGTCTTATATGTGGATGACATACTACTTATTAGGAATGATATATCGATGTTGCAATCGGTCTAAACATGGCTATTACAAAAATTTTCCATGAAAGACTTGGGTGAAGCATCCTATATACTTGGTATAAAGATCTATAGGGATAGATCAAAAAGGATGCTAGGCTTATCCCAGTCTAGGTACATTGATTTTGTATTAAAGAGGTTCAACATAGAGGGAAGTAAAAAAGGTTACTTGCCCATAGGTCATGGCATACAACTCTCTAAGAAGATATCTCCTAAGACATTGGAAGAGAGAAATAGAGTGAGTTCTATTCCTTATACTTCGACTATAGAATCAATTATTTATGCTATGTTATGTACCAGGCTTAATGTGGCTTATGCTTTGAGCATTGTAAGTAGATTTCAAGCAGATCTCGAAGAGGATCATTGAAAAACTATAAAAAATATATTCAAGTACTTGAGAAGGATTAAAGATATTTTTCTAATATACGGGGGATCTGATTTAAAACTGAAAGGTTATACTGATTTTAGTTTTCAATCTGATCTGGATGATAGCAAATCTATATTTGGGTATGTGTTCACTTTATATGATGGTGCAGTAAGTTGGAAGAGTTTCAAATAGTAAACTATTACTGACTCGATCACTGAAGCTGAGTATATTGCTGCTAGTGAGGCTACTAAGGAGGCTGTCTGGATGAAGAAATTCATCTCAGAATTGGGTGCGGTTCCAGGGATTGAACAACTTGTGCCCCTTTATTGTGATAATACTGGGACAGTCGCTCAAGCCAAAGAACCAAGGTCTCATCATAAATCCAAGTACATCCTAAGACGGTTCCACCTCATTCGGGAGATAGTTGAAAGATGTGACATGATCGTGGAGCGAGTTGACACCAAGAATAATATAGTGGATCCATTCACTAAAGCCTTGTCAATGCAGCAGTTTGATTGCCACCTTGATTGTATGGGCATCAAATATAAGGGCGATTGGCTTTAGTGCAAGTGGGAGATTGAAAGAATAATGCCCTACAAACCAATTGCATACGGATGCGATAGGATATTTTATGTAATTTATCTTTCAAACTCATGTAATTGATATTATTTTATTAATAAAATAGGTATTTTTGATTCATTATATACTGCATCTTTTTGTTCTTAAGATTACAATGAACCCCATAGGTCTGGAAAATAGTTTTAGGGTCGTGATGAGATTATGCCAGTGAGATCTAAATCTTTGATAGCTATGACTTAAAATACTTTCAGTCGTTGGTTCATTAAGTCAGAGATCAATGGTATCGGTAAGGATGGCATGTCCTATGTATGCTCAGAAATGAGGGTGGTTGATCTCACAACCACTTGTTTGGTGACACTAATACAAAGACATTAGAGAATGAGTTCACTAAATAGACCTACGAGAAAACATCAGATGGAGTCTTATTCATATATCAACTGATGATTCTCTAGTAGGAGTTGTGTAAGTTTGACCTGAGATCGTCATGGTACTTTGTGTACATGAATCTATGTTTTTGTTCACTACCCTAACTTGGCTCTTTGATCTTTGTATGGGATGTTCTGGATATGATGAAGTATGCATGATGGTTGTGAGTGATCAATAAGGGATCCGTCACTCCTAGTAAGGAGAGCGAATATCCTAGGTGATCTCATAGGTCGATAATTCTAGAAGTCTTTGGCCAAAGTAGGATGATAATTAGAAAAGAGTTTCTAATATATCATTAATTGAATCATCACCTTCTGATCGAGATACATAAAGATAAGTGATTGGGTTTGATATATTTTCATATCCACAGCTCATCTGGGATGTTGTTTGACTAAAGGATTGAATTATATGATAACTTACCACTAAAAGATATTTTGATAATTTTTTATCAAAATTTTAAATTTTTCGGATAGTCATGATATATTGTTAAATATCAATCTTAACTTATGGACTCATCAGAATTAAAAAAATTTAATTCAAGAATCAATTAGAAAGAGTCCTAGTTGATTAGAACTCTTCGGGTGATCTAATTTGATTGGATTAAGAGTTATGTCGAAAGTTTGGATCCACTGCTGGCTAGATTTGGAGCCCAATGGGTCACATGCTTTGAAATTTAGCTTTAGTCTAATTTAATTAAGATTTAATATAAATTTTAAGGGTTAATTTGATATGCTAGCATATTGTATTAACCCAAGTTCCTAAATTGGTTTAGATCAAAATGTTTGAGCTAACCTAGACCAGTTGTCTTTGACCTAATGGAATTGGGTTTATTTTGATTGGACTCTTATCTAACTTGAAATAGTTTGAAGTTAAGAAGGACTCCTCTGTGCCGACTAGATACTATGCCAAAATATTAATGCCACCCCACTCTTTTTAGCATGTGAAGATGAAGAGTCCTTTATGAAGGATCTTATCTTAACGCATTACCTTAAATGCTCAACTAGATCTCTTATAATTTAACATCAAATTTATATTGGTTTCTTTATAAGATGTAGAAGAGGAGGAGTCCTTCTGTGTGAAGGCTCTCCTACACCAAAAATTTCACACGGTGAATTTATTCACCATGTGAGAAAGTGGAGCGCCAAAGGTTGGCGCCCCTTGGTCCTTCTCACATCCCTTGGTCCCTTATTTAAATGGGACATCCCATATAGCCCAGGTGCTGGGTTTTTGGGAGGAAACTAGAGATAAGTGGCATATAAATTAGAAAAAAAAATTTAAAAAAATTTGAGGAAAAGGCAAGGAAAAATTGAGTGGCAAAAGTTGTAAGAAGGATGGTGAGAGAATTAGCAAGTGTTGCTAGTGTGCCTTAGGGTTTGATTTTTTCATGTGTTAGAGCTACAATCAAATCGTAGGTTATGAGACATCTATAGAGTGTCCTCTTGATGTAATTTTGGTGGCAAGATCAAAAGCAACTGGACTTTGGTGTGATCGTTCCTTGAGTTCGAAGTCGGCAGTATTCTTAAGAAGACAAGGCTGTGGCAGTGTACCGGTTAGGAAGGACCTTGGCTAACTTTCATGTGGATCACCGTTGGGGGGCTTTTACTTTGGAGTCTCGTGGAGATCACCAATGTGCCACATTATCTTTTTGGTGAAAGTAAAAATTCTATCCCTTTTGCATGCTTGTTTTATTTCGGTCGACATCGGCAAGGTGATTCTAGGGTTTGGATTTTAGCTTAATAGTTTTAACTGTTAAAGCTATTGACTTGTTTGATTTTAAAATTTTAAAAATTATTTTTCACTGCATAGCTAGAACCCAACAATCTTCATAATCAAAAATATTTTTGTTGGGACAATTCAGTCGATTCTCTGATTCCGACTCTCAATCGGCCTCATAAGCACACAGTGCCGACCAACAGTCGGCTATCCTTAATCATTGACAAACTCTAACTATGACAATTTGATTGATTTTGGATCGAAGACCATCAGTATATCAGAGTTACCAATCAATGCTCATTCAGACTTCTACAACTACCGACATACAGTGGCCATATTTTGACTACCGATATATAGTTAGTTTATAAGAAACTGCCAGCACAAAAAGTACATAATGGCCAAAATATGATTAATGATGGGTATAACTACTCATCCCATGATCACATAATACCAGAATAAGCAGAGCCCATGTGCCTAACCATTATAGATGGTTATCAACTATTCATTTATAAAAGGAGGTAAATGAACGATATTTGGTAAGATAATTTTGGACTGATACTCTGCCATTTTAAATATTCTATCTGTTGTTCACCACTCTCTACTGACTTAAGCATCGGAAGATCTCCATCAGACATAATTTCGATCAGTGTGAACTTATTTTGCAGATGCTCTTCTCAGGTGACAGGTGCAACAGGGGATTGACTGTAACAGGTTGGCATGCCAGGAAGGGGGAGAAGGATACGAGCGATCATGGCAAAGACTAGAGCTCAACATTCTACAGGATCTGCTAGGCAATCTTCCCACCAGGAAGATCTTTCTCCTCCACCTCCATTGGCAGAGCCCAGCTATTCGCATCCTACAGTCACTATGGATGCACAAATTACTGTCCTAATGCAGTAAATGAAAGTATTGATGGAGACGGTCCACAGCTTTTAGCAACAACAGACATAGCAACAGCAACAACCATTAGTGGTGGATCCAGTAGCTTATTCAATGCCATCCAAGCACAGCCGCCATCCTCTATAGCTTCACCTGTTGGAAATTATGTCCCAAAGCCAATCATCAGCCTGTTGACGATTGTGCTTATTATTGTAATTGTATATGAATTGTTGAATCAATAAATGTTATTTGATTTTTTCATCACTGTGTACATCTCATTTTGAACTCCTGTTATGTGATAAAGTCCTTAGGACTATTTGATTTGATATAAGAGGATATATCGTTTAATCCTTAAATGAGTTCACGACCCAATGATATGCTATTACTAGGATGATAGACATATCAAGTGTAGGTCATTATGAGCCATATAAGTTGGTTGTCCTCTTAACCAAGGAGCGTGGAGATGCTGGTATGACATACAGGTGAAATATAGGAGTACATTTCACTGAACGTGATCATCTGGAGCACTCTACTGACAAGAATAACTCTGAAGGGATATGGGTATAAATATCTCTCTGACCTGAGATCATCACGGTGACTTGCAAGCACTCATTATGCTTTGGTGCTGGACTATTTGAATTTCTAATTCAGCAATGAAAAATTTTTAGGCATAGTCAAATACTTGTGAAGTCAATGTATGAGTCAAGATGGAATTGACCCCTCTGAATAAGTGGGAGTTAATGTATCAGTGTGTTTCAATTCAGTAAAATCTTGGTCGGGGTAATCCATGTGATGGATTTTGAAAATTGAAATACAATGTGGATGACCATATCAGGGTTGGCAATTAAAGCCTAGGTCACCTTGAGTATTTGGATCAAAGAAATGAATTATACGGTAACTATATTCAAATAGGTTCTTGAGTGTTGCTTAGTATACTTTTGGCCTATCCGGACGTCGGGTACCATTACTAGATAGTTACCCCAATTGGTACAGAAATCAGTTTCTGTGCTACCGACTTAGGTTCGAACCTATAGGGTCACATATATTAAAAATTTCTCTTCGATCACTTGGCTAATCTGAAGAGTCTCAATCAACGGAGACTCTGGTGAAGGGTCCCACTTGATGGAGACTCTGTTGAAGAGTCCCACTGGAAGGAGACTCTAGAGAAGAGTCCCACTAGACTTAGACTCTATCATTAATGGAGGATTAATTAGTGATTAGATTATTAATTAGCTCAATTTGATTGAGCATTAAAGTTTGGATCAAGTTTGATTGAATTTGATTCAATCAGGTCAAGTCTAATTAGGTTATGAGATGACCTAATCGGTAAGGAAGAAATGATCTTGATTTGATCGGATCTATGGCTCAATTAATTTATTGATTTGATCAAATTTAATTGAAATTATAAAAGCTTAATTAAATTATATTTATCATATTTTATTTGGATCTAATTAGATTGGGTTTGAAAGAAATTCAATTGATTAAACCCTAGAGTCCCAAATGAGTAGGACTCTATCCCTTGCAACACCTAAATTGTCTCACACATTTTCTCATCACACAAAATCAGTTTGTACATGAAAAACTTAAAAAATAATCCTTCTTTTATCACTCATTAAGGATAGAAATTGATTAGTTTTGATTTGAATTCAAATTAGTTTGAATTTCAACTTAAAGCCTTATCCATATCCTTCTACACATTGGCTACTTTTGAAGGGGTCTATTGTGTATGAGAAAAAGAGATCTTTCTAATTAATTTTTATACCTAATTTTCTTTGGTAAGTCCCTCTTTAAGTTAGATAAGGGTGAGAAAAGGTTAGAGTCAAATTGAAATTCAAAAGAGTTTGAATTGCAATAAACTCCAGCCTTTATCCTGTTTTATCTGATTTGTGCGACAACCATAAAAAGGCTACAATTTTGTATGCCAAAAGAAGAGAGCTCCCCACTTCAAGATACCAGAGAGAAAGAGGGTCAAAAATATTATTTTGAGATGTGAGGATTGGATGGGTTTCCTTCCTCCTTGGCATGAACAAAAGAGAAGACCATTCTCCACTTGGGTGAGAGACCTAGAATTGTTCTAGATTTTTGGGTGAGAAAAAAACTAAAGAGAAGAGAATTTTCATCTAAATTTTCTTCACCATCCAGCATTCTTCTCTAATCTATCTTTGACATCAAAAATGTTTGAGGTGATCGAAGGAGTTCAAGTCAAATCTACCATCAGAAGCTGACTGCACGAGCTAGCACTCCCACAGAAGGTTGATCAGTCCAAGGTACTTCGTGTGGACCATCCATAGAGTCCAAACACTTGTGCAGCTATTCGACATTAGCGAGAGCTTTATACCACACTTACAAATAGTGGAGATCATCAACCCATGAAAAGGTGATGAACTCTACCGACATAATCTAAAGGTGAGATCAAATTCAGGGCATTGATATGATCAATGCGGTTTTCTATTTTATTTCAAATTTTGTATGTAAATTTTTCATGTCATAGATCTTTAATGGTAGTTTAGATCTAATCTAAGGCATGTTTAGAAGATTAAAATATTTAATCTTTATTATTTCATTGTAAAATTTTAAAAATACATACTTTGAACTACCCATTTTTCTTTCATATGGTATTAGAGCAAGGTTTCTTATGACATTAATTTTTTGTATATAATCTAATTTTAATTATTTAGATTAGATCTAAATAGTTAATTTTGAATATGTGTAGTATAGTAATCTGATTGAATAGATCCTCATAGCCATCCAGTGATAGGAGAAATCAAGATTTCACTATCCTATTTACCCATTCGATGGGATCTCCTATAGCGTGTAGGGGTGCTGCACGGTCTTTTCTATGATGATGAACCATGAAAAAAATTTTAAAATTTTATTTTAGATCTGAAATAATATATATTAGATCTAAAATTAAAGTTTTGATCATTAGATGATTGATTATAAAAATATTTTATAAAATTGAAAACTATTTTCAAATACCAAACCCGAACCCGTACTAGCCTAAAACTTAATTGAGAATTAAGTGATCTAGATTTGAGAATCAAAGATCTAAGATATTAATTTTATAACTCATGGGTTAATGGGTTAGCTCAAGTCAAGTCCATTTAACTGGGTTAGACCTAGGGTTAGAAATTATTGATAATGGACCATGTTAATAATTGATCAAATCTAATTAAAAGTTAATTCTGATTGAGTCAATTTTTTCTCTTGATCAACTTCAATAGTTATAGTGGGTCAAGTCCATGTCTTTGATTAGACCAATATGGACTTTGATCATAGCTCTGTGGTCGAATCCAAGTCTATAATTTGATCAAATTGAAAATGACTAACCAGTTGGTGTCTAAGGTAAGTATGGCAGCTTTGATCGATGGTCATTAATTGGGAGCTACTCATATAGATTGAGTTTATATCGAGTTAATGGTATATCCCTTCCATCGATCTTACTTACTTGGCCAACATGGTGAATCATATTTTAATTAGATCACTTAATGATTGGGGTTGACACATGCTAACTAGAAAATCAGTATGACTGATATAGGTGTTCCTAATTCAACTTATCTCGAGTCCTCTTTATGACTTGGTGAAGCCAGTAGGAGGATTCATGACTGGTTGGTTGGACCAGCTTATGCCTGATCTTCTTAAATCTGACTTGGTGAAGTCAGTAGGAGGATTAAGATTAACTGGTTAAGTCTCATCTCATCTCTCAATTTAACTAATTAAATTTTCTAAAATTATTAGATTCCTAAAATAAAATTGTTATGGTGATAACTAGATCATAGCCTTCCATTAAGTTGGGTGATAATGAGTCTAATAGTTTAAATGATCATTGGAGGTGCCACATGCCTGGTGCTCATCTGGTTGTCAGAATAATCATTCATAATTTGTTATTTTAGTTGTGTCTTTCTGATGATAGTCAGATTGGCTGAGCCACACTCGGGTCTGATCACTCGTTTGTTAGATATACTAAATTTTGGCATGTTAATGGTTGGACCTAACCAGAACCTTCAGTGGAGGTGCCACGTGCCTGCTGAAGAGGTGTCTGGGGTAAAATTGAATAGTAGAAATTGTTTGATAAAATAATTGATTAAGAACCTACTTGTGGGGTATACAAGGATTGACCAAGCCACACTTGGGCCCATGTACAGTCCACGTGAATTCTAGTACCCACTAAAGAATTAGTGTAATTCCTCGAATTGAAGGTAGAGGCTATGAATGTTGGGAATTATGTCCTAAAATTAATCATGTGACGATTGAGTTCATCTTTATATATAAATTATTGATTATTGAATAATAGTTATTCTGATATTTTTCATTACAAAGTGACATCTTCTTTGAATTCTTGTACTGTGATGAAGTCCCTAGAACTATGCTAGTGTACGATAAAGAGAGAATTTATCATATAGTTCTTAAACAAGTTTGAGATCAAATGATACGTCATTACAGGATGATGATGTTTATCGAGTGAAGGTCATTGTGTGCCATATGGGTTAGTTGTCTTCTTAACCAAGGAGTGTGATGAGACTGGTATGGCATACAGGTGAGATGTAAGGGTACATCATCACTGAACAAGTGACTCATCTACTGAGCGTTCTGCTGTCAAGAGCTGCTCGAAAAATATATGGGTATAAATATCATTCAAATCTGAGATCACCATAGTGACTTGCAAGCAACTCACTGTGCTTTGGTGCCGAACTACCTGAATTTTTAATACAGTGACGGAAGACTACTGGGTACAGTCAAGTACTTGCGAAATCTATATGTGGATCAAGATGGGATTGACCCCTCTGGATTATTGGAGTTGATGTATCGTTGTATTTTAATTTAATAAAGCCTTGACTAGGGTAATCTATGAGATAGATTTGAAAAGTTGAAATACAATGTGGATGAACCAATCTCGATTGACAGTTAACCTGAGACCATCCTAGAGCATCTAGAGTCAAAAGGATAAATTATGCAGTAACAATGAGTATGGGTTCTGAAATATTTTTTTACGATAATTTAATCTATCTGAACGTCGGGAACTATTGCTAGATGGTATCTCGATTAGTATAGAAATTGGTTCCTATGCTACCGGCTTAGTGTTTGAACCTATGGAGTCACGCACACAAGTCAGACAAAGTAGGAAGAAATTGATCTATGTTTATATGTCCAATTTGAAAGTACTTGACTTGATTGAATATATAAGCTAACTTGATTGAGAATTGAGTTATAGATCAAATAGGATTGAAGAGTTGACTATGTCTAGCTAGCACTACACATGAGGTTCAGGTCCAATCCTAGGGATAAATAATTTTTATCTATGATCCATGGAATATATGAAAGATTAAATTTAAGTACTAATTAATTTTAGATTAAATTTGAATTAATTAGACTTAAATAGGTCTAAAATTCAAGTTAGACTTGATATAAAAGTCCTTAAGAGTTTAGGATGGATAGTCTTTCGAAATTTTTTCAAACTAACTTTGAATCAGATTCGAATTGGACCTGTTTTGGATGAGATATGAGTATTCCTACTTGCACTAGGAATACCCACTCATAAAGCATGATCAAAAATTGATTTGATGCTTATTTGAGGTATCCTAAGTGGGTGTGAGAGAGGGTGCAAAATGGATGTCATAAGTGATGGCAATTATATCTCATGTAGGAGTCTTTCTTTCATGAGTATTGGACCAATTCAAATCAGATTTGAATAAAGAGTCCTACTCTCATTGAGTCATGAGAATCATCTATAAATAGAGAGGGTCTCTATCTATAGATAAAAAAAAGAGAATAGAATAGTAAACAAATCAAATTGAGAGAAGAGAAAAAGAGAGAGAGACAGGCATGTGAAGAGAGAGGTCCTTCATCTTTTACATCTCTCTCTTTGTTGCCGCCTCCTCTCCTTGGGTGTGGATCCTTCTTGGGCATCCCACCTACTAGTGTGAGGTGTCACACCATCACATCTCATCCCTGGATTGATTGAGTTGCGAAGCTAATTGGATTGGAGTTCATTCTGCTTTTCTGCGGCGTCTGACGTGCATGCGATGTAGAGGATCTATATATCCAGGCCTCTGTGAAGGTTTATATCAGATAATTTGGTATTTGATCTCTGATTCTACTGCAATTCAGGTAAGGATTTAATTTTTAAATAAGTAAAATATTAAAAAAAAATTTCGATGCAACCTGGACATTCTGGAGGAAAACTATGTCTAAAATATATACATTCAAAATAGAATTTTTTATGATTATTTACATGAGATATAATTTAGATTTTTGGTATAACATTAAATCTCATTTAAATATATTTATATAAAATTTTTGATCTAATTTTGATTGGATTAGAGGTGCCTAATCAATGGTTGATTGAGGTTGTTATAAATCTATTATAACAGAATTCTGCTGTTACTAAATTTTTGATAAAAAATAATGTAAATTAAAATTTTATTTTAAATCTATTTTAATAGAATTTTAATTTTATTATTTCTTTTATGAAGTAAAAATTATTTCAGATTTAAATTAGATTCATTTCGATGGATATTTAGATCTGAATCCTATCATAATTTAGTACTGTACGAAAATAAATTTTATCAGAAATTAATTTCTTATGCATTCATATTTGCATCTAATTACTTTTCGATTTGATATCAAATCTTAAATTGATATTTTATAATCAGTATAAGATAAGTTTTAGATTTGATATGATGTATATGATACATCATCAAATCTAATTGGATTAAATGAAGAACATAATTGATGAGATCAAGGATATGTTCATGACATAAAATAGTTTTGTCAATAATTGCATGTTGATGTAATTATATATAAAATTAGATTTCAGATCTTAGTAGCCTAGTACTCGGATTGATGAGATCACCAGACCGTCCGGTCATAAGAGATTGAAGAGATTAATCTCTCTTTTGTCTATTCGATAGGTTCTCTTATAACATATAGGAGTGTCGTTGTGATTCAATTTTATGAAAAAAAAATGAACAAACTTTTATATATTATTTTAATCATAAATATATTTATATTAGATCTAAAGTGATTTATAATTCATTATAATAGGATAAAATTCAGATATAAAATTATTTTAGATTTGAATTATATGTTAAATATGATGTAATTGGTATTGATCTAAAAGTTGTCATTATACATGAGATGTATGAATGAAGTTTAGATCATCTCTATATATATTTAATAGTTAAATATATTACAAAAATTTATTTTCATGTGTTGAAACATATGGTATGTTTCACTTGAAACCCTTATAGAATAGTTCTATAAACTGAAACACACGTTTCACACACTTCATTTTAAATTAAGTTTAAATGATCTAGAATTGAGAATTAAAGATCATTAAGACACCACATAATATGATAAGCAAAGGGTTAGCATGAATCAGGTTCTTTTAATGGATTAGACCTAGGGTTAGGAATACATATGGACCAAGTAGAGAAATTAATTAAATCTAATCAAGTGTTGAATTAAATTAGGTTAGTATTTCTTTAAATCAATCTCAATAGTTAAAGTTTGATGAAGTTCATATGTTTGACCCTAATAAATAGACCATGATCATAGCTCTGTGGTTGAGCCCGAATCTTCTGATATGCCAAATTGAAACTAATTAACCAGTTGGTGTCTAAGGTAAGTTTGGCAGATTCGATCAAGTAGTTTTTAATTGAGAGCTATTCACCTAGATACGTCTACGATGAGTTAAAGACAAAACCCTCCTGTTGATCTCACTTACCTGGCCAACATGGTAGAATATGTTTTGATTAGGTCACTAGTCGATTCGTGCAGACCCATGCTGTTAAGGTGAATCAGAGTGACTGATTTGGATGTTTTTAGACCAGCTTGTGTTTAATCCTTTACATGACTTGGTGAAGTCAGTGGAAAGATTTGCAGCTTGTAGGTTGACTTCTTCTCTTATTCTTAGGTCCATGAAATCAAATTCTCTAAATTATTAGGTCCATAAAGTGATAAAATTATGAGATAACTTGGTCATTGCTTCCCATTAAGGTGTGTGATAATCAGTCTAATATTCTAAATAGGCATTGAAGGCACCACACGCCTGGTGTCTATTACATATTGGAATTGTCATTCATCATATGACCATCATGATGTACCTTCAGATCAATGCTCAGTTTGATCGAGTCACACTCAGACCTGGACATCCGTTTGTTGGATGTACTTGATGTGTCATGTTAATAGTTGGACCTAATCAAGATTTTTAGTGGAGGTGCCACATGCCTGCTGAAGAAAAGTCTGGGGTGAAACCCAATGCTAGAAGTTGTTTGGAGAAATAATTGGTTATAAACCTACCCATGGATGTACTAGGGCTGGCTGAGCCACACTCAGACCCGAATGTAGTCCGTGTGGATTCTAGTACCCGCTAAGAAATTAATGTCATTCCTCGAGTTGGAGGTAAAGGCTATCAATTCACAAAAAATAGCGGGAGGACCTTTAGACTAAAAGTCCATGTCTTCAGGATTAAAAAAATAATTCATGACTAATATTTTCTCCTTTCAGTTATGGCCAATACACTATCCCTCCATTCGCTGTTGGACAGCGACAAGCTCACCAGACCCAACTTCGATAGCTAGTATCGAAAGTTGAAGATCATGTTAGAGCATGAGAGGATTTTATATGTCCTTACGGATCTGACACCTGAAGAACTTATAGTCAATGCTCCTTGTGCTGTGAGAGACACTTACATGAAGTGGCTCAATAATCGCATGACTGTGCATTGTGTGATGAGGACAGCTATGAACGATGAATTTAATCATAAGTTTGAGGATGCGCAGTCTGAGGAGATGATTCAAATATTGAATGAGTCCTTTGGCACCCCTGAGGATGCGGAGAGATATAAAACCTCCTGCACAGTATTCAATGACCATATGCGAGAGGGAACTTCAGTCACCGATCATATATTATATATGATTATGCAGATTGAATATCTTAGCAAGCTTGACTTTTCGTTGCATGAACAGTTAGGCAAGGATGCTATCCTCAATTCACTACCGAAATCTTATCTATCCTTTCTCAGTCATTATAGAATGATGAAGTCCGTAGTAAATTACTATGGTTTGCTAGGGTTACTGCAAACTTTTGAGAAGGATCACCAGCTCCAAAAGAAGCCAGTGAATTTAGTGGGAGGTTCATCTGCAGGGCATCGATCCTCTAAGAGAGAAAAGAAGAAAAAGATGCAAAAATCTCATGCTGCCAATCTCAAGCCGAGCAAACTATCAAAAGTTGACAAGAGCTAGGTAGAGTGCTTCTTCTGTAAGAAGCTGGGTCATTGGAAAAGGAATTGTCCTGCTTATGTAGCCACCTTAGACCCAAACAGGCTTAAGAACAAGAGAAAGAGGCATGTGGTTGCTTTACAAGGTATTTATATGATAACACCCTGTAATTTCTCTGTTTGTGATATAGCTACCTGGGTATTGGATACTGAAAGTCCTATTAATATATGCAATTCATTGCGAGACTACAGGTAAGTGAAAAATTTTGAAAGGGCGAGTGGTTCCTCAACGTTGGAGATGGAAGCCTTATTCCAGTTCTAGCCTTAGAAACTTTGCAGCTCATCTTCGAGTTCAGTAGTGTCATGTTAGATGATTGTCATTATTGTCCCTCCTTTATAATGAATGTCATCTCTGTAGGGCTTTTGACTAAACTTGGTTACAAGTTTATAATAAAGGATGATTTTTGTGATATCAATATGAATGATGCTACAATTATGCGTGGACAATTAAAATATGACATATACATAATATCACGGTCTATTAGTATAATGTACGTACCTAGTAAATGCTCCAAAATAGATAATGTTAGCGAATCCTACTTTAGCATTATAGGCTTGGTCATGTGAACAAGAATAGGATTGACAGGTTGATCAAAGAATATCCTTGAGATAGATGATTTTAAATTATTACCTACCTATGAATCTTATCTACTTGGTAAGATGACTAAGTCACCTTGTAAAGGAAAAGGTGAAAGAGCTAGTGATGTCCTAAGTCTAATACATACTGATGTATGTGGGCCTATGAACATAAGTGCCAGAGAGGATACTACTACTTCATTATGTTTACAGATGACCTATCGAGGTATTATATCTATCTTATGAAGCATAAGTCAGAATCATTTGAATTGTTCAAATGATTCCGTGCTGAAGTAGAGAAACAAACTGGAAAGAGTATTAAGATCTTTGATCAGATCAAGGAGGTGAATACCTCACCAGTGAGTTTTTGATATATCCGAAAGAGAATGGAATTCTCTCACAATGGACTCCTCCTGAAACACCACAACATAATGGTGTGTCTGAGAGGAGGAATCGAACCTTGTTAAACATGGTCTGATCCATGATGGGCTTTTTCAATCTGTCAATATTTTAGACTACATGCTATATTTGAATAAGGTACCCAATAAGTCTGTCGATAAAACATCATATGAGATATGGACTGGACGTAAGCTGGTGCTCTCACACCTTAGGGTCTGGAGGTGTCCAGCTTATGTCTAGCATTTAAAGATAAATAGCTTGGACCGAAGTCTGATAGATGCTTGTTCATAGGGTACCCAAAGGAAACTAAAGGGTACTACTTCTACCTCGCTGTAGAACAAAAGGTGTTTGTCAGCAGTCGGGCAGTCTTTTTGGAAAAGGAGTTCCTTGGTGAAGGAGCTAATGCCTATAAAATTGAACTTGATGAAGTTCATGAGGTGGAAAAATCGACACACATACAGAATTGAGTTTGGTTGGTGAATCGAATCCAGAGCCAGTAGAGGCACCATTAAGGAGATCCGATAGAGTACCGCATTAGTCAGATAGATACTATGGTTTTCTGATCCGAAATGATGATCTTATTGAACTTAATGAGAATGATGAGGATCCAATCACCTATATGGAGGCCATGCAAAAGCCTGACTATCAAAAATGGCTTGAGGCCAAGAAGTCCGAGATGGAGTCCATGGAGATCAATAGTGTTTGGACACTAGTTGATCCACCCGAAGGGATAAAACCCATAGGGTGTAAATAGATTTTCAAGAGAAAAAGAGGAGCGGATGGGAAGGTAGAGATCTATAAAGCCCATCTAGTTACAAAGCGTTACTGTCAGCATTATGGTATTGACTATGACGAGACGTTCTCTCCTGTGGCAATGCTCAAGTTCATCCGAATTATGCTTGCTGTCGCTGCACACTTAGATTATGAGATCTGGCAGATGAATGTTAAAATCACTTTTCTTAATGAAGAACTAGAAGAAGAGGTGTATATGATACAATCTGAAGGGTTCACATCCACAGACGAGTCGAAAGTGTGCAAGATGAAAAGGTCAATTTATAGACTTAAGCAGGCATCGAGGAGTTGGAACATGCATTTTGATAAAGTGATCAAAACGTATGGCTTCGTTAGGAATGGAGAAGAGCCTTGCGTCTACAAATAAGCTTTTGATTCTGTGGTCATTTTTCTTGTGCTGTATGTGGATGACATACTGTTACTAGGAAATGACATCCCGACTTTGTAGAGTGTGAAGCTATGGTTATCATCACAGTTCTCTATGAAAGATTTGGGAGAAGCATCCTATATCCTAGGGATGAAGATCTATAGGGATGATCTAGAAGGTTGCTTGGATTGTCTCAATCCACGTACATTGACACCTTGTTGAAGCGGTTCAACATGGATAATTTCAAGAAAGGCTATCTTTCAATAGGCCATGAAATTACTCTTTCTAAGAAAGATTGTCTGACAACTCCTGAGGAGAGAGAATGCATGAGTAAAATACCATATGTATCTGCAGTGGGATCTATCATGTACGCTGTGACATGTACGAGACTGGATGTGGCCTATTCACTAGAGGTAGTGAGTAGGTACCAGTCAGATCCGAGTGAGAAGCATTGGAAGATTGCAAAAGTAATTCTTAAGTATTTGAGAAATACTAAAGATAATGACTTATCTATGGAGACTCTAATCTGAACTTATGGGATATACTGATTCTAGTTTTCAGTCAGATTGAGATGATAGCAGAAGCATGTCGGGCTACGTATTTACCTTGAATGGAGGAGCTATTTGCTGAAAATGTTTCAAGAAACATACTGTGATCGATTCTGTATGCGAAGCAGAATACATTGCTGCATCAGATGCTGTAAAGGAGGTGGTATAGTTGTGAAAGTTCATTATCGAGCTGAGAATTGTACCTTCTATTGATGATCCTATCCTGCTGTATTGTGACAGCTCCAGTGCCATAGCTCAGGCAAAAGAACCTAAGTCGCACCATCGTACTAAACATGTTCTTCATCGCTATCACCTAGTGTGAGAGATCGTGAACCAAGGTGATGTCGAGCTTCAGAAGATCGACGGAAAGGAGAACCTAGCTGACCCCTTCACTAAAGCTCTCAGGATCAAAGAGTTCAATGACTTTAAATGGAAGATGGGTATAAGACACTGCCCCAATTGGCTTTAGTCCAAATAGGAGTTGTTAGGAATTGTGTCCTAAAATCAATCGTGTGACGATTGAGTTCATCTTTATATATAAATTATTGATTATTAAATAATAGTTATTCTGATATTTTTTATCATAAAATGACATCTTCTTTGACCTCTTGTACTGTGATGAAGTCCCTAGAACTATGCTAGTATACGATAAATAGAAGATTTATCGTATAGTTCTTAAACAAGTTTACGATCAAATGATACGTCATTACGGGATGATGACGTTTATCAAGTGAAGGTCGTTATGTGTCATATAGATTGGTTGTCCTCTTAACCAAGGAGTGTGGTGACACTGGTATGGCATACAGATGAGATGTAAGGATAAATCATCACTGAATAAGTGACTCACTGTTGAGCATTCTATTATCAAGAGTTGCTCGTGAAACATATGGGTATATATATCCTTCAGACCTGAGATCACCATAGTGACTTGCAAGCAACTCACTGTGCTTTGGTGCCAAACTATCTGAATTTTTAATGTAGTGACGGAAAGCTATTGGGTACAGTTAAGTACTTGCAAAGTCTGTGTGTGGATCAAGATGGGATTGACCCCTCCAGATTATTAGAGTTGATGTATCACTATTTTTCAATTTAGTAAAGCCTTGGTCAGGATAATCCATGAGATAGATTTGAAAGGTTAAAATATAATGTGGATGAAGCAATCTCGGTTGACAGTTAACTTGAGATCATCCTAGAGCATCCAGGGTCAAAAAGATGAATTATATAGTAATCATGAGTATGGATTTTAAAATATTTTTTTGTGATAATTCGACCTATCTGGACGTCGGCAACCATTGCTAGATGGTATCTTAATTAGTGTAGAAATTGGTTCCTATGCTACCAGCTTAGTGTTTGAACCTATGGAGTTATGCACACAAGTCAGACAAAGTAGGAAGAAATTGACCTATGTTTATATATCCAATATGAAAGTACTTGACTTGATTGAACATATAAGTTAACTTGATTGAGAATTGAGTTATGGGTCAAATAAGATTGAAGAGTTGACTATATCTAGCTAGCACTACACATGAGGTTCAAGTTCAATCCCGGAGATGAATAATTTTTATCTATGATCCATGGAATATATGAAAGATTAGATTTAAGTACTAATTAATTTTAGATTAAATCTGAATTAATTAGACTTAAATAGGTTCAAAATCTAAGTTAGACTTGGTACAAAAGTCCTAAAGAGTTTAGGATTGACAGCCTTTCGAAATTGTTTCGAACCGGCTTCGAATCGGATTCAAATCAGACCTATTTTGGATGAGATGTGAGTATTTTGGATTCAAATCAGACCACTCATGAAGTACGACCAAAAATTGGTTTAGTGCTTATTTGGGGCATCCCAAGTGGGTGTGGGAGTAGGTGCAAAATGGATGTCATAAGTGATGGCAATTATATCTCATGTAGAAGTCCTTCTTTCATGAGTATTGGACCAATTCAAATCAGATTTGAATGAAGAGTCCTACTCTCATTAGGTCATGAGAATCATCTAAAAATAGAGAGGGTCTCTACTTATAGATAAAAAGAAGAGAATAGAATTGCAAACAAATCAAATTGAGAGAAGAGAAAAAGAGAGAGAGACAAGCGTGTGAAGAGAGAGGTCCTTCATCTTCTACATCTCTCTCTTTGTTGCCGCCTCCTCTCTTTGGGTGTGGATCCTTCTTAGGCATCCCACCTACTGGTGTGATGTGTCACACCATTACATCTCATCCCTCGATTGATTGAGTTGCGAAGCTAATTGGAATGGAGTTCATCCTGCTTTCCTGTGGCGTCTGACGTGCATGCAAAGTAGAGGATCTGTATATCCAAGCCTCTACGAAGGTTTATATCAGATAATTTGAGATTTGGTCTCTGGTTCTACTGTGATTTAGGTAAGAATTTGATCCTTAAACAAGTAGAATATTAAAAAAAAAATTTAGATGCAACCTGGGCATTCTGGAGAGAAACTGTTCCCTTCCCTTCAATCAATTCGAATAAAATAGTGGGAGAACTTTTAGACTAAAATTCATATCTTTAGGCTTAATCAATTCATATATTAATTAGATTCTAGTTTTTCTTTTACAGTTACGGCCACCACCTTGTCGCTCCGATCACTATTAGATAGTGATAAATTGATGGGATCAAATTTCGATAGCTGATATCGAAAGCTCAAAATAGTTTTGAAGCATGAACAGATCTTGTATATATTAACAGATCCAACATCCAAGGAGCCAGCTCTAAATGCATGTAGCACAATCAGAGACACTTATCAAAAGTGGCTCAATGATTGAACTACGGTTCGTTGTATTATGCTGGCGGTAATGAATGATGAGTTTAGCCATTATTTTGAGAATGCTGAGTCACAAGATATGTTGCAAATATTGAACGAATCTTTTGGCACACCTGATGATGTTGAGAGGGACAAGACTAATTGTGCCATCTTCAATACTCAAATGATGGAAGGAGCATCAGTCACTGATCATGTATTGTATATGATCGAGATGATTGAGTGCCTAAGCAAGCTCGGCTTTTCCTTGCTTGAGCAGCTGGACAAAGTGTTCGGAATAGTGTCCCAAAGCCAATCGTCAGTCTATTGATGGTTGTGCTCATTCTTGTATTAGTATATGAATTATAAATAAATAAAAATTATTTTGGCATTTTCATCACAAATTGTTTCATCTTCTAATGAACTCCTGTGTTGTGGTGAAGTCCTTAGGACTATTTAGACTCGACAAAGGAGGATTTATCATTTAGTCCTTAAACCTGTTCGCGACCAAATGATACGTTGTTACCAAGGACGACAATATTTATTAAGTATAGGTCATTGTGTGTCATATGGGTTGGTTGTCCTCTTAACCAAAGAGTGTAGAGACACTGGTATGCCATACAGGTGAGATGTAAAGGTACATCTGCACTGAACGTGACCGACTCCGGAGCTATTTTTGCTATCAAGATTTGCTCCGATGGGATATGGGTATAAATATCCCTCCGACCTGAGACCGCCATGGTGACTTGCAAGCAACTCACTGCACTTAGGCACTGGACTACCTGAATTTCTAATTCAGTGACGGAAGGATGCTGGGTGTAGTCAAGTACTTGACTTGTCGGTGCGTGTGTCAAGATGGGATTGACCACTCTAGTTCAGGAGCTGTGTACAGTTGTGTTTCAATTTAGCAAAATCTTGGTCAGGGTAGTCCTAGTGAGGAGTTACAGGACTGTTTGAGTTGAGCACGATTCGGATGATCTAATCAGGGTTGACAGTTTAACCCTGAGTCATCCTAAACACAGGGGTCAAAAGGGGATGATTTATACAGTAACCATATTCACGTAGGTTCTAAGTATTGCGATTACGACTATTCGACCTATCCGGACATTGGGTACCATTGCTAGATGGTCACTTCAATTAGTACAGAAATTGGTTCCTATACTACCGGCTTAGGTTCAAACCTGCGGGGTCACACACATTAGAGGTTCCTATCTGATCTGATGGCTGATGAAGAGTCCTACATGTCTGGGACTCTGTGATCGAGAATCAAGATTCTCTGATCACGAGTACCACACATTTTGGGTATCGGGGTCAAGAGTCCCACTGATTTTGGACTTTTTTTATCAGGATTTCATATCGATGGACTCTGATGCCTGATTGCCCATCGGATTTGGACTCAGTATTTATGAGCAGTTTAACTAGTAATTTGATCACTAATTAACTCAATTTGATGGAGTAATTATTTTTGGATCAAGTCTAATTGAATTGGATTCAGTTGGGTTTGACCCGATTAGGTTAAGTGTTGACCTAATCGCTAAGGTGTTTTGGTTACTGATTTGATCAGGGGTTGGCCTTAGTCAATTCTTGATTTGATTAGGATTTTATTGAGGCTAATTAAGCTTAATTAAGTTGGGTTAAACTTAGTCTAATTGTGCCTAATCTATTTTGATTAGGTTGGCTCAATTAGGTTCAAACCACCTTAACTAATCTCCCTGCGCCACCTCACTTCTCATGCGCCCATTTGAATTCACGAGAAACAACTTCTCGTGAATTTTCTCCCATGCGAAAGCCATCCCACGCCCCTCCATTTGTGCACCATTTGGGTGGATAAAGATGGTTGGTTGGCCATTCAAATTCAAATGAAGTTTGAATTTGAATGGGCAACTAATCCATGCGCCACCTAGTCTTATCCTTTTGTGCGCCATTTGCTTTACACGAGAAAGAGTTTCTCGTGTAAACTCTCCATGCACAAGAGAGCCCACGCCCCTCTCTTCTCATGCGTAGAGTGGATAGGAATGAGTTGGTTGGCATTTGAATTCAAATTCGATTTGAATTCAAATGAGCAACCACTTATCTTTATCCTCTCACGCGGTAAAAATGCTGCAAAGATGCGGTCTTGCATCATTTTAAAAAGGAGATAAGATAGGGCATGCATAAAAAAAAATCTGAGAAAGAAGGGTGGCGTGAGAGAGCTTTCCTGCATGAGAAAAGAAAAGAAAAGGAGAGAAAAGAAAGAAACAAAGTGGGCGCAAGTTTCTTCGGAGTGTACCCTAGGGTTTTGGCTTAGGGTTCGAGAAGTGAGAACGTGAGCTACGAGTGTCGTGAGCCCACCAAACTTCAGGGAGAGCATCATCAATCTCTCAAGTGTAACTGCTGACGATCCGGAGTATCCGAGGAGTCAGTAGATCAAGATCGAAGGAGTTCGATCAACATCGGCCATCAAAAGGGTTCAACCACGAACTATCATTCATGAGGAGCCGATCAGATCGGTAGCTTCGTGTGGACAATCCGTAGAGGCCAGACATACTGTGTGGCTGCATTGCGATGATCAGACCCTCCCGATGGTGATCAAATTGCGGCGATCGACTACCCGCACAAAGGTAATTTATTCTGAACACATAACAGTAAAATATTTACTATAGAAGTTTGAATTTCAAATTTAAATGCATGCTATGTATATATAATATTTAGATCTTTGTGTAGGATTTATACATGTTAGTTAATTAGATTAATTAATAATTTCTACTGTAAAATTATAATTTTGAAAAAGTTTTAAAATTACCGTTTTCTCCTTGCACAAAATTTTCCACAAATGGTATCAGAGCAGGTTCTAAAATATGATATATATTTGCATGAGTAGATTAAGTTGTAACCTAAAAGTTTAAATTTAAAATTTGAAATTCAAAATTCAAATTTGAATTTTGAAAGTTGTTTGAAATTCAAAATTCAGAAATTTAAAATTCAAAATTTGAAATTTGAATTTTGAAATTTGAAATTCAAAATTCAAAATTCAAAAATTTGAAATTCAAAATTTAAAATTTAAAATTTATTTGAAATTTCAAATTTGAAATTCAAAATTTAAAATTTAAAATTTATTTGAAATTTCAAATTTAAAATTCAAAATTTAAAATTCAAAAATTTGAAATTTGAAATTTGTTTGAAATTTGAAATTCAAAATTTAAAATTTAAAATTTGAAATTAGTATATTTAGATATACTTGATCCAAGTAGCAAGTAGTTTAATTGGGTTGGTTGCCATGGTCGTCCGATCATAAGAGAAAAGTAGGGTTTAAAGGCCCTCTCCTCCCATTCGATGGGGTTCTCCTATGGCGGTAGGGGTGCCGCTGCAATTATATCCCATGCAGATGAAGTAGTGAAAGGACTTAATTGTAAAGGTTCAATTGTAAAATTTATCATGAATGTGTTAGATTACATCTAAAAGAATATTCATGATTTATTTTGATTGAGTTATTTTCTGTTATGTAATTAGCAATATGATTGCTGTTTATGAAATGTGCTGATCTGTTTGTGAAATAAGTCAACATATTTTGATGAACAGAAAATAAAACCTTTTAAATTTGAAAATTATTTTCAAAATGCTAAACCCTGACCCATCAGCCCAAATACTTAATTAAAAGAATTAAGCATTGTCAAGTTGGTCTAGAATTATGAATTAAGACCTAAGACAATTGCATAAACTTGTGAGTCAATGGATTAGATGGATTAGGTCTATAATTGGGTTAGACCTAAGGTTAGCTTAGGACCAACTTTTGATATCCGTTTGGCATCCAGATAAGTCTAAAAAAATTCCATAAAAATTACTAAAAAATATCTTATAAAGTGGAAAATGTGATCACCAAAAATCATTCTAATATGAAAGCATTTGATAGGGATAAGGACTCTCCAAATCATGGAGAGATGTGACGCTTCTGCGTGTACGCGAGACATCCTTCATTTTATAATTTTTTTTCTACCCCATAAATTTCAAAAAAAAATATATCTCATACTTTGAGATATGCAGCAGAGGATGGAGGGTGATGTGAGCTATCACACATAATTTAATCCCAAGAAAAAATAATTTTTTTCTTCTGCCCATGCCAATACTTGTAGGCAGAACCTATTTTACACCAAGAGTCCACCACAACTTGGACTCTTCATATTTGACATTAACATAAGATGTGGTGCCCCAATTTGGGCTGCTTCTAGGTATGACGATCTAACCCAAATGTATACTAAATTGGGCTAGCTAATTAGCAAGGGATGAGACCAAATTGGTCTCCAAAGGAGCAAGGGTTTCCACACGTGCTAGCATGCTTACCGGAACCCTGATTGAATCCAAAATTCCAATCAACCTTTTTCAAAAGGATCCTTGGCCAATTTCCATATGTGTGTGACCCATTGGATTCCACATCTAGTCAATAGTAGGTTTGGGTATAAGTTGACCAAATTTGATTAGATTTCAATCTAATTGATTTAGGTCCAATCGAGCTAATCCGAGCTCAATAATTAGAATCATTTCTAATTGACAATTGAATTAAACTCTTTAATTCGATCAAAAATCTACAAGTCAAGATTGACATCTAGCAATGTATCATGACTATCCCGAAGATATGAAATTTGATGAAAATATCAAATATATCCTTCATGGTAAATTATCGTGCAATTGAATCCTTTGATCATCCTTGCACCTTGAATATGTTCATGAGTATGAAATTATGTCAAACTCAAACACATATTCATATCGATTCTCAATTAACCAATCATGACTTCAATGAAGAAATATTAGAAACTCTTTCTAATCTCCTTTCTGCTTTTGGCCAAAAGATTTTTCTCGAGTCATCTAGGATTGAGAATATACAGGATGCGATCTCCTCTTATTAGGAGTGATTGATTTCATGTTGACCTACTCACAACCTCTATACATACTCCACCATATCCAGAACACCCCGTACATTTCTTAATACCATGCCTAGGTATAAACTAAAATATGGATTCATGTGCACAAGATTCCATGGTGGTCTCAGGTCTAAGGATCACTTGCACAACTCCTACTTAGAGAACAATCTTTGACATGCAAATAAGACTTCCATAAGATGTTTTCTTTCATCAAGTCAATTCAGTGGACTCATTTCTCAAATGAGCATCCATATCCTTGTATTAGTGTCTCACACAAGTGGCTAGTGAGATTTGCCATCCTCTTCATTGAGCATACATAGGATGTACCAGTCTATCTGGAAAATTGATCTCCAACTCAATGCTCCTACGATCAGGAATATTTAATATTAGGATTTTAGGTTTCACTAGCATGACCAATTCATGTCTCCTAAAATTATTATCCTAATCTTTGGAGTTTATCATAATCTTAGATATAATAAGATGCAGCTAATATGATGAATCAATGCCTCAAATAATAATAAATATCATTTCATGAGTTGAAAAATTGTAAAGAAAGTCCCATCGCAACATACTTGCGATTGGCTTATAGGGCACTTTTCTTTCAATCTCCCACTTGCACTAAAGCCAATAACCTTTATATCTCATACAATCATGATAATAATCATATAGCTGCTGTGGTATGGCCTTAGTGAATGGGTTTGCTGTATTATTCTTTCTGTCTACTCGTTTCAGGATAACATCTTGTCTCTAATGAGATGGAAACGTCTGAGGATATGCTTGGATCTATAATGAGACCTAGGTTCCTTATTTTGAATAATGGTCCCAGTGTTATTACTCTATAGTGACACCGGTCTTTCAATCTTAGGAACAACTCTTAAATCCTTGATGAGTTTCTTCATCAGACAGCTTCCTTAATGGTTTCACTAGCAGCAAGATACTCTGGCTCAGTAGTTGAGTCAGCTACTATCTACTGCTTGGAACTCTTTCAACTCACTACCCCATCATTTAGGGTAAACACATACCCTAATATTAACTTACTATCATCTGCTTTTCAATGATCCTTCCTTGGATCAGTCTGAAATCTACTAGCTATGCCCAAAGCATAAGCTAAATTAGGCTTGGTACATAGCATGGCATACATAATTGATCTCAGAGCTGAAGCATAAGAGATTTCATTTATCTTTTTTCTCTCTTCTGGTGTCTTAGGACACATTCTCTTAGAGAGACGTATACCATGACTTGCAGGCAGGTAACCTCTTACTTGCCTCCATATTAAATCTCTTTAATATAAGATCTATGTACCACGATTGAGATAAGCTTAACATCCTTTTAGATTTATCTCTATAGATCTTTATATCCAGTATATAAGATGCTTCACCCAAGTCTTTCATGAAAAACTTATTCGATAGCTAAGTCTTGACCGATTGCATCATTGAGATATCATTCCCAATAAGTAGTATGTCACCAATATACAAAATCAAGAAGATAATGACATTCCCACTTGTCTTCTTATATACACATGGTTCATCCATATTTTTGATAAAGCCAAACTCTTTGACTGTTATATCAAATCGGATGTTCCTGCTTCTCGAAACCTGCTTCGATCCATAGATGGATCTCATTAGCTTGCATACTTGATTTGCTCTCCCACTTGAGACAAATCCCTTCGGCTGAGTCATATAGACCTCTTCCTCTAGATTACTACTAAGAAAAATGGTCTTGACATCCACCTGCCAGATTTCATAATCGTAGTATGCCGCTATTACAAGCAAAATCCGGACGGACTTGAGCATAGCCACTGGTGAGAAGATTTCATCATAGTCAATTCCTTGCCTTTGACTGAAACCCTTCGCCATTAACCTAGCTTTGTAGGTTTCTACTTGGCCATCTACTCTGATCTTCCTTTTGAAGACCTACTTGCACCCTATATTGGGGTCATATCCTCAGGTGTATCAATCAAGGTCTACAGTTGGTTGGTATTCATCAAGTCCATCTCAGATTTCATAGCTTTTAGCTATCTGTCTGAGTCTCTACTCATGACAGCTTCCGAATAGGTCAGTGGATCAACATCCTGAATGATATTGATAGAATTGTTATTCTCAATGATAAAATTATATCTCAGAGATGCTTAACGTACTCTATCTGACCTTCGGAGAGAAAGTATGTATAGTGGATGTACCTCATCCTTGGATACTTTTGATTGAGGATCTTCTTATGGTCCAACCACTGGTATTTCTGGATCGGTTTGTAGATCATGAACTTTCATAAATTCAATATTCCTCCCACGCCTCCTTCTTGAATAAATTCATATTTCAAGAAAGTGGCGTGCCTACTAACAAATACCTTTTGTTCAGTAGGATAGTTGAAATAATATCCATTAATTTCATTAAGATACTCTACTAACCTACACTTGTCTGATCTAGCATTAAGCTTATGTCTAAAAATATTTTTAACATAAGTAGTATAGCCCAAAGTCTTAAGATGTTTAAGATTAAGCTTCCTTCCATTCCATATCTCATATGGAGTACTTGCAACAGACTTTGAAGGCATTTTGTTTAATATATATAGGGCAGTCTCTAAGGCATTATCTCTAGAAAGATATTGGGAGATCGGTGAAGCATATCATAGACTGCACCATATCTATTAAAGTGTGATTCCTCCTTTCTGCTACACCATTTAACTAAGGTGTATAAGGAGGGATCCATTCAGAGAGAATACTTTTACTTTTAAGATGATCAAAAAATTTAGTGGATAAGTACTCTCCTCTTCGATCAGATCGAAGAACTTTGATACATTTTCTAGTTTGTTTCTCGACTATATACCTTGACACTCCTTGAACTTATCAAAAGCTTTGAATTTATATTTCATAAGATACACATATCTGAACCTTAATAAATCATCTGTAAAGGTAATAAAATAGGAGTATCTTCTTCTGGCTTGAGTTGTTATCAGTCCATATACATCTATATGTACTAGAGCTAATAACTAACTTGCCCTCTCTCCATATTAAGAAAATAGAGTCTTGGTCATCTTACCCATGAGACAAGATTTTAAGTCCCCAATGATTCATAATCATTTGGATCAAAGAATTTTTTTTTGTATAACTTATTTATCCTTGACTCACTAATATGACCAAGACGTTAATGCTAGAGATATTGACTTCATATTCTCTCTTTCTTTTCATATTTCTTTTAATATAAAAAATATTTTCATTGAGTGTAAGAATTAAAAGATTGTTATCAATATAACCACTACCATAAAATTTATTAAAATAAAATGGAGCATCTATTTTCCATTAGCCTTATTTTATAACCTTGTTTTAACAACAAAGGTATAGAAATAATATTTCTAATGACCTTTGGCATGTAATAACAGTCTTTTAATTCTAAAATTTTATCCGAAGATAAATCAAGCATATAGGTTTCCGTAGTCTTTGCGCTAATAGACTCTCCACTTACGCTATAAAGCTCGAAGTCACATTTTTTCAGATCTTTGATATTCTATAGTCACTGTAATGAATTATAAATGTGCGATCTACAGATGGTATCCAATATTCAAATATCAGAGTCTGAATCACTCAATGAAAAATAGGTCTATATTATATACATATCTTTTGGAGTTACACTTGCACCCTGCTTCAATCTTGCAAGATAATTCTTGCAATTATACTCTCAATGTCTAAATTTTTTATAAATAATATCCATATGGACATCATTATCTTCTCATTATTACTGACCAATCTAGGATCAGAAATATAAAGAACATCAGAGTTCTTTTCCGATATAAACCTAATTTGCAAGTTCCTCAACCAATCCACATAGTTGTATCGATCAATATAGTTTTATTTATGATATCATGGGGTGAAAATAAAGAAGCCATAATGTAGACTTAAATCTACATAAAACAATAGTATAAGCAGACCACTCATGTTTGACATGCATAACTAGATGAGGACTTTTAAAACTAGTTATGTCTCCTACTATTTTATCAGATACTATAGCCCTCTCCTATGGTAAACGAGATATATTTTATATTTATCTTAGTGGGATTGAGATCCTAATTCCTCATAACGATCTTATGTTAACACAACAAACCCTTATGAGTTCATAGGTAGGAAACTCTTTTCAATTACATCTCATACAATTCTCAATATTTTATCTTGGCCTCTAAAATATTATTAGCCTTGTGTTAATACAACAAGCTATAATATTTTAGTTAAGTAAGACCCTTCATTTCAATACAGTCAAAATCGAATATAATTGCCCTTGTGTTAGACAAAGCAGTATATCCAAAATTATCGTAAGCATCTTTTATGCATCAAGATTATGTTATATCAATCCTTATAACAAGCCTTATGGTAACACAACAAACTAGCCATAGTTCATGATGTAACATTAACCTAGCATGAAGGAAGGCCCTTAGTAGTGTCTAAGCTACCTTCATTCAAGATTCAAACTAATCTAATTGGTCAGGAAAGTGTTAAGATTGATGGGATCCCCCAATTGCTTTTTTTAGACACCAATAAAATTGGTCAGGCCAGCAATAGAACCAATTAAATAACCACCATATTTGAAACACTCCTTATACACCAATTAATTAATCGATTCAAGAAAATAGATCAGCTTCTGGTTCACAACACTATGACTTAATATGATTTTTATGAGGGCTTTAATAGTCTCAAACACATCCTAATTCAATCTATCACAAGAATGCACTATAATAGTTGTATCTTAATAATCATAATAACTAATTATGGCATCTTATCATATCTCTAAGATATGAAAGCGGAATCATACAATATGATTATAACTAAATATCTTAAGTATATCATATATACATGAAGTTCTAATAACATGCATGAATATAAAACACTCTTTTCATAGTTCTTCTTCTTGGAACATCACAGTGGCACCCTTACACACCATAAGAGTACCCTATTGAATAGGAAGAGAGGGTCTTTGAACCCTATTTGCTCTTATGATCGGATGGTCTGGTGATGAAGTTCAATTAGATTACTAAGCTACTAAAAAAATTTTACACATACATCATGCATTTTATATTTAAAACATATCTCTAAGACATGATAGGGTTTGGATGTTCAATCGGGTTCAACCCTTGACCCAACTTGAACCAAACCAAAAACTCATGCTTGATCACAATCAAGATAATAATTTAATCTTTGATTACATAAATCAAGATAGGCTCTAATACCACTGTTGGATTCTGGTGGCACAGCAGAAGGGTTAAGTGTTTAAAATTTTCATTCAAAACACCCAATGCACCGGAAGCCCTAATGCCTAGAAACTCTTGATTATAATAATCAAAGTACAATAAATATAAATTAGGATAAGAAGAATATCTGTAGTGCTAATCCTAATTTTTACAAGGCATCCAAGTGTCCACCCTCCAATGGTGATCCACATGAAAATTGAACCAAAGACAACGCTCCTCACCTTGCTTCAAGAGTTCTAGCCCCTAGAACTCGACTAGCCTCGTACCAATCAAGTTTTTTCAAGAATTTGACCTCACCCTCTTAAAACCTCCTCTGGACTTCTGATTCTCCTTCTTTAGGACCCTTACAACCCTTGTTAGGATCAGATAAGGCTTTGTCTTAAATCCCAAAGCCTTGTCCTAAAACTAAGATAGGTTGTAAGAAAGGAGAGCAATAGGAGAGAAATTGGAAACCGCTTTTAGATTCATCGGATACCCAGCACCCCAGCCTATTTATAGCCACCAGAAGGATGCCAAAAGAGAGGGACATGCCTTATCCAAAAGGCATATGTGATCTGATTATCAGAGATAAGAGTGCCCTGGTCTGTGCGCGTGCAACCAAAGAAGGGATGTTTTCACATCCCTTCTCAAATCAAAAAGATCCTCAAAAATCCATGTGAATTGGAGATTCAATTTAAATTCTAAAAAAATAAAAATAGTGATAAAATTCTCACAGAAGGATACTATCCTCGCACCTCTTCATACAAGTACTGATCACCACGCATGCAAGTATTAGGACTGACTTATGACATCTGTTTGGCATCCAAATAAATTTGAAAAAATTCTAGAAAAATTATCAAAAAATATCTTATCACGTGGGGAATGTCATCACCAAAAATCATTCCAATCTGAAAGCATTTTATTAGGATATGGACTCTCTAAATCATGGAGAGATGCAATGCTTCTGCGCGCACGTGGGACATCCTTCTTTTTCCAATTTTTTCTCTACATTATAAATTATAGAAAAAATATATCTCATACTTTGAGATGTATATCAAAGGATGGAGGGTGATATGAGCTACCACACATAATTTAATTCCTCAAAAAAATAAATTTTTTCTTCTGCCCATGCCAACACTTGTAGGCAGAACCTGTTTTACACCAAGAGTCTATCACAACTTGGACTCTTCATATAGGCGTTAACATGGAATGTGGTGCCCCAATTTGGACTGCTTTTAGGTATCACGACCTAACCCAAATGTTTACCAAATTAGGCTAGCTAATTAGCAAGGAATGGGACCAAATTGGTCTCCAAAGGAGCAAGGGTTTCCACATGTGCTAGCATGCTTACCGGAACCCTGATTGAATCCAAAATTCCATTCAACCTTTTTCAAAAGGATCCTTAGCTAATTTTTATATGTGTGTGACCCATTGGGTTGCACATCTAGCTGACAGTAGGTTCAGGTATAAGTTGACTAAATTTAATTAGATTTCAATCTAATTTATTTAGATCTAATCGAGCTAACTCGAGCTCAATAATTAGAATCATTTCTAATTGGCAATCGAATTAAACTCTTTAATTCAGTCAAAAATCTATAAGTCAAGATTGATACTGACGTATCATGACTATCCAAAAGATGTGGAATTTGATAGAAATATCAAATATACCCTTCAGTGGTAAATTACCATACAATTGAATACTTCGATCATCCTTGCATCCTGAATATGTTCATGAGTATGGAATTATGTCAAACTCAAACATATATTCATATCGATTCTCAATTAACCAATGATGACTCCAATGAAGAAGCATTAGAAACTCTTTCTAATATCTTTCCTACTTTTGGCCAAAAGACTTTTCTTGAGTCATCTAAGATTGAGAATACACAGGATGCGATCTCCTCTTATTAGGAGTGATTGATTCCATGTTGACCTACTACAACCTTCATACCACTCCACCATATCAAAACACCCCGTACATGTTTTAACGCTATGCTTAGGTATGAACCAAAATATGGATTCATGTGCACAAGATTTCATGGTAGTCTCAGGTTAAGGATCACTTGCACAACTCCCACTTAGAGAACCATCTTTCACATGCAAATAAGGTTTCATAAGATATTCTCTTTCATCGAGTCAATTCAATAGACTCATTTCCCAAATGAGCACCTACATCCTTGTATTAGTGTCTCACACAAGTGGCTTGTGAGATCTGCCACCCTCTCCATTGAGCATACATAGGATGTACCAGTCTATCCGAAATATCGATCCCCGACTCAATGCTCCTACGATCAGAAATATTTAATATTAGGATTTTAAGATTTTAGGTCTCACTAGCATGACCATTTCATGTCTCCTAAAATCATTATCCTAATCTTTTGGGTTCATCATAATCTTAGACATAATAAGATGCAGCTAATATGATGAATCAATACCTCAAATAATAATAAATATCATTTCATGAGTTGGAAAATTATAAAGAAAGTCCCATCGTAACATACTTGCGATTGGCTTATAAGGCACTTTTCTTTTAAGTCCGATACTCATCCAGAAGAATGAGAACCGAATTCAATGGCCAATTTATTACACTAGTAAGGTGCTTTATAATACGGAAATAAGATATTCAAGAGTGAAAAAGATGATCTACGCTCTGATTATATCATCATAATGACTCCATCTATACTTTCAGGCACATCAAATAATTATTCTGACAAATCAGCCATTCAAGGCAATTCTTTACCAACCTGATATTTCTGGTCGAATGGCAAAGTAGACGATAAAACTTGTGAGTTTGATCTTCAATATCATCTACGACCGTCAATGAAGGCATAAGTTTTGGTTGACTTTGTTGTTGAATGCACCATATCTTACAATAATTCTGAGGATGGATTCGATGATAAATCAAAACAAGTTGAAACTCCTAAGGCCAACTTGGCATCGGTGTAGGTGCTACATATTGATGGAGCATCCAACGCTCAAGACAGTGGAGCCGGTCTCATCCTCACCAATTTCAAAGGGATTGTAACTGAATATATCCTTTGGTTTAATTTTAAGGCCTTGAATAACCAAGCTGAGTATGAAGCTCTTCTAGCTGGTTTGGAAATTATCAAAGAACTTAACATTGACAACTTGAAAGTCTTCACCGACTCACAGTTGATTATGGGACAAGTTAAGGATGTGTTTGAAGCTCGAGACCCCCTTATGATGAAGTCCTTTCAAAAAGTAAAAGATCTTACATCAACTCTAAAATATTTTGAAATCTCTCACATTCTAAGAGCGAAGAATGCTCGAGCTGATGCACTTTTCTGACTTGCAACTATTTCTTTCAGCTCACTTGATCGGATGTTCATCGAATGTCTTGAACAATTGAGTATTGATAAAGTCGAAGAAGTACTACAAATTAATAACGAGCCAAGTTGGATGGATCCAATCATCCAGTATTTGACTGATGGAACTCTACCTGCAGATCCTTCAGAAGCCAAATGATTATGGTGGATGGCCTCATAATATATTTTGATAAATCGATAACTATATAATAGATCATTCTCTCTTTTTTTACTGAAGTGCTTGGGACTAACGAATGCTGACTATGCACTCTGAGAAGTTCATGAAAAAATTTATAAAAATCACTTAGGAGGCAAATCATTGCTTATAAAGTTTCAACAAGGATACTACTAGCCCACCATGAAGAAAGATGCAACTGAACTTGTCCGAAGATGTAAATCATGCTAGACTAGAAGTATGCTAACATACAACATCAACCGGCCAGCCAGCTGACATCAATTATTGCACCATGACCCTTCGCACAATGAAAAATCAACATACTTGATCCTTTTCCCTCCTTATCTAGTCAGAAAAAATTTATAGTGATTACCATTGATTACTTCACCAAATAGATAGAAGCTGAATCCTTAGCACAAATCACTGAACGTAAGATGGAAGACTTCATTCAAAAATCAATCATATTTAGATTCGATCTTTCGCACATCATCATCACCAATAATGATCAATAATTTGATAATCAGAACTTCAAAGAGTTTTGTGTAAAATTTTATATTATTTACAAGCTCACCTCAGTCAGTCATCCACAGTCCGATGGTGAAGTGGAAGTAATAAACTGAACAATCTTACATGGTCTCAAGATCAGACTGAATGAAGCTAAAGGCTTTTGGGTAAAAGAATTATATCCAGTCTTATAAGAATACAGACAACTCCTCATATATCGATAGGAGAATCACCATTCAACATAGCTTATGGGATGGAGGTGATGATTTCACTTGAAATTGGATTACCATCAATCAGCAAGAGTAGATCAATATAATGAGCTGAGCAATTCTAAATGTCGGAGAGTCGATCTAGACTTCTAAAAGTTCGACAGTAAGCTCAAGTTCGGATGGCAGTATATTGGCAAAGAATAATCTGGCATTACAATACAAAATTCAAGCCAAAGATCTTTTCATTCAGAAGACCTAATCTTAAGAAAAGCAAAAGTTTCAAAGCCTATAGATCAGAAAAAATTATCTCAAAACTGGGAAGGACCCTACAGAATAACTAAGACACTTCGATCGGATGCATATTGGCTAGAAACTCTCGATAGAACGACTATTCCTTGTGAAGGAACCAGATCTAGGGTTTCAGAGTTAGATCTTGAAACTTTTTCAAGATCAGACAGCGAAAGACTAAAATAAATCAAAATTTATCTTATAAAACTAGAGAATCTCTAGATCTAAGACCTTATTAGTGATTATTATATGGCATTAAATCAGAAATTAAAATATAAAGATCAAGAACTACATGTTGATCATATCAACATGTTTCTATACTACATTTAATGTATGTAAAATATAATAGATCAGATATATTACCTTGCAAGTTAGACATTATAACTTTGCTGATCCGGACTTGAGGATGATGTTGCAAGCCACACATACATCCGACCTCTAAGAGTCATCCATACGAGCCCACAAATCACGATCAGAAGTCCTGATCGAAGAAATCAGCACAGTATGCTAGTACTGTGCTGATCCTTCTTCGATGGTCGATCAGATGCCTCCTTCTTCTTGATTTAGAATCTTCCAAAGATGAAAAGTAGGAGAAGAAGTTTTAGATATGAGACATTCTCAGAAAACTCACAGATGGAGGAAGGGAAGAGGTGAACACAGCAACCCTAGAAGAAGATCCTCTTCTTCTTCTTTTTGCTTTAACCTAGATACTTAGTTTTGTGTCTATTATATCTCTATGCCCCAATATCCTTTCTCCCAAATTTTCACACACCCCAAAGGACTCTCAATTCTCTACGATCCACAAAAATTTTAAGAAGAAATTCATCTTAAATAATGAGATATGAAAAATCTTTGTCTAGGTCAAATACCTAGTCAAGGAGAATCCAAACAGGGCAAGACAAGTAGTACCGAACTCATGGGCACCCCCTCCTTTTTCTGCCATGGACCACCAGCAAAGAATGCACAATATGTGCCATAAAAGCCATAAAAATCTCAAAAAAAATTTAGATAAAATCAGTGCCATAAGGAAAGGATTTTGGTTTCTTAAAATTCTATCTCATAGAATTTGAAATCCAAACTAATTCCTATTTTGACTTGGTCCACAACCACATTCCATGTAAGAGAGAAGAGTGGAAAGCTTTGGGTATGTGTGAAGGCTAGGGAGAGTAGGTTTGGTCACACAAAATAAGAGAGAGGAGGCATGGGGGGCTAAGGTGGCGCAAGGTGAAATCCTAGTCTTAGTAGGATTCAATTTATGACTTGTTCAAATTTGGTTTCTCAAACCAAATCAACCAAACCAAATCAACCCAATTAAAATAGGTCTTAAACCAATTAAGATAGGTCTTAACCCAATTATAAACCTAATTTAATCAGATTAAATTAGATTTAAATCTGATTTAATTTTTTAATCGAATTAGAAATTAGGTTGATCCAAGTCCTAATTAAACTAGGACTAGTTTTTTCTTGCACTTGGCTTATCCAATAAACCAATTGGACTTGATCCAATCAAGCTCAAATCAAATCTAATTAAATCATATTCAATTAGACTTAATCTCAACCCATTGACTTAATCAAATTAAGCCAATTAGCAATCGAATTGCTAATCGATCCTCTTGCAACACTTGCATTAGGTTAAATATCAATCGTATTGATCGTTTAACCCTAGAATGATTCTTAATCATTGATCAACTATCCGATCGGATTGTGAACTTTAATATGTATAACCTCATAGGTTCGAACTTAAGTCGATAGCATAGGAATAAATTTCTGTACCAATCGAAGTGACCATCATGATACTCGACGGTCGGATAGGTCGAATGTGTAGAACAACATCCTTAGAACCCATGTGGATATAGTTTCCATATAATTCATCCCCTTGACCAAAATGCTCATAGGACACTTCAGAGTTCAACTGTCAACTTTGATCAGGTTGTCCACATTGTATTTCAAAATATCAAATCCATCTGATGGATTATCCTAGTCAAGATTTTGCTAAATTGAAATACAGCGACTCATTCTTCTCCAACTCTTGGAGTGGTCAATTCCATCTTGATCACACTCCGACTTCGTAAATACTTGACTATGCCTAGAAACCTTCCATCACTGAATTAGAAATTTAGTTAGTCTAATACCAAAGCATAGTGAGTTGTTTGCAAGTCACTGAGGCGATCTCAGGTCTAAGGGACACTTATACCTATATCCCATCAAAGATATTCTCGACAGCAGAATGCTCTGGAATTGGTTATGTTCAATGACGATGTACCCTTACATCTCACCTGTATACCATATCAGTGTCTCCACACTCCTTAGTTAAGAGGACAACCAACCCATATGGCCTACAGTGATCTATGCTCTATAGAAGCTGTCATCCTTATTAACAGCCTATCATTTGGTCATGAACAGTTTTAAGGATTAATCGATAAATCCTCTCTTTATCGAACCTAAATAGTCCTAAGGACTTCATCACAACAATGGAGTTCATTAGAAAATGAAAACTTATGATGAAAATATCAAAAATATATTTTATTTATTAACAAATCAATTACAATACAAGGTTGCTCAACCGTCAATAGATTGACGATTGGCTTTTGGGACATATTTTCCAACAACTCTCACTTGTCCTAAAGCCCCTCGACACAATATCTAATACCCATCTTCGACTTGTGATTGTCGAACTCCTTTATTGCCAGGGCTTTAGTGAAGGGGTCGGTCAGGTTCTCTTTTTCATTAATCTTCGAAAGGTCGATGTCACCTCGATCCATGATCTTTCGGACCAGATGGAAGCGACGCAAAATGTGCTTTGTCCACTGGTTTGCTTTGGGTTCTTTCGCTTGAGCTATGGCACCAGTGCTATCGCAATATAGTAGGATCGGACCATCGATGGAGGATGCTACTCCGAGCTCGATAATGTATTTCCTCAGCCACACAGCTTCCTTCGCGACATCCGATGCTGCGATGTACTCCACCTCACAAACAGAGTCTGCCACAGTATGCTGCTTGGAACTCTTCCAGCAGATGGCTCCACCATTCAGAGTAAAGATATAACCCGACACGCTTCTGCTGTCATCATGGTCAGATTGAAAGCTAGAGTCTGTGAACCCCATATGTTTCAGATCTGACACGCCATAAACCAACCATTGGTCCTTAATATTTTTCAAATACTTAAGGATGGCTTTAACCACTTTCCAGTGATTTTCTCCAGGATCAGATTGGTATCTACTCACTACTCCTAGCGAGTATGCCACATCTGGCCTTGTATATGTCATGGCGTACATGATAGATCCTACGATCGAAGTATATGAGATTCTACTCATACGCTCTCTCTCTTTTCAAGAGTTGTTAGACAATCCTTCTTAGAGAGAGAAATTCCATGGCCTATCGATAGATAGCCCTTCTTAGAATTCTCCATGCTGAATCTCTTTAGCACAGTATCTATGTACGTAGATTGGAATAACCCAAGCATCCTTTTAGATCTATCTCTATAGATCTTCATCCCTAGGATGTAAGATGCTTCACCCAAGTTCTTCATGGAGAACTGCGTTGACAACCAAACTTTTATTTCCTGTAGTGCGAGGATGTCATTCTCGATTAAGAGAATGTCATCCACATACAAGATAAGGAATACCACAACTGGATCATTTATTCATTTATAGATGCAGGGCTTCTTCTTCATTCTTAACGAAGCCATACGTTTCGATCACCTTATCAAAATACATGTTCCAACTCCGAGAAGCTTGCTTCAATCCATAAATGGATCTCTGAAGCTTGTACACCTTGGACTCATCTGTGGATATAAACCTCTCAGGTTGTATCATATACACCTCTTCGGTCAGCTCTTCATTCAAGAAAGCTATCTTTACATCCATCTGCCAGATCTCATAATTCAGATGAGCAACTATTGCAAGCATTATCCGAATAGATTTGAGTATTGCCACAGGGGAGAATGTCTCATTATAGTCAATACCATAATATTGATGATACCCCTTGGCAACCAGATGGGCTTTATAGGTCTCCACCTTTTCGTCTACGTCCCTCTTCCTTTTGAAGACCCATTTACACCCAATGGGTTTAACCCTTTCAGATGGGTCAACCAATGTCCATATGTCGTTGACCTTCATGGACTCCATTTTAGATTTCATGACTTCAAGCCATTTCTTGAAATCAGGTCTCTACATTGCATCCATATAGGTGATCGGATTCTCATCATTCTCATCGAGTTCGATGGGATCACCATCTCGGATCAAAAAATCGTAGTATCTATTCGGCTGATACGGTACTCTATCGGATCACCTTAATGGTGCAGGTACATTGGGCTCCGGATCTGATCTAATTAAATCCGACTCAGGTTCAACTATTGGTGTCAGTCTTTCTATCTGTTGAACTTCATTAAGTTCAACCTTAGAGGCAACGGTTCCTTCACCAAGGAACTCTTTTTTTAAAAAGATTGTCTTAAGGTTGATGAACACCTTTTGTTCATCAGCATGGTAGAAAAAATATCCTTTGACTCTTTGGGGTACCCTATGAATGTGCATTTGTCAGACCTAGGTTCAAGTTTATCTGTAACTAACCGTTTGACATAGATCGGGCACCCCCAGACCCTAAGGTGTGAAAGTGCTGGTTTATACCCTGTCCATATCTCATATGGAGTCTTAATTACAGATTTACTTGGAATCCTATTTAACAGATAACAGACCGATTCGAGTGCATATCCCCAGAAGGATATTGGCAAGCTAGCAAAACCCATCATGGATCGGACCATATCTAACAGAGTCCGATTTCTCTTTTCAGACACCATTATGCTGTGGTGTTCCTGGAGGAGTCTATTGGGAGAGAATCTCATTCTCTCCTAAATATGTGAGAAACTCACCAGAAAGGTATTCCCCTCCTTGGTTAGATCGAAGAGTTTTAATACTCTTCCCAGTTTTTTTCTACTTCACTTCAGACTTGTTTGAACATTTTAAATGATCCGACTTATGTTTCATCAGATAGACATATCCATATCTGGATAGATCATCTGTGAAAGTGATGAAGTAGAAATATCCATCTCTAGCACTTGTGCTCATGGGCCCACATACATCAATCAGTATGTATTAGGCCCAAAAAAGCTCAGTAGCTCTCTCATTTTTTCCAATAAAAGGTGACTTGGTCATCTGACCAAGAAGACAGGACTCACAGGTTGGAAGTGATTCACAATCACTGACTTCGAGGATTCCCTCTTGAGTCAACCTATTTATCCTGTTCTTGTTTATATGACCTAGTCTACAGTGCCATAAGTAGATATCTGATGCCCTATCTAATCTAGGGTGCTTGCCTGTATAATAGACTACGTTAATAGGTTGTGATAACATATACACACTATTGTTCAAATGTCCACAAAAAATAGTAAGACCATTCATAATGATATTACAAACTTGTTTCTTTATTGAAATTTTATAATCATTTTTGGCCAGAAGGCCTACAAAAATGATATTTAAAAAGAAATTGGGACAGAAATGACAATCATTAAAAACAATGGTATGGGACTCAAATACAAGTTTCAAAATTCCTAATGCTAGAACTGAAACTGGTCTTTCATCTCCAACGTTAAAGAACCTTTCGTCTTGCTCGAATCTTCTACTGACCTGCAACCCTGCAATGAATTACAAATATGGTAAGGGCTACCAGTATCCAATACCCAATCAATTATATCACAAATAGAAAAATTACAAAGAGTTATCATATAAATACCTTGCCCAGCAATAGCTTGCTTCTTTCTCTACCTGTTCTGGTTCAGGGAGGCAATGTACTGAGGACAGTTCTTCTTCTAGTACCCCCGCTTCTTGCAAAAGAAGCATTCAGTTTGACTCTTATCGGGCTTGATCTTTCTGGTCTGGCTCTGCACTGATGTCCTAGCCTGAACTTGCACCTTCTTCACTTTCTTCTTCTTGTTCTTCTTCCCTTTCTCAAAGGGTCGAGAACCAGAAGACGAACCTCCCACTAAGTTCACCGACTCCTTGAGGAGTTAGTGATCCTTCTCAAAGTTCTGAAGCAACCTCAGTAATCTGTGGTAGTTTACTTCAGACTTGGGCAGCGAGTTCAGTATTGCATCTTTCCCAAGCTGTTCATGCAAGGAAAAGTCGAGCTTGCTCAAACGCTCCATCAGCTTGATCATGTATAATAAATGATCAGTGACAAAGGTACCATCCCGTATTTTGGCATTGAAGATGGTACAACTAGTCTTGTACCTCTCTGCATCATCAGGTGTGCCAAAGGCATCCTCCAACACTTGAAGCATGTCCTTTGGTTGAGCCATCTCAAATCTGCGACTGAACTCGTTGCTCATGGCAGCCAGCATGATGCAGCGCATCGTGGTTCGATCACTGAGTCACTTCTGATAAGTGTCTCTGACTGTTCCACGTGCATTGGCAGCTGGCTCCTCAGGTGCAGGATCCGTTATCACATATAGGATCTATTCATACTTCAGAACAATCTTCAACTTTCAGTACCAGCTACCAAAGTTGGATCCCATCAAATTTTTATTGTCCAACAATGATCGGAGTGATAGGGAAGTGGCCATATCTGTACAAAGAAAAATAATAATCTAATTAGTAATTGATTCATTAAACCTAAAGATTTGGACTTTAATCAAAAGGTTTCTCCCACTATTTTATTCGAATTGGTAGCCTCTACCTCCAATTCGAGCAATTACCCTAATTCCTTAGTGGGTACTAAAATCCACTTAGACTGCACACAAGCCCAACTTTGGTTGACCAACCCATGTACATCTAAGGGTAGGTTCATAACTAATTATTTCTCTAAACAATTTCTAGTCATTTTAATTTTGCCCCAGTCCTAATCAGTAGGCTTTGGCCTCTACTGAAAAGGTCTGAGTCCAACCATTAACATGACCATACTTGGCCCATCTAGTCAATGAATAATTAGGCCCAACTTTGGTTGGCTAATCAAACCACCATTTAGAAAGATGCAGTTAAGAAATCATATTATGAATGACAATTTCATCAGTCGATAAGCATCAGGCCTTTGGGTCTCCAATGATTATCCAACTGATGGACCCATTATCATCTACTTAATGGGAGGTTATGATCTAGTTATTATCATAACTATTTCATTTTAAGGACTCAATAATTTTAGAGAATTTAATTGATTTAGAGGAGGAGGTCAGATGAACCAGCTTATCATGATCCTCCCACTAGCTTCACCAAGTCAGCTTAAGGGAGACCATTAAAAGGGCTGGTCTAGGAGCACCTAAATCAGTCACACTGATTTACCTAGCTGAAATGGGTCAGCTCGAATAGTCAAGTGATCTGATCAAAACATAATTTTACAAGAGGCCAGGTAAGTTTGATCGATGGGAGGGTCTGTCAAAGCTTATCTTAGACACCAAAAAAATGGTCAGATAAGCGGGCTGCCAATTAAAAACCATCGATTTAGTTTATCTTAAACACCAACTGGTTTAATTAGTTTTGATTAGATTAACCTAACAGTTCGTGCTAAACCGCTTAGCCAAGAATCAAGTCCATTTGGTTCTCGTTAAAGATACGGACTTGACCAACTACAACTATTGTAACTGATCTAGAGAATCCTTGACCTAATCTAAGATAATAATTGATTAGATTTAGTCAATTCTTTAATTAAGTCCATCTTTAATCTAACCTTAGGTCTAACCCAATTAATGGACCTAATTTTCACTAACCCATTAACCTAATGTGTTATGGCTTATGTCTTAGGTTCTTCAATTCACAACCTAGAACCTAATCAAACAATTTCTTAATTCTCAATTAAGTTTTGGGTTGAAGGTTGGGGTTCGACTTTTTTGAAAATAATTTCATATTTATAAAATATTTTTACAACATGGTTTTACCAATCAAGTTGCATGTTTGATTCATAATCAAAATGCAAATGAAATAAGTATGAAATTACTTTAGATCTAATCTAAACAGGTTCATGTAATTAAAAAATTTCAACTTTAAACTGGACAAATTTTTAAGACAAATATATGATGGCTCTTTGCACCGAAATTATTAACAAAGAGATTTCATTTTAGATTTAAATACCTTTTAAATCTAATAATTATAAATTTAATCTAGATCACATCTAATAAATTTATGATTAAAGATAGATCTATACGAATTAGGACAACCTTTGCACTGTAAGGGGTAAACCTTATAGCAAGACAACTTACAGTTCGTGATTGATCTAAAAATTTTAATTTTAGATTTAGCAATCAGATTACAAATTAGATCTAATCTAAGAAATAATCTAAGTATGTATAAATAATCATGTAATAAACAACCTAGGCTCTGATATCAATTGAAGGAACCAGATCTAGGGTTTCAGGGTTGGATCTTGAAATTTTTTCAAGATCAGACAGCGGAAGATTAAAATAAATCAAAATTTATCATATAAAACTAGAGAATCTCTAGATCTAAGATCTATTACATGATTATTACATAGTATTAAATCAAAAATTAAAATATAAAAAGCAAGAACTACATGTTGATCATATCAACATATTTCTATACTACATCTAATGTATGTAAAATATAATAGATCAGATCTATTACCTTGCAAGTTAGACGTTATAACTTTGTTGATCTGGGTTTGAGGTTGATGTTCCGCACATGCATCCGGCCTCTAGGAGTCATCCACACGAGCCCACGAATCACGATCAGAAGTTCTGGTCCAAGAAATCGGCACAGTATGCTAGTACTATGCTGATTCTTCTTCGATGGTCGATCAGATGCCTCCTTCTTCTTGATTTGGACTCTTCCAAAGATGAGAAATAAGAGAAGGAGTTTTAAATATGAGACACTCTCAGAAAATCATAGATGGAGGAAGGAAAGAGGTGAACACAGCAACCCTAGAAGAAGACCCTCTTCTTCTTTTTTTTGCTCTAACCCAGACACTTAGTTTTGTATCTATTATATCTTCATGCCCTAACATCATTTCTCCCTAATTTTCACACACCCCAAAGGTCTCTCAATATTCTATGATCCACAAAAATTTAAGAAAAAGTTCATCTTAAATAATGAGATATGAAGAATCCTTGTCTAGGTCAAATACCTAGTCAAGGAGAATTCAAACAGGGCAAGACAAGTGGTGCCCAACTCATGGGTGCCCCCTCCTTCTTTTTCTATCATGGACCACCACCAAATGATGTACAATATGTGCCATAAAAGTCACAAAAATTTCAAAAAAAAAAAAGGATAAAATCAGTGCCATAAGGAAAGAGTTTTGATTTCCTAAAATTCTATCTCATAGAATTTAAAATCCAAACTAATTCCTACTTTGAATTGGTCCACAACCACATTCCATGTAAGAGAGAAAGAGTAAAAAGCTTTGGGCATACGTGAAGGCCTAGGAGAGAAGGTTTTGTTGCATAAAATAAGAGAGAGTGGGCATGGGGGGCTAAAGTGGCACAAGGTGGAATCCTAATCTTACTAGATTCAATCTATGACTTGTTCAAATTTAGTTTCTCAAACCAAATCAAATCAAAATCAAATCAACCCAATTAAAATAGGTCTTAAGTCAATTAAGATAGATTTTAAACTAATTATAAACTTAATTTAATCAGATTAAATTAGATTTAAATCTGATTTAATTTTTAATCGAATTAGAAATTAGGTTGACCCAAGTCCTAATTGAACTAGGACTAGTTTTTTCTTGCACTTGGCTTATCCAATAAACCAATTGGACTTGATCCAATTAAGCCCAAACCGAATCAAATTAAATCATATTCAATTAGACTTAATCTCAGCCCATTGACTTGTTGGGAGTAGTGTCCCAAAGCCAATCGTCAGTCTGTTGATGGTTGTACTTATTTTTGTATTTGTACATAAATTATGAATTAATAAAAATTATTTTGGTATTTTTCATCACAAAATGTTTCATCTTCTAATGAACTCCTATGTTGTGGTGAAGTCCTTAGGACTATTTAGACTCAACAAAGAAAGATTTGTCGTTTAGTCTTTAAATCTGTTCGCGACCAAATGATATGTTGTTACCAAGGACGACAATGTTTAATCAAGCATAGGTCGTTGTGTGTCATATAGGTTGGTTGTCCTCTTAACTAATGAGTGTGGAGACACTGGTATGGCATACAGGTGAGATGTAAGGGTACATCTACACTGAACGTAACCGACTCCAGAGCTATTTCTGCTATCAAGATTTGCTCCGATGGAATATGGGTATAAATATCCCTCCGACCTGAGACCGCCACAATGACTTGCAAGCAACTCATTGTACTTAGGCACTGAACTACCTGAATTTTTAATTCAGTGATGGAAGGCTGCTGGGTGTAGTCAAGTACTTGACTTGTCGGTGCATGTGTCAAGATGGGATTGACCACTCTAATTTAGGAGCTGTGTTATTTCAATTTAGCAAAACCTTGGCCAGGGTAGTTCTTGTGAGGAGTCACAGGACTGTTTGAGTTGAGCACGATTCGGATGATCTGATCAGGGTTGACAGTTTAACCCTGAGTCATCCTAAACACAGAGGTCAAAAGGATGAATTATACAGTAACCATATTCACGTAGGTTCTGAGTGTTGCGATTGTGACCATTCAACCTATCCGATCATCGGGTACCATTACTAGATGGTCACTTTGATTAGTACAAGAATTGGTTCCTGTGCTACCAGCTTAGGTTCGAACCTGCGGGGTCACACACATTAGAGGTTCTTATCTGATCTGATGGCTGATGTAGAATCCTATATGTTTGGGACTCAATGATCGAGAATCAAGATTCTCTGATCACGAGTTCCACACATTATGGGTACCGGGGTCAAGAGTCCCACTGGTTGGGATTTTTCGATCAGTTTTACATATCGATGAATTCTGATGCCCGATTACCCATCGGATTTGGACTCAATATTTATGAGAGGTTTAATTAGTGATTTGATCACTAATTAACTCAATTTGATTGACTAATTAATTTTAGATCAAGTCCAATTGAATTGGATTCAGTTGGGTTTGATCCGATTAGGTTAAGAGTTGACCTAATCGTCGAGATGGTTTGGTCCTTGATTTGATCAGGGGTTGGGCTTAATCAATTCTTGATTTAATTAGGATTTTATTGAGCCTAATTAAGCCTAATTAAGTTGAGTTTAAATTAATCTAATTGGACCTAACTTATTTGGTTCAATTAGGTTGGTTTAAATAATTAAACCACCTTGACCCAATCTCCATGCGCCACCTCACTTCCTTTGCACCCATTTGGATTCATGAGAAGGAACTTCTCATGAATTTTTTCCTCACGCCAAGCCCTCTCCACGCCCCACTTTAATATGCCAAATGGATGGATAAGGATGATTGGTTGGCCATTTAAATTCAAAATAAAGTTTGAATTTGAATGGGCAATCAATCTTTGCACCTTATCTCTTTTTTTTTCATGAAATCACTCCATGCACAATTTAAGCCACGCCTCACGCCTTTAGTGGATAAGGGATGAGTTGGTGTCCATGTGAATTCAAAATTTGATTTGAATTCAAATGTGCAATTACTCATCTTTATCTTTCTTTTGGATAAGACGTTTGACGTTGTTATAAAAGGAGGAGAAGAGTGGGGCGTGCAAGATGAAGTTTTTTGGAGAAAAATTCTGGGGTGTGAGAAGTCTTGTGCGTGAGAAAAAAGTCCATATCCTTCCAAGAGAAAAAGAAAGAAAAGTGGGTGCAAGGTTTCCGGTGAGTTCCCTAGAGTTTTTGCTTGGGGATCGGGAAGTGAGAAAGTGAGCTACGAGTATCGTTAGCCCACAAAATCTCAAGGAGATCTTCAACATCCTCTCAAGCACATCTGTTGACGATCTGGAAAGTCTGAAGAATCGACAGACATCGATCGAAGGAGTTCGATCGGCATCCGCCGTCAAAAGGGCTCTACAACGAGCTAGCACTCGTGAGGAGTCGATCAGACCGGGAGCTTCATGTGGATGATCCGCAGAGGCCAGACACGCTGTGTGGCTACATCGCGATGATCAGACTCTCTTGACGGTGATCAGATTGCGGCGATCTACTACCCGCACAAAGGTATTGTGTTCTGAATACATTACAGTAAAGTGTTTACTGTTCGAATTTGAATTTCAAATTTAAATGGATGCATGCTATATATTATCATATTTAGATCTTAGTGTAGGATAAATTTTTATTAATTAATTAGATTAATTAATAATTTTTACTGTAAAATAGTGATTTTGAAAAAGTTTTAAAATTATCATTTTATCCCTGCACTGAATTTTTCCCACATGACTTAATCAAATTAAGCCAATTAGCAATCAAATTGCTAATTGATCCTCCTGCAATACTTGCACTAGGTTAAATGTCAATTGTATTGATTGTTTAATCCTAGAACGATTCTTAATCATTGATCAACCATTCGATTGGATCGTAAACTCTAATGTGTGTGACCTCATAGGTCCGAAACTAAGCCAGTAGCATAGAAATAAATTTCTGTACTAATCGAAGTGGCCATCTAGCAATGGTACCCGACGGTCGGATAGGTCGAATGTATAGAACAACATCCTTAGAACCCATACGGATATAGTTTCTATATAATTTATCCCCTTGACCAAAATGCTCAAAGGACACCTCAGAGTTCAACTGTCAACTCTGATCAGGTTATCCACATTGTATTTTAAAATATTTAATCCATCTGATGGATTATTCTGGCCAAAGTTTTGCTAAATTGAAATACAGTGACTCATGCTTCTCCAACTCTTGGAGTGGTTAATCCCATCTTGATCACCCTCTGACTTCGCAAGTACTTGACTGTGCCCAGAAGCCTTCCATCACTGAATTAAAAATTCAGTTAGTCCAATACCAAAGCACAGTGAGTTGCTTGCAAGTCACCAAGACGATCTCAGGTCTAAGAGACACTTATACCTATATCATCAGAGACATTCTCGACAGCAAAATGCTCTGGAGTTGGTCACGTTCAATGATGATGTACCCTTACATCTTACCTGTATGCCATACCAATGTCTCCACACTCCTTGGTTAAGAGGATAACCAACCCATATGGCCTACATCGTCCTATGCTCGATAGAAGTTGTCGTCCTTATTAACAGCCTATCATTTTGATCGTGAACAATTTTAAGGACTAATCGATAAATTCTCTCTTTATCGAACCTAAATAGTCCTAAGGACTTCATCACAACAACAGAGTTCATTAGAAGATGAAAACTTGTGATGAAAATACCAAAAATATATTTTATTTATTAACAAATCAAATACAATACAAGGTTGCTCAACTGTCAATAGATTGACGATTGATTTTTGGGATATATTTTCCAACACCTTAGACTTGGAATGTCGATAATTTGAAGATGTACTATCAATAAAGTAGTTTACATATATGTTCACCTATATACTATTCAGCATGAAACATTGGAGTTTCAAATCTTGAAATTTTCAATCAACTATAAGTTATCTACAAATTGGCATCTGACCTACAAGTCATCAGTCAACTTATACTGACTATATCTTGATTTTTTATGGTAAAAATTGATTTAAGTCGAATGACTACTCATTCAGTTTTTATTGTAAAAATCGATTTAAGTCGAATGACTATTCATGCCAACTTAGCTTTAGCTAAGTAGAACATTACACTGACTCGACCTCGATCGAGTAAAAAATATACTGACTTTCATATAGTCAGTCAAAAGATATTTGACTTATCACCATCTATCAAATATCTAAAAAGTATATAAGCTAAGTCGGCTGACACCTAACTAGCGGACAAACTCTACTACGATTATTACTCGACATTCAATTCACTGATGGATGATCGGTTATCGGACTATTATTTCATGACATTGACAGAATAAAAAAAAAGAGATTTCATACTTGAAAATTTTCTTTCCATTAAAGAAGAAGAAGAAAAAAAAATTATTATAAAATTGGACCCAATGTCCGATTACAAAATTAGACTTAGTCCGATTACAAAAGGAAAAAGAGAAAAGCTATTACATCGATCACCAATCAGTTTCTTCATCACCTTGCTTTGGTACAGCTTCAGTAGTTGGAGTAGGTTCTGGTGTAGTCAGTGCATCTCCTTCAGTCAGCACGGTGGTCCCCTCAGCAACTTCTCCCGAACTAGGGGAGACGATGCTGCTCAGGTCCAAATTTGAATACAATTTCCGACAGCATCCCTACCGTCTCGTATCCGACATAATAGGAAGCAAATCCACCCTAGAGAATTTCATACTTGAATTCTTATGATTCTTTGAAGTTCTCGATGGCTAAATTCAGAGCACCCTTCGCCGACTCAGCTTTTTTCTTGACAGAGATTGACTCAGCATCAGTCAGTGCCAACCTTTCTATGATAGTCCGATACCTTCCATGCTCTGCCTCAAGCTCTTTTATGCATCCATCTCTCTCTCTCCGAAGTTGACTGATTGAATGCTTCTTGCTTTTGATCCAAGATTCGAGAGATGTGATGCTTTGTTGAGCCGACTCTAATTCGGCTCTAGAGGATTGTAGTTCAACCATCATGCAGGAGACTTTTTCTTAAAGCTTCTTCTCCTGTTTAGCTATCACTTGACAGCAGCTTTCTCGGCGTTGGCGGCCGCAACCCTATCTGACCAAGCTCGACGAAGCTCCACAATCTTTCGATATCCACTCTCCAAAGCATGCATATCATGCACCAGCTGAAAAACAAAGACAAGTTAAGTCAGAAAAAAAAGGAATAAGGAAATGAGTCGGGAAAAAGAAGAAAACTTACCCCAAGCATCATCGGGTAAAAAGAAGAGAACATTTTGGACACTATCTTTCTGGCTTTTTCTATCTGTCAGAAGAAATGCAGCTTCTATGAGTCATTTGGCAAATGATAGATTGACCAAGGTCGACTCTCTGACAGAGATTTGGATATCAAAGAGGATGGGAAGGCCCATCGATGACCTGTTGTTGGTAGAAACAGCCAGCACCTTTCTCCGATCCCCAGTCGGCAGTGGTACACTTGAAACCACCACAAAATTGGTGCTCGACTACATTCGAGATCGCTCCACTTGAGGAATAGCTTGCACAGTAGCAGATAGTTCTGGTTCGACCGTGACTGCAGAATCCACCCGAACCCCAACGATGGGGCCGCTGATGGTTCTGGTGTGGTGTCTTCATCTCTCGCCATCCTAACTCCAGCTAATGGCACTTTCATCGAAAGAAGCATTGTTGGAGCTGACAATGCTATAACCAACTTGGGAGCTATCACCAATGGAACATCGGAACCCCTGCTGGTACTGACTGAGAATCGACCCGACTTCTTCTCGGTGGTTGGGATGATCTAGCGTCAGTCACTACCCTCTTCTTAGTAGCATGCAAACAGATGTCGGTAGCTAAAACTCGTGCTCTCATCCACATGGCTACAATCAAAAGACAAGGTTCAGTATAAAATTCAAAAATAAATAAAAAATAAAACAACCGACTATGCTATATACCTAAAGAAGTTACTGAACTAATTTCAGCATAATAAAGAGCCTGTTTTGTCATCAGCTCTCGTTGTGATGGAACTTCCATATCTTTAAGTCAGAAAAAATCTTTTCGATCAATGTTGTTAACCCGACTATGCTCATTGGGGTCGGTTCTCGAATCACCCCAGTGTGAAGGAAAGCCACAAGGAGATGAAGAAGAAATAAAGAAAAATTGGTTCTTCCATCCATGAATGGAGGATGAAAGATCGGAGATGAAAGAAAGCCCTTTCTTAGGTTGGAAAACCTCCAACCCTTGGCTTTGGAATGAGGATGAAGAACAGAGAAAGTCCGAAAAAGAGAAGGATGAGGGTTGGTTGGGATAAGATGACATAACAATGCAAAGTTGATAATCAATCGTAGAGAATTCGGAGCCAGCTGAGCGGGACAAAGTTGATAATAATCAAGAAGGAGACAAATTTCAAAATCAAAAATCAAAGACTGGTCTAAAGGTATTCGACATAGAATGCAACCTAATCTGGAAGAGGAGAGTTCATTCGACTGTCCGGACTAGGAGCAAAAAGTTGAAATTGCTCCAAAATATGATACTATTCTTGAAGCTGATCAACATTGGGTTCGGACAAGGAAGAAACCTCCATCTTTGGACCCAAAGGAGAGTCATCGATCGGATTCTCCAACCAACTACCTTGAGAAGATGAAGCTTTCATTTTCTTACTTGCCATTGGAAAATAAAAGAATCAAGAAGAAAAAGAAGAAAGACCTAAGAGGAAGGAATGGAAACTTGATCTGGAGCTAGGGATAACACAAAGAATAGTAAAACTTCGAAAGTTCTTAACACTGGAGTAGAACCTTCTGTTGCATAGGAAAATGATGAATGCAAAAGTAGAAAGTCCAAATGAAAGTGACTTTATATATATAGGACCCCTCAATAGTCCAGATGAAGCTATTCAAATCTGAGCTCTTCCAGATTTCAACACGTGGCTACATCAAAACCGATCATTGATCGGACGGTTCAACGTACCTACCCTCAGATCACGCCACCTCACCACTATCCACGTGAATGATATAGAGTCAATGACATCTGTATATGTGGCTAAAATCTACTAGTCAGAATCAAATCATCTGGATTCATCATATGTTGAATTATCTTCTTGAACCAACACCCCAATAATGATCTTACAGTTATCAAAATGACAAAACGGCTGGAGACCCTTCATATTTCTAAAAATCATTAATGTTTGCAGTCGAATCAGGGCTCTAGACAACATGTAACAACTCCCTTCATCCAACATGTCAGACCACGTGACAACCCATATGTCAAACTACATTGAACTTGGGAGTGGGGGACAACTGTTGGGACAATTCAGCCAACTCCCCAATTCCGACTCTTAATCCACCTCAAAAGCACAAAGTGTTGACTATTAATTGGCTTGCCAATCAATAGTCGGCTATCCTTAATCATCGACAAACTTCGACTATGACAACTCATTTGATTTCAAATCGAAGATCATCGGCATATCAGAATTATCGACCAATGCTTATTCGGACTTCCACAACTACCGACATACAGTCGACATATCTTGACTACTAATATATAGTCGGCTTACAAGAAACTGCCAGCACAGAAAGCGCATAATTGTCAAAACATAATCAGTGGTGGGTATAACCACCCATCCCATGATCACATAATGCTAGAATAAGTTAGACCCATGTGTCTAACCATTACAGATAGTTATCAACTATTCATCTATAAAAGAAGGTAAACAAACGATATTTGATAAGATAATTTTGGACTGATACTCTATCATTTTGAACATTCTATCTGCTATTCACCACTCTCTACTGACTTAAGCATCGGAGGGTCCCCATCGGACATAATTTCGATTGGTGTAGACTTCTTTTGCAGATGCCCTTCTCAGACGACGGATGCAATAGGGGATTGGCCGCAACAGTTTTGATTTAAAATCATAAAAATTTAGATATGATCTAAAAAAAATTTGTGATTTAATATAAAAAGTTTATATGAGAAATTGTTTCAAAACCTAATGGCATGTTGATGTTAAACTTAATCAAGAATTAAGTGTTGAATCAATTAGATCTAAAACTATGATTTAAAATCTAATGGCATTGCATAAAACATTGGGCATGGGTTACACCTAAGGTTAGAGTTAAAGAGCTAATTGACCATGTAGAGAAATTGATTAAGTCTAACCAAATATTGAATTAGATTAAATTAGGATTTCTCTAATGCAATAGTTGTAGTTGGTCAAGTCCATATTTTTGATTAGACCAAATGGATCTTGATTGTGGCTCAGTTGTTGAACTCGAATCATTAGGTTGGTCAAATCGAAACTAATTAACCAATTGGTGTCTAAGATAAGTTTGACATTTCAATTGGTGGATTTTAATTGAGAGTGGCTTACCTGATCATTTCACTGGTGTCTAAGGCAAACTTAGTAGACCCTCCCACCGATCTGACTTACTTGACCAATTTGGTGAGTTATGTTTTGATTAGATCGCTAAGTGATTCGAGTTAACCTATGCCATTAAGGTATCAGTATGACTAATTTAGGTGCTATTTCAATCAACATGATTCTAATCCAATTCAATGACTTGGTGAAGTTAGTGAAAGGATTATGGTCTACTGATTGATCTCTTCTTTTTTCTCTTAATTCACAAATTAAATCTTTTAAATTATTAGGTCCCTAAAATGAGATAGTTATGGTGATAACTAAATCATAGTCTCCTATTAAGTTGGGTGATAATGGGTCCAATAGTATAATGATCATTGGAGGCCTAAAGGCTTGGTGCTCACCTACTATTGGAATTATCATTCATAATATGATGACTTAGTCGAGTCTCTCTATCAAGTGGTCAGATTAGCCGATCAAAGTCAGGCCTAATAATTTGATAGATAGATTCATAAGTATGATTATATTAATGGTTGGACCTAATTAGGGGCTTGCAGAGAAGATCAAAATCAACTAAAAAGTTATCTGAGGTTAAATCAATTACTAAAAATTATTTAGTTAAATAATTGGTTAATGAACCTGCCCATGGATGCACATGGGTGAGCCAGCCAAAGTCAGGCTCATGTGCAGTCTGTGTAGATTCTAATACTCGCTAAAGAATTAAAGTAATTCCTCAAATTAGAGGTAGAGGCTATTGATTCGTATAAAATATGGAAGAATCTTTAGACTAAAGTTTATATCTTTAGGCTTAATTAATTCATATACTGATTTGGTTTTAATTTTTTCTTTTATACAGATATGGCCTCAAACTTGTTACTCCAATCACTGTTGGATAGTGAGAAGTTGACGGGATCTAATTTCGATAACTTGTATCAAAAATTTAAAATTCTCCTAGAGCATGAGCGAATCTTGTATGTCATTACAGATCCGACACCTAAGGAGCCTACTCCCAATGCCCATGGCATGGTTCGAGACACTTATTTGAAGTAGCTAAATGACCGCATCATGGTTCATTGCATAATATGGGCCTTCATGAATGACGAGTTTGGTCGAAAGTTTGAAGAGGCTCAGTCAGAGAACATGCTCAAGGTGTTGAGAGAGTCCTTTGGTACTCCTGATGATGTTGAGCGGTATAAGACTAGTTGCACTATTTTCAATGCTTGATGAGGAAGGAAGCATTGGTCACCGATCATATATCATATGATCGAATAGATCGAGCGTATGAGCAAGCTCAGCTTCCCTTTATAGAATAGCTAGAAAAAGATGCGATCCTGAACTCATTGCCCAAATCTCACCTGTCGTTTCTCAGTCATTTTAGAATGACGAAGCCTGTAGTCAACTACCACAGTCTATTAGGGTTGCTACAGACTTTTGAGAATGATCACTAACTCCACAAAGAAATAGTAAATGTAGTGGAAAGATCTTCTCTGGGTGGGCGTCATCCCTTTAAGAAAAAAAGGAAGAAGAAAAATAAAAAGGTGCAGAGTGCTGGAAGTCAGATCTAGAAGCCCAAGTTTAAAGCCGACCAAAGTCAGATAAAATACTTCTATTGCAAGAAGCAGGGTCTCTGAAAGAGGAACTATCCTCAATACTTAGCTTTCTTTGATCCGAATAGGCCAAAAAAGAAGAAGCAATCAGTTGCTGGATAAGGTACTTATATGATAATACCTTGTAACTTCTCTATTTTTAATATAATGATCTAGGTATTGGATACTAGTAGCCCTATTAATATTTGTAATTCATTGTAGGATCTTCAGGTCAGTAGAAGATTTGGAGACGACGAGAGACTCTTGAACATTGAAGATGAAAGATCAATTCAAGTTCTAGCTTTAGGAATTATCAAGCTTGTATTCGAGTCTCATTTTATTTTTCTAAATGAATATCATTATTATCTCAATTTTCTTTTAAATATTATTTTTGTAGATCTTTTGGCCAAATTGAATTATAAAATATGAATAAATTTTTTTTTTGTGATATCATTTTGAATGGTGTTATTATAATGCATGGACAGTTGAACAATAGTATCTATGTTGTATCTAGGCTTAATGTAATATACATGTCTAACAAATATCTTAGAATAGTCGATGTCATAAATGCCTATCTTTAGCATTGTAGGCTAGGTCACATCAATAAGAACAGGATGAACAGGATAGCTCAAGAAGAAATTTTTGATGACAATGATTATAAATCATTGCCAACCTGTGAGTTCTGTCTACTTGAAAAGATAACCAAATCATCTTTTACTAAAAAAAATGAACGAGCCAGTGATGTTCTGAGCCTGGTACATACTGATGCATGTGGACCCATGAGTAGTAGTATCAGAGGAGGATACCACTATTTCATTACGTTCACAGATGACCTATCTAGATATGGGTATATCTAGTTGATGAAACACCAGTCCGAATCATTTGAAATATTCAAATAATTTTGTAATGAGGTAGAAAAATAAACTAGAAAGAATATTAAAACTCTTCGATCAGATCGAGGAGGTAAATATCTTTCTGATAAATTTCTGACATACCTTGAGGAGAATGGAAATCTCTCTCAATGGATACCTTCTGGAATGCCAAAATATAATGGTGTATCAGAAAGGAGGAATCGAATCTTTTTGGACATGGTTCGATCCATGATAGGCTTTTTTAGTCTGCCGATATCCTTTTGGGGATATGCACTTGAGTCGGCTTGTTATGTGCTTAATAGAATTTCTAATAAATCTGTAAGTAAAACACATTATGAGATATGGATGAGATGTAAACTAGGGCTCTCTCATCTTAGAGTTTGGGGATGTTTGACTTATGTCAAACATTTAAAAATAGACAAACTTGGAGTCAGGTCTGATAAATATAATTTTATAGGATATCCTAGAGAAACTAAAGGATATTATTTCTACCTTGCTGATGAAAAAAGGTGTTTGTCTATCTTAGGGCAGTCTTTTTAGAAAAAAAAAATTTGGAGAAGGGATTAATGCCTCTAAGGTTGAACTTGAGGAAGTTCAACAGGTAGAACCAACACAGTCTAGTGAACCCATAGAACCAAATTTAATGATATCCAACTCAAAACCTGTTGTAGAGGTACCATTAAGGAGATTTGATAGAGCATCACGTCAACCGGACAGATACTATGATTTCTTGATCTGGGATGAGGATCCTATTGAACTCGATGAGAATAATGAAGATCTGATCACCTATATGGATGCAATGCAGAGGTTCAACTCTAAAAAATTGCTTGAAGCTATGAATCTGAAATGGAGTCCATGAAAATCAATGATGTATGGACATTAGTTGACCCACCTGAAGAGATTAAATCCATAGGGTAAATGGGTCTTCAAAAGAAAGAGAGCACAGATGAGAAGGTCGAGACCTATAAAGCTCATTTGGTTGCCAAAAGTTATCGTCAGTGTTATGATATTGACTATGATGAGAAATTTTCTTCTATGACAATGCTCAAATCTATTCAGATTATGCTTGCGATAGCGGCATACATGGACATAAAATCTGAAAAATGGATGTAAAAATAATTTTTCTAAATGGATAGCTATAAGAAGAGGTGTATATGATACAGTTTGAGGGTTTCACATCCACAGATGAGTCTAAAGTGTGCTGAAAAAAGAGTGCCCTATAAGCCAATCACAAGTGTGTTGCGATGGGACTTCTTTTTGTAATTTTCTAACTCATATAGTGATATTTATTATTTGATAATAAAATGAGGTATTGATTCATCATATTAGCTGCATCTTATTATGTCTAAGATTATGATGAACCCCAAAAATTAGGGCAATGATTTTAGGAGATATGAATGGGTCATGCTAGTGAGACCTAAAATCTTAAAATACTAATCTTAAATATTCCTAATCATAGGAGCATTGAGTCGAAGAACAATATTTCGAATAGACTGGTACATCCTATGTATGCTCGATGGAGAGGGTGGTAGATCTCACTAGCTACTTGTGTAGGACAATAATACAAGGATGTGGGTGCTCATTTGGAAAATGAGTTCACTGAATTGACTCGATGAAAGAGAACATCTTATGAAAATTTTACTTACATGTCAAAAAGATGGTTCTCTAAGTGGGAGTTGTGCAAGTGATCCTTAAACCTGAGACCATCATAGAATCTTGTGCACATGAACCCATATTTTGATTCATATCCAGGCATGGCATTAAGACATGTATGGGGTGTTCTGTATATGGTGGAGTGTGCATGAAGGTTGTGAGTAGGTCAACATAGAATCGATCACTCTTAGTAAGAGAAGATCACATATGAAGGTTGTGAGTAGGTCAACATGGAATCGATCACTCATAAACATATTCAGGGTGCAGGGATGATCAAAAGATTGAATTACATGGTAACTTATCATTGAAGGATATATTTGGTATTTCTATCAAATTCTATATCTTTTGGATAGTCATAATACATTACTAGACGTCAATCTTGATTTATAAGTTTGATCAAATTAAAGAGTTTAATTTGATCATCAATTAGAAAGGGTCTAATTATTGAGCTCAGATTAGGTCGATTGGACCTAAATCGATTAGATTGAAGTCCAATCAAATTAGATCAACTTGCACTCAGATCTACTACTAACTAGATGTGGAACCCAATGGGTCACACATATATAAAAATTGATCAAAGATCCTTTTGAAAAAGATTGATTGAAATTTTGGATTCAATTAGGGTTCCGATAAGCACGCTAGTGTTGGAATTTCTATGTCGGGGCATGCATATATGTTTTAAATTTTTTTTCTAAATATCATAATAGAATAGAAGATTAAAATATTTTTTAATCTATATCATATATGTATAAAATATAAACCACTAGAATCTACTTCATATACTAAAATTGTACGTATGTTGAAATTTAACATGTTATCAAATTACATACTTATTTCACAATTCTTTTCTTCAAATCTAGATCTGAAAAAGAAGAGACTTTCTCTTAGCCATACAAGTACCTGATCTCTATGGATATTTACTTAGTATCAGACTGGAATAGCCCTCTTAAGATTAATTTTTTTTTCTTCAACAAAAATCAACCTACAAATCAGAACGAAACCTAGATCGCGATCAACTCTTTGATCCTTTCCTTAATCTTCTTCTTCTCTTGCTTTTTCTTCCCTAGATTATGTAGCAACTAGGCACTAAAAACTAGCATACAAGTGGAATGCCCAAAACCCTTTTGGGTGTGAAGATGGAGGACGTCCAAGGTGTGGGACGTTGGCACTCCAAGGGAGAAGAGAGGGAGAAGAAAGAGAGGGGCATGGGGCTTGAAGGAAAGAAAAATTGTTTCTCTTTGGAAGGCCTAAGTTGTATCTAAAGTTTTTTTTTATTAATCTATATGAATAAAGATCAAATTCTTACCTGATTAGCAATAGAACTAGAGATCAAATCTTAAATAATCTGATATAAACTGTCGCAAAGGCCTGAAAGTGTAGATCCTCTATTTCGCATGCGCGCCAGACACCATAAGAAAGCAGGATAAACTTCGATCCAATCGATTTTGCAACCCAATCAAATGAGGGAGGAGATATACTGGTGTGACACCTCACACCAGTAGGTGGGATGTCAAGGAGAGCCCATGCCCAAGGGAGAAGGGGTGGCAACAAAGGAAGAGGCCAAGAAGAAGAAGGGACCTCTTTCTCTTCTCATGCCTCTCTCTCTCTTTCTTTCTTCTCTCAATATGATTTAGTTTCTATGCATCCATAGGTAGAGACCTTCTCTATTTATAGATGAATCTCATGACCTAATAAGTATAAGAGTCCTAGCTCAAATCTGATTTAAATTAGTCCAATACTTATAAAAGAATGATTTCTACATGAGATAGAATTGCCACATTTATGATAACCAATTTGTACCCACTCCCTCACCCATATGGGATGTCCCAAACTAGCACCATTCTAGGTGTTGGTCAGCCCACATGAGAGGAAAATCTAAGTGCAAGTAAGAATTCTCATATCCTATCAAAATAGATCATATTCGAATCCAATTCAAAGTTGGTTCAAAATAATTTCAAAAGGCTATTATTCCCAAACTCTTTAGGACTTTTATATCAAGTCTAACTTAGATTTTGAACCCAATTAAGCCTAATTAATTTATATCTAATTTATAATTAATCAGCACTTGGATTTAATCTTTTATATGCTTTATAAATCATAGATCAGAAACTGTTCATCTCCGGGATCGAACCTGAAGCTCGTGTGTAGTGCTAGCTAGACATAGTCAACTCTTCAATACTGTTTGATCCATAACTTAATTCTCAATCAAATTAGCTTATATGTTTAATCAAGTCAAGTACTTGTAAATTGGATATATAAACATAGGCCAATTTCTTCCTACTTTATCTGACTTGTGTGCGTGACTCCATAGGTTCAAACACTAGGCCGGTAGCACAGGAATCAATTTCTACATTAATCGAGATACCATCTAGCAATGGTTCTCAGTATCCAGATAGGTTGAATTATTGTAAAAGAATATTTCAGAACTCATATACATGGTTACCGCATAATTCATCTTTTTGACCTTGGATGCTCTTGAATGGTCTCAGATTAACTATCAACCGAGATTAATTTAGCAAAGTCTTTTAAATCCATCTCATGAATTACCCTAGCCAAGGCTTTGCTAAATTGAAATACAACGATACATCAGCTCCAATAATTTGGAGGGATTAATTCCATATTGATCCACACATAGATTTCACAAGTACTTGACTGTACCTAGTAGCCTTTCGTCACTGCATTAGAAATCTAGATAGTCCGGCACCAATGCATAGTGAGTTGCTTGCAAGTCACTATGGTGATCTCAGGTCTGAAGAACACTTATACCCATGTGCTTCGCGGGCAACTTTTGACAGCAGAATGCTCAGTAGGTGAGTCACTTGTTTAGTGATGATGTACTCCTACATCTCACCTATATGCCATACCAGTATCACCACACTCTTTGGTTAAGAGGATAACCAACTCATATAGCACACAACAATCTTCACTCTATAAACGTCATCATCCTGTAATGACATATTATTTGGTCGCGAACATGTTTAAGAACTATATGATAAATCTTCTCTTTATCGTACACTAACATAATTCTAAGAATTTCATCACAGCACAAGACTTCAAGGAAGATGTTACTTTATGATGAAAAATATTAGAATAACTTTTATTCAATAATCAATAATTCATATATAAAGATGAACTCAATTATCACAAAATTAATTTTAAGACACAATTTCTAACAACTCCTACTTGGACTAAAGCCAATCGAGGCAGTATCTTATACCCATCTTTCATTTGAAGTCATCGAATTCTTTGATCTTGAGAGCTTTAGTGAAGGGGTCGGTTAGGTTCTCCTTTTTGTTGATCTTCTGAAGCTCGATGTCATCTTGGTTCAGGATCTCTAACACCAGGTGATAGCGGTGTAGAATATATTGCAGCATTCGATGCAGCATTGTATACAGAACAGCTTGGAACTCTTTCAGCAAACAACTGTTGAGTTTTGGTGGCACAGCGGAAGGATTAGGTATTTAAAATTTTTATTCAAAATACCCAATGCACCAGAAATCCTTGACTATAATAATCAAAGTACAATAAATATAAATTTGGATAAGAAAAATACATGTAGTGCTTATCTCAATTTTCATGAGGCATCCAAGTGTAAATCCTCCAATGGTGACCTACATAAAAATTGAACCAAAGACAATACTCTTTCTTCTCCTCGCTTTAAGAGTTCTAACCCTTAAAATTCGACTAGCCTTATACCGATTAGGTTTCTTCAAGAACCTGAGTCTACCCTCTCAAAACCTTCTTTGAACTTCTGATTCTCCTTCTTTAGGACCCTTACAACTCTTGTTAGGATCAGATAAGGCTTTGTCTTAAACTTTAAAGGCTTGTCCTAAAACTAAGATAGGTTGTAAAAAAGAAAGGAGAGCAACAGAGACAAAATTGAAGACTCGATCTGAGACACCTAGCACCCAGACCTTTTATATAGTCACCAGAGGGATTCCAAAAGAGAGGGACATGCCCCATAAAAAGGTCTTATTTGATCTGATTATCAGAGATAAAGTTTCTTCAAGTAGAAGGACTCTTATCAATGATATGTCGATCAGCACCCTCATCTGTGCGTGTGACCAGAGAAAGGATGTTTTCACATCACTTCTCAAATTAGAAAAATCCACAAAAATCTAAATAGATAGGGGACTTACTTTTGATTTTAGAAAACCTAAAATGGTGATAAAATTCTCATAAAGGATGCTATCCTCGCACCTCTTCATACAAGTGCTGATCACCACATGTGCACAAATATGAAGGAAGTTTTGGCATCCGTTTGGCCATGAGATAAGTCTAAAAAAATTTCAAAAAAATCACCAAAAATAGATTATCAAATTTGGAATATTATCAAAAAAAATAGTTATAATTTGAAAGCATTTGATAGGAGAATGACTCTCCAAAATGTGGAGAGATGCGATGCTTTTGCATGCATGCATGAGAGACCCTTCTCATTTCTAATTTTTCTCTACCCCAAAAATTTTAGAAAAAATCCATCTCATGCTTTGAGATATGCATCAGAGGATGGAGAGTGATATGGGCTATCACATATATCTTAATCCCATGTCAAAAGTACTCTTCCTTCTGCTTGCACCAACACTCGCATGCAAACAGTTTTTTGTGCCAAGAGTCCTTCACAAATTGAACTTTTTATAATTGGTGTTAACATGAGATGTGGTGCCCTAATTTGAGCTGCTTCTAGGTGGCACGACCTGACCCAAATATCCACCAAATTGGGCTAGCTAATTAGCAAGGGATGAGATCAAATTGATCTCCAAAAGAGCAAGGGTTTCCGCACGTGCTAGCATGTTTCCCGAAACCCTGATTGTATCCAAAATTTTAATCAACCTTTTTCAAAAGGATCCTTGGCAAATTTTTATGTGTGTGACCCATTGTGTTCCATATCTAGCTAGTAGTAGATCTGGGTGTAAGTTGACCTAATTTGATTAGATTCTAATCTAATTGATTAAGATCCAATGGAGCTAACTCGAGCTCAACAATTAGAATCCTTTCTAATTGACGATCGAATTAAACTCTTTAATTTGATCAAAAATTTATAAGTCAATATTGACATCTAAAAATATATCTTGACTATCCAGAAGATATAAAATTTGATGAAAATATCAAATATATCCTTCAATGGTAAGTTTCTATGTAATTTAATCCTTCGATCATTCTTGCACCCTGAATATATTTATGAGTATGGAATCATGTCAAACTCAAACACATATTTATATCGATTCTCAACTACCAATGATGACTCTAATAAAGAAGCATTAGAAACTCTCTAATCTCCTTCTTGCTTTTGGTTAAAAATTTTTTTTCGAGTCATCTAGGATTGAGAATACATAGGATGTGATCTCTTCTTACTAGGAGTGATCAATTCCATATTGACCTACTCACAACCTCCATACACACTCTACCATATCCAGAACACCCCCATACATGTCTTAATATTATATCAGATATGAACCAAAATATGAATTCATATGCATAAGATTCCATAGTGACCTCAGATCTAAGGATCACTTGCATAACTCTCACTTAGAGAACCATCTTTGACATTTAAGTAAGGCTTCCATAAGATGTTCTCTTTCATCGAGTCAATTCAGTGGACTCATTTCTCAAATAAGCACTCACATCCTTGTATTAGTGTCCTATACACAGGTGGCTAGTGAGATCTGTCACTCTCTCCATCGAGCATATGTAGGATGTGTCAGTCTATTCGAAATATTGATCCCCGACTCAATGCTCCTAGGATCAAAAATGTTTAAGATTAAGGTTTTAAAATTTTAGGTCTCACTAGCATGACGTATTCATATCTCCTAAAACCATTGCTTTAATCCTTGAGGTTCATTATTAACTTAGACATAATAAAATGCAACTAAAATGATGAATCAATGTCTCAAATAATAAATATCATTACATAAGTTGGAAAATCATAAAAAAAAAATTCCATCGCAACACACTTATGATTGGCTTATAGGGTACTCTTCTTTCAATCTCCCACTGGCACAAAAGTCAATCGCCTTTGTATCTCATACAATCAAGATGGCGATCATATAGCTGCTATGGTATTACCTTAGTGAATGGGTCTGCTATATTGTTCTTTGTATCAACTCATTCAAGGATAAGATCTTGTCCCTAACGAGATGGAAGTATCTGAGGATGTGCTTGGATTTTTGATGAGACCTAGGTTCCTTAGATTTAATAATGGCCCCAGTGTTATCATAATAGAGTGACACCGATCCTTCAATTTTAGGAATGATCTCTAATTCCATGATGAATTTTTTCATCCAGACAGCTTTCTTAATGGCTTCACTAGCAGCGATGTACTTTGTCTCAGTAATTGAGTCAGCTACTATCTGCTGCTTAAAGCTCTTCCAACTCACTATCCCACTATTTAAGATAAACTCATACCCTGTTATTGACTTGCTATCATTCGAATCAGATTAAAAATTAAAATCTGTATATCCCTCTAGTTTCAACTCTGGTCCTCCATATATGAAAAAAATATCTTTAGTCCTTCTTTTAGGTACTTCAGAATATTTTTCACAGCTTTCTAGTAATTCTCTTCTAGATCAGCCTGAAATCTGCTAGCTACGCCTAAAAAATAAGCTATATCAGCCTGGTACATGGCATGGCATACATGATTGATCCCACAATCGAAGCATAAGGGATTTCATTCATCCTCTTCCTCTCTTCTGGTGTCTTAGGATATAATTTCTTAGAGAGACATATACCATGACTTGCAGGTAGGTAACCTCTCTTACTTGCCTGCATATTAAATCTCTATAATATGAGATCTATGTACTGTGACTGGGATAAGCCTAATATCCTTTTAGATCTATCTCTATAGAGATTTATACCTGGTATATAGGATGCTTCACCCAAATCTTTCATAGAAAATTTATTTGATAGCTAAGTCTTGACTAATGGCATCATTGGGATATCATTCCCAATGAGCAGTATGTCATTGACATATAGAACCAAGAAGACAACAACACTCCCACTTGTCTTCTTATACGCATATGATTCATCCTTATTTTTGATAAAATCAGACTCTTTGACTGTCGTATCAAATTGGATATCCAACTCCTCGAAGCCTGCTTCAATCAATAGATGGATTTCTTTAGCTTGCATACATGATTTGCCCTCTCACTTGAGACAAATCCCTCTGACTGAGTCATATATACCTCTTTCTCAAGATTACCATTGAGGAATGCAGTCTTGATGTCCGTCTGTCAGATCTCATAATCATAGTATGCCACTATAGCAAGTAAAATCTGGATGGACTTGAGCATAGCCACTCGTGAGAAGGTTTCATCATAGTCAATTTCTTGCCTCTGAAACCCTTCGCCATTAACCTAGCTTTGTAGGTTTCTATTTAGCCATCTGCTTCGATCTTCTTCTTTAAGATCCATTTGCACCTTATTGGGGTCACACCCTTAGATGCATCAACCAAAATCCATACTTGGTTGATGTACATCGAGTCCATCTCAGATTTATAGCTTCTAGCCATTTATCTGTCTGAGTCTCTACTCTTAATAGCTTTCGAATAGATCAATGGATCATCATCCTAAATGATGTTGATCGAATTATCATTCTAAATGACAAAATCATATCTTTGAGGTGCTTGACGCATTCTATCTGACCTTCGGAGAGGAGGTGTGTATTGTGAATGTACCTCATCCTTAGATACTTCTGATTAAGAATCTTCTTGTGGTTCAACCATAGATATTTCTGGATTGGTTTGTAGATCATGAACTTTCATAAGTTCAATATCCCTCCCACTGCCTCCTTCTTGGATGAATTTATTTTTCAAAAAAATGACGTGCCTGCTAATAAATACCTTTTGTTCAGTAGGGTGGTAAAGATAATATCCATTAGTTTTCTTAGAATACCCTACAAACTTATACCTATCTGATCTAGTACTAAGCTTATGTCCAAAAATATTTCTGACATAAATAGAACTGCTCTAAATCTTAAGATGTTTAAGATTAAGCTTTCTTCCCTTCCATATCTCATATAGTGTGCTTGCAACAGACTTTGAAGGTATCTTATTTAAAATATATATGTCAGTTTCTAAGGTATATCTCCAAAAAGATATTGAAAGATCAGTGAAGCACATCATGGACCACACCATATCCATCAAAGTGCAATTTCTCCTTTCTGCTACATCATTTAATTGGGGTGTATAAAGAGAGGTCCATTTAGAGAGAATACCTTTACTTTTAAGATGATCAAAAAATTTACTGGATAAGTATTCTCTTCCTTGATTAGATCGAAGAATCTTGATACTTTTTTTAGTTTATTTTTTGACCATACATTGATACTCCTTGAACATATCAAAGGCTTCGAATTTATGTTTCATAAGATACACATATCCGAACCTTGATAAATCATTTGTAAAGGTGATAAAATTGAGTATCCTCCTCTGGTCTGAGTTATCATTGGTCCATATACATCTGTATATACTAGGGCTAACAACTCATTTATCCTCTCTTCATGTCTAGAAAATGGAGTCTTGGTCATCTTACCGATGAGATAAGATTCATAAGTTTTCAATGATTTATAATCATATGGGTCAAAGAATTCTTCTTTGTATAACTTGTTAATCCTTGACTCACTAATATGACCAAGGTGATAATACCAGAGATATGTGATATTCATATTTTCTCTTTTTTTTTTAATATTTCTTTCAATATAAAAAATATTTTCATTGAGTACAAGAATTAAAAGATTGTTATCAATATACCCACTATCATAAAATTTATTAGAAAAGAAAATGGAGTATCCATTTCCCATTAGCTTTATTTCATAACTTTGTTTTAACAATAAAGGTATAGAAATAATGTTTCTAATGATTTTTGACATGTAATAATAGTCTTTTAATTTTAAAATTTTGTCTGAAGGCAAATCAAGCACACAGGTTTCTATTGCCTCTGCACTAATGGACTCTCCACTTGTGTCATATAAAGCTCAAGGTCACCTCCCTTCAGACCTTTTTATATTCTATAGTCGCTGTAATGAATTACAAATATACGATCCATAGGCAGTATCTTATATCCAAGTATCAAAGTCTGAGCCACTCAATGAAAAAAATACGTCTGCATCATATGCACACCTTTTGGTGCTACACTTGCACTCTACTTCAATCTTGCAAGATTATTCTTATAATTATACTATCAATATCCAAATTTGCCATAAAATGAATAGATAATATCTTTATGGATATCTATTGCCTTCTCATTATTACTAACCATCCTATAGTCAGGAATATCCAGAACATCGGAGTTCTTCTCCGATAGAAACCTAACTTATAATTCCTCAATCAATCCACATAGTTGAGATCGATCAACATAGTTTCATGCAGTGAAAATAAAGAAGCCATAATATAGACTTAAATTTACATAAAGAACAATAGTATAAGCAAACCACTCATATTTGATATGCATAATTAAATGAGGACTTTTAAACCAGCTATGTCTTTCACTAATTTATCGGATACCATAGCCTTCTCCTATTGTAAACGAGAAACCCTAATCTAGTTTCTTAATGGGATTGAGACCCTAATCCCTCAATGAAGCCTTGTGGATATCACAACAAACCTCAATGAGTTCAAAGATAGAAAAATCTATCTAATTACATCTCATGCAATTCTCAACATAATCCTACCTCTAAAAATACTCATAGCTTTATGGATATCACAATAAATTATAGTATTTTTAGTTAAGTCAGACCCTTCATTTCTATATAGCCATATCTGAAAAATACTGTCTTTGTGAATATCACAACAAAGCAACATATCCAAAATTACCATAAAGCATCTAATATGCACCAAGACAAACCTACATCAATCTCCATAGAAAGCCTTGTAGATATCACAACAAACCTACTATGATTTTTGACAGGATATTGACTAGGCATGAAAAAAGGCATATGTAGTGTTCAAAATACTGAGCTATCCTCATTCAAGATTCAAACTAATCCAATTGGTTAGAAAAGTATTAAGATTGGTGGGAGTCCCCCCGTTGCTTTTTTAGACACTAATAAAATTGGCCAGGTCAGCAACGGAACCAATTAAATAATCACCGCATTTGAAACACTCCTTAGACATTAATTGATTAATCGATTCAAGAAACTAGGTCAGCTACTAGTTTATAATACTATGACTTAATATGATTTTTTTATGAGGGCTTTAATGGTCTCAAGCACATCCTAATTCAATTAATCGTAATAATGCATTATTATAGTTGTATCTTAATAATTATAACAACTAATCATAACATCCAATCATATCTTTAAGATATGAAAACATAATCATACAACATGATTATAACTAAGCATCTCAAGTATATCACATATGCATGAAGTTCTAATAATATGTATAAACACAAAATATTCTTTTCACAGTTCTTCTTCTTGCGACATTATAGTGGCATCCCTACATGCCATAAGAGTACCCTATGGAATAAGAAGAGAAGATCTTTAAACCCAACTTGCTCTTATAACCGGACGGCCTGGTGATAAACTTCAATTAGAGTACTAAGCTACTAAGAAAGATACTATATATACATCATGCATTTTATATTTAAAATAAATCTTTAAGACATGCTAGGGTTTGGATGTTCAATCGGGTTCAACTCTTGACCCGACTTGAACCAAACCAAAAATCCATGCTTGATCACAATCAAGATAATAATTTAATCTTTGATTATATAGATCAAGGTAGGCATCGATACCACTGTTGGGTTCTGATGGCACAGCAGAAAGATTAGGTGTTTAAAATTTTCATTCAAAGCACCCGATGCACCAAAAACCCCAATGCCCAAAAATCTTTGACTATAATAATCAAAGTACAATAAACATAAATTTGGATAAGAAGAATACCTATAACACTAATCTCAATTTTCATGAGGTATCCAAGTATCCATCCTCCAATGATGATTCACACAAAAATTGAACCAAAGACAGCACTCCTTTTTCTCCTTGCTTCAAGAGTTTTAGCCCTTAGAACTCGACTAGTCTCATACTGATCAGGTTTCTTCAAGAACCTGACTCCACCCTCTTAGAACCTCCTTTGAACTTTTAATTCTCCTTCTTTAAGACTCTCACAACCCTTGTTAGGATCAGATAAAGCTTTGTCTTAAATCCCAAAGTCTTGTCCTAAAATAAGATAGGTTGTAAGAAAGAAAGGAGAGCAATGGAGACAAAATTGGAAACTCGATCTGAATGCCTCGGACACCCAGTGCCCAGGCCTTTATATAGACACCAGAGGGATGCCAAAAGAGAGGGACACACCCCATAAGAAAGTCTTATCTGATCTGATTATCAGAGATAAGAGTTCCTTCAAGTAGAAGGACTCTTATCAATGATACATCGATCAGCACCCTCATCTGCACGCACGACTAGAGAAGGGATGTTTTCACATCCCTTCTCAAATCAGAAAAATCCACAAAAATCCTAGTGGATAGGGGACTCACTTTTGATTCCAAAAAATCTAAAATGGTGATAAAATTATCACAGACGGATGCTATCCTTGCACTCTTCATGCAAGTGCTGATCACCACGCATGCACACACATGAGGGAAGTTTTGGCATCCAATTTGGCCATCAGATAAGTCTATAAAAATTCAATAAAAATCATCAAAAATAGCTTATCAAATGTAAAACATTATTACAAAAAATTGTTCCAATTCAAAAGCATTTGATAGAAGAAAAGCTCTCCAAAACATGAAGAGATGCGATGCTTCTACGCGCACGTGCAAGAGACCCTTCTCGTTTCCAATTTTTCTCCAACCCAAAAATCCAAAAAGAATCCATCTCATACTTTGAGATGTGCACTAGAGGATGGAGGGTAATATGGGCTATCACACGCATCTTAATCCCATGCTAGAAAGACTCTTCCTTCTCCTCATGCCAACACTCGCACGCAAATAGTTTTTTACACTAAGAGTCCTTCACAACTTGGACTCTTCATAATTGGTGTTAACATAGGATGTGGTGCCCCTATTTGGGCTGCTTCCAGGTGGGACAACCTGATCCAAATATCCACCAATTTAGGCTAGCTAATTAGCAAGGGATGAGACCAAATTGATCTCCAAAGGAGCAAGGGTTTCCACACATGCTAGCATGCTTATCGGACCCTGATTGAATCCAAAATTTCAGTCAATCTTTTTTAAAAGGATCTTTGGCCAATTTCTATATGTATGTGACCCATTGAATTCTATATCTAGTCAATAGTAGATCTAGGGGTAAGTTAATCTAATTTGATTAGACTACAATCTAATCTATTTAGGTCCAATCGAGCTAATCCGAGCTCAACAATTAGAACCCTTTCTAATTGGCAATCAAATTAAACTCTTTAATTTGATCAAATCTATAAGTCAAGATTGATATCTAGTAATATATTATGACTACCCAAAAGATGTAAAATTTAGTAGAAATATCAAATATACCCTTCAGTGGTAAGTTACCGTGTAATTCAATCCTTCGATCATCCCTGCACCCTGAATATGTTCATGAGTTTGGAATCATATCAAACTCAAATACATATTCATATCAATTCTCAATTAACCAATGATGACTTCGATGATGAAGTATTAGAAACTCTTTCTAATCTCCTTCCTACTTCTGGTCAAAAAACTTTTTTCGAGCCATCTAGGATTAAGAATACACAGGATGCGATCTTCTCTTACTAGAAGTGATCGATTTCATGTTGACCTACTCACAACCTCTATACATACTCCATATCCAGAACACCCTATACATATCTTAATGCCATGTCTGGGTATGAACCAAAATATGGGTTCATGTGCACAAGATTGTATAGTGATCTTAGGTCTAAGGATCACTTGCACAACTCTCACTTAGAGAATCATCTTTGACATGTAAGTAAGGCTTCCATAAGATGTTCCCTTTCATCGAGTCAATTCAATGGACTCATTGTTGGAAAATATGTCCTAAAGTCAATCATCTAAGTTGTAGATGATTGTGCTCCATATAAGTATATAAATTATAAAATGATAAATGTTATCTGATAGATTCATCATAAGGAATACATCTTTCAAAATAGAACTCATATGTTATGATGAAGTCCTTAGAACTACTACCAAAATGATAAAGGAGGATTTACCACGTGGTTCTTAAATCTAGCTCGCAACCAAATGATACAATTGTTACAAGGATGAAAATTGTATCGAGTATAGGTCATTGTGTGCCATATTAGTTGGTTGTCCTCTTAACCAAGACGTGTGGTGCATGGCTATGGCATATGAGTGATTTATAGGAGTACATTTTACTGAGCGTGACCACTTTCAGAGCACTCTACTATCAAAGATTACTCTGATGGGATATGGGTATATGTGTCCCTCAGACCTGAGGCTGCCTCAGTGACTTGCAAGCAACTCATTGTGCTTTGGTGCCGGACTATCCGAATTTCTAATTCAATGATGAAAGATTTTTGGGTACAGTCAAGTATTTATGAAGTTTGAGTGCGAGTCAAGATAGGATTGATCGCTCCAAGTAAAATTGGAGATGATGCATCATTGTATTTCAATTTAGCAAAACTTTGGCCAAAATAATCCTAGTGAGGAGTCACAAAATTTTTAAGGTTGAGACACAATGTGGACCACTCATCCTAGGTTGACAGTTTAACCGAAAGTCATTTTTGAGCATCAAGTATCAAAGGGATGAATTATACGGTAACTATATCCACATGGGTTCTGGAGTGTTGCTGAGCATACATTCAGCCTATCTAGTCATCGGGTCTCATTGCTAAATGGTTAATCGATTGGTACAGAAATTATTCTTATGCTACCAGCTTAGGTAAGAACCTATGGGATCACACACACAGAAGTATCTGTCTGATCAAATGGTTGATCAACGATTATGAATCGTTGAGGATTTAATTATCAATTTGATTGATGATTAATCCTATGCAAATGTTGTAATAAATTATTTACTAATAATTATTAAATTAAAAAAATAATTAAGCCCTATTATTTACTAATAATTATTTACTAATAATTATCAATTTGATTGAGCAATAGAGATTAGATTAGATCTAATAGAATTGGATTCAATTAGATTGGCTTTGGATTAATTGGATACAGCCCTATTGAATAACAGGGCTTATTTCAATTGATCTCAGGGATGCATAAATATAAAATTATTTTTATATAGGTTTGGATTGGATCTAACCCTATTGGATAATAGGCTTTGATTTGATTAACTACCATTTGATAATAGGATTGATTGGATCAAGCCCTATTATTAAATAGCTTCCCGGATATCTATTAAGAATCAATCTCTGGATCAATAAGATTTTAAACTAATTAATTATAAATTCAATTAGAGCTTAATAATTAGGCTAGGACTCAATTAGTTTATTTGTTATAACTAATTTCTAAATTAGTTAAGATTAGATTCAAGAATTAGTTAGAATTTGATCAAGATCTTGAATCCTATTTGGTATAGGACTAAACCAACTTGAAACACCCCATGTGCAATCTATTTCTCATGCCCCACAATCCTTTCATCGTGAAAAATTCTCCATGCTTCATATGAACCGTGCCCTTTTCTCTTTTCTTCTATGAGAAAGGAGGTGTCCCTCCTTTGTTGTCACCCAAACAAAAAAAAAAAAAGGAGGGGGCGTCCAAGAGTTAGATGCCCCATAATCTCATATGCGGAGTCACTCATCTCTCTCTTTCTGTGAAAGAGATTTTTAGAGATTTTTCTTACTAATTTTTAGGCATCAAAAAAAGGCTCCTCTGCTAGTTATACAGTAGAAAATTAGAGAAAAAAAAGTTTTTCCCGAGAAGAGAAAGATCAAGGAAGAAGATGGATCTTTTTTCTTGCGTGCAGCCTTGAAGAAGGAGTTTTTCTTCTAATTTTTTTAATTTTTTCTAAGATAAAAATTAGATTAGATATAATTTTTAATATAAAAATTTAGAGAAAAAATATCAAAAAATTTTGATTGGGCATTTGAGGCTTTTTGGAGTTCTAGATCAAGGAAGAAGATGGATCTTATTTCTTGTGCATAGCCTTGAAGAAGAAGGAGTTCTTCTTTTAGATTTTTTTTATTTTTTTTAAGATAAAAAATCAGATTAAGATGAAACTGGGCTAGCCTATCAAGTGTGGGATTAGCATCGAGAAAGCATGGGAGAAAAAATATCAAAAAAAATTGATTGGGTGTTTGGGGCTTCCTAGAGTTCTAGATCAAGAAGAAAAAGGGAGAAGAAGAGAGAAGAATGGTTCTTCTCTTGGATCCCTCTTTTGGATTTTATTTAGATCTAATGATTTCATATAATTTTTAACATAAAAAATCAGATTAGATCTAATTTTTATTATAAAAAATTAGAGAGAAAAAGTTCTTCTTAAGGGCATGAAAGGAAGAGAGAAAACTTCTCTCTTATGCATAGAAAATTGAGAAAAAAGGGTTCTTCTCTTGATCTCTATTGTAGAGATCAGATACATAAATCTACGAAGAAAAGGAGAGGGTCTCTTTATTCTTCATCTCCATCATATTCCTCGCAGATTAACCAAAGGATGGTGTCTTCGTGAGCTAGCACTCCCGGAGAGATCGATCAGTACGAAGACTTCGTGTGGATACCCGTAGAGGTTGGATGCATGTGCAGCTGCTAAGCATCATGAAGAACCATCTGTCATAGATTTTGAATGCGGTGATCTGCTATCCGTACTCAGATATAAAATTTTAAATTCAATTAATATTTAAATATTATCTAAATATAAATTAGATATGTTCTGTACTTGCTGAATTTTAGATTTCAGATATGTATACATGTATATTAGTTTATGTCATAGATCCTGTATGGTGATTTAGATTTAATCTATGCATGTATTATAGATTAAATTATTTAATCTATATATGTTTTGCTATAAAATTTTTGAAAATACATGCACATCACCCACCATGCTTCCCTACAAATGGTATCAGAGCCAGTTTCATTATGACATGAACATATGTGCATGTAGAGTTGAAATCTAGATTTAGCAATACATGAGATGTGTTATGATCTAATTTTAGATATGATCTAATATAAAATCAGATCTAATATAATTTAGATTAGATCTAATTTTTTGCATATATGATATGTGAATTAGATTAGATGTTCTGAGTAGTAAAGTACTCAGATTGGATAATCACCAGGCCGTCTGATCATAGGAGCAAGTAGGGTTACATGACCCTCTCTTCTCATTCAATGGGATACTTTTTATGGCGTGTAGGAATGCCACTGTGAGATCCCATAAAGAAGAAAGTGAAAGAAAAAACTTACTTTTCTGTAAAATCCCAGATTTTAAAATCTTAGGATTTGTTGTATATGATATAAAGCATGAATTGTATGAAAAGTAAAACATCTAATTTGTATGATTAAAATTATTTTAATCATAAAAATAAAATTTAAAATTATAAAATATTTAGATATGATCTAAAGATTGTTATGATTGATTTTATTTCAGTTTATGTGAGAATTTTCAGATCTGAAACTATGTGATACCAATTGGCCTGCCAATTGAGCTGACTAATTTTTAGTCCACTGCTTTAATCGGTTCAGTGCTGTCTGACTCGACCTAGTTTACTCAGGCCAAACAGTAATACTTACTATTTATAATTAGTTAACTGACTAAGTATTAGACTTACTCGACCCATTGAAGTGTGCCAACTCAGTTCAGGAGTGAGCCAATCAAGTTTTCAGATTAGAAAAATTTTGCATAAAATTGATATAAAATTATTTTATAAAATTAAAATTTTTTTGATTAATAATCTTAACCCATGTTAATGCATACTAAATTAAAAATTAAGAAATATATTTTAGATCTAGAATTATGATTAAAGATCTAATGACATTGCATAAAATATGGGGCATGGATTAGCTCGAATTAGGTCTTTTTAATTGGGTTAGACTTAAGGTTAGAATCAAAGACTTAATAGATTAAAAAGAGTAGTTGATCCAATCTAACTAATAGTTGATTTAGATTAGATCAAGGGTACTCTAGATCAAAAATAATAGTTGTAGTTGATCGAATCTATATCTTTGATTAAACTAAATGGATCTTGATTCAACCTTAAAGATTGAGTCTGAGTCATTAGGCTGATTAGTGTTGGAAAATATGTCCTAAAGTCAATCATCGAAGTTATAAATGATTGTGCTCTATATAAGTATATGAATTATAATAAATATTCTTAAATCCTGCTCGTGACCAAATGATATAATTATCACAAAGATGATAATTGTATCGAGTATAGGTTGTTGTATATCATATTAGTTGCTTGTCCTCTTAAACAAGACGTGTGGTGACACGAGTATGGCATACGGGTGATATGTAAGAGTATATTTCGCTGAGCGTGATCACTTTCAGAGCACTCTACTGTTAAGGGTTGCTCTGATGGGATATGGGTATATGTATTCCTCGAACTTGAGGCTGTCTCGGTGACTGCAAGCAACTCACTGTGCTTTGGTACTGGACTATCCAAATTTCTAATTCAGTGATGGAAAGTTTTTGGGTACAATTAAGTACTTGAGAAGTCTAGGTGCGAGTCAAGATGGGATTGGCCGCTCTAAGTAAAATTAGAAATGTTGCATCATTGTGTTTCAATTCAGTAAAACTTAGGCCAAAGTAGTCCTAGTGAGGAGTCACAGGATTTTTGAGGTTGAGACACAATGTGGACCACTCATCCTGGGTAGACAGTTTAACCTAAAATCATCTTTGAGCATCGAGTGTCAAAGGAATGAATTATACAGTAACTATATCCGTATGGGTTCTAGAGTGTTGCTAGGCATACATTCGGCCTATCCAGACATCGGATCCCATTGCTAGATGGTTAATCGATTAGTACAGAAATTATTCTTATACTATCAACTTAGGTTCGAACCTATGGGGTTACACACATAGAAGTACCTGTCTGATCAAATGGCTGATCGATGATTATGAATTATTTAAGAGTTTAATTATCAATTTGATGATGATTAATGCTATACAAAGATTGTAATAAATTATTTACTAATAGTTAATAAATTAAAAAAATAATTAATTAGCAATATGATTGTTAATTGACTTAATTTGATTGAGCAATAGAAATTAGATTAGATCTAATTGGATTCAATTAGATTAGCTTTGAATTAATTGGATGCAGCCCTATTGAATAACAGGGCTTATTCTAATTAATCTAAGGGATGCATAAATATAAAATTATTTTATATATATTTTAATTGGATCAAATCTTATTGGACAATAGGCTTGATTGGATTAAATCCTATTATCAAATAGCTTCCCTGAAACCATCAAGATCTCCATCCCTACATCAATGAGATTTTTAATCTAACTAATTTTCAATAGGATTGGAGCCTAATTGGATTCATAATTGGGATAGAACCTAATTAGTTAGTTTGTTATAATGAATTCCTAAATTAGTTAGGATTGGATTCAAGAATTAGTTAGAATTTGACTATGATCTTGAATCCTATTTGGAATAGGACTAAACCCAAATCAAGCCATCCCATGAAGAACAAGGTGCATCCCTCCCCTCTTTCTTGTCACCCAAAAGGAAAAGAAAAGAGAAGGGGCCATCCAGGAGTTGGACGCCCCATATCTGAATCATCTTGTCTCTCCTCTTCTCCTCCCTTCTTGAAAGATTTTTTAAATCTTTTCTTACTAATTTTTGGGTATCAAAAAGAGACTTCTTTGCTGGTTATATAGTAGAAAATTGGAAAAGAAACGTTCTTCTCAAAGAGAGAAAGATCAAGGAAGAAGAAGAGTCTTCTTTTTTGCGTGCAGCCTTAAAAAAAGAGTTCTTCTTCCAGATTTTTTTTTTAATATAAAAATTAAATTAGATCTAATTTTTAACATATGAATTTAGAATAAAAATACTAGAAAAAATCTAGTTTGGGTTTGCGGCTTTTTGAAGTTTTAGATCAAGGAAGAAGATGGATCTTCTTTCTTGTGCACAGCCTTGAAGAAGAAGGAGTTCTTCTTTAAGATTTTTTTTTTCTAAGATAAAAATTAGATTAGATCTAATTTTTAACATAAAAATTTAGAAAAAAAATATCAAAAAAATTTGGTTGGGTATTTGGAGCTTCCTTGAGTTCTAGATCAAGAAGAAAAAGGAGTTCTTCTCTTGGATCCCTCTTTTGGATTTTTTTAGATCTCAAGATTTTATATAACTTTTAGCATAAAAAATTAGATTAGATCTAATTTTTATCATACAAAATCAGAGAAGAAAAGTTCTTCTTAAGGGCATGAAAGGAAGAGAGAAAGGTTCCTTCTTGTGCATGGGAAATTGAGAAGTAAGGGTTCTTCTCTTGATCTCTGTTGTAGAGATTAGATGCATGGATCCAAGAAGAAAAGGAGAGGGTCTCTTTATTCTTCAATTTCATCATGTTCCTCTCAAATCAGCCAATGGATGGTGTCTTCGAGAGCTAGCACTCCTGAGAAGATCGATCAGCATCAGGACTTTGTGTGGATATCCGTAGAGGTCGGATGCGTGTGCGGCTGCTAAGCATCATGAAGAAACCATCTACCATAGATTTTGGATGCAGTGATCTGCTAGCCACACTTAGGTATGAAGTTTTATATTCAATCAATATTTAGATATGATCTAAATATAGATTAGATATGTCCTATACTTGCTGAATTTTAAATTTCAGATGTACATACATGCATATTAGTTCATATCATAGATCTTGTATGATGATTTAGATTTAATCTATGTATGTATTATAGATTAAATTATTTAATTTATGTATATTTTACTATAAAATTTTTAAAAATACATGCACATCACCCACTACTCTTTCCTTCAAATATGTTATGATCTGATTTTAGATATGATTTAATATAAAATCAGAGCTAATACAACTTTCGATTTGATCTAAATTTTTGCATATATGATATATAAATTAGATTAGATATTCTGAGTAGCAAAATACTTGAATTGGGTAATCACCAGGCCATTCGATCATAGAAGCAAGGTTACATGACCCTCTCTTCCCATTCAATGGGGTGCTCTTCATGGCATGTAGGGGTGCCACTATGAGGTCCCATGAAGAAGAAAATGAAAAAAAAAAAAAAAACTTACTTTCTTGCAAAATCCTAGATCTTAAAATTCTAGATAACAATATGTGATACAAGTTGCAAAGAAACTAGTTACATCTAATCTTGATTAATCAAAATTACTTTGATTGAAAATCATAAAAATTTAATTTTGATCTAAAAGATTTTATGATTTAATGTAAAAGGTTTACATAAAAAATTATTTCATAACCTTAACCTATGTTGATGCTATACTTAATTAAGAATTAAGAAATATATTTTAGATCTAGAATTGTAATTAAAGATCTAATCACATTACATAAAACATGGGGTATGGGTTAGCTCAAATCAGATCCTTTTAATTGAGTTAGACCTAAGGTTAGAATCAAAGACTTAATGAATTAAAAAGAGTAGTTGATCCAATATAACCAATAGTTGATTTAGATTAGATCAAGGATACTCTGGATCAAAAATAATAATTATAGTTGATTGAGTCTATATCTTTGATCAAACCAAATGGACCTTGATTCAGGCTCAAAAGTTGAGCCCGAGTCATTAGGCTGATTAGATCGCTAGGTAACTCGAGTTAACCCATATTGTTAAGGTTAATCAGTATGACTGATTTAAGCACCCTGGATTGACTTGTCTCTAATCCTTCTCATGACTTGGTAAAGTCAGTGGGAGGATTTACAATATGCCGATTGGACCCACTAGTCACTAATCCTTCTCATGACTTGGTGAAGTCAGTGGGAGGATTATGACTTGTAGGTCGACTGATGTTCTCTAAGATATATTAACCAAATCCTCTAAATTATTAGGTCCATAAAATGAGCTAGTTATGGGGATAGCTAGATCATAGCTTCCCATTAAGGTGCATGATAATGAATCCAATATCCCAAATTGGCATTGGAGGTGCTACATACCTGGTGTCTATTATATATTAGAATTATCATTCATTATACGACCATCTTATTGTACCTTCAGACCTATACTCAGGTTGGCCGAGCCACACTCGGGCCTGAATATCTGTTTTGTTGGATGCACTTAATGTTGTTATGTTAATGGTTAGTCCTAATCAGAATTTTCAGTGGAGGTGCCACACGCCTGCTGAAAGGATGTCTGGGGTAAAATCTAATTGCTAGAAATTATTTGAAGAAATAATTGGTTGTGAACCTACCCATGGATGTACTAGGGTTGGCCGAGCCACGCTTAGGCCTGAATGCAATCTGTGTGGATCCTGGCACCCACTAAAGAATTAAAGTAATTTCTCGGATTGAAGGTAGAGGCTACCAATTTGTATAAAATAGTGGAAGAACCTTTAGACTAAAGTCCAAGTCTTTAAGCTTAAAATAATTTGTATACTAATAGGTCAATTATTCTCTTTTCAGAAATGACTAGAATATTGTCGCTCTGTTCATTGTTACACAGTGACAATATCATCAGACCTAACTTTGATAGCTAATATCGAAAGTTAAATATAATTTTTGAGAGAATTAATCAAGAAGTCTCAAGCTAATCCAAATAGGCTTAAAGAGAAATCAACAAATTATTGCTGGTCAAGATGTTATGTGATAACTCCTTGAAGTTTCTCTATTGATAATACTACTATTTGGGTATAGGATATCGATAGTGCAAGTCATGTTTGTAAATAGTTGTAAAAGACTTCAGGATAGTAGAAGGTTTGAAAATAGCAAGAGATTTCTGAATGCAAGACATGAAAGTCTGTTCCAGTCTTAGCATTAGGAATCATCGAATTTATTTTCAACTCTAAAGATGTCATTTTAAGTGATTGTCATTTTTATCCAATCTTATTGATAGTGTCAATCAGTATGATTATTACAATATCATTGTGAATGATACTACAATAATGAGTAGACAACTGAAAATGACATAAACTCATTGCCATAGTCTGTTAGTGTAAAATACACATCTGAATAGTATTCTAGATTAGATAATATCATTGAAGTCTATTTTTGGTATAGTTGACTTATTCATCTTTTGTTGGAAAGGATGAATAAGCCAGCGATGTTCTAAGTTATGGTACATATTGATGTATTTACACTCACGAACATTAATGTCAGAAGAGGGTTTACTACTTCATTAAATCTCTGACGACTTATCTTGGTATGGGTGTGTTTTGCTTATGAAGTATAAATCTGAATTAATTGAAATGTTCAAATGATTCTATAATAAGATAAGAAAATGAACTACAAAGAGTATTAGAATTCATTGATTTGACTGATGAAGTGAATACCTTTACAGTAAGTTTTGACATGTCTTGGAGAAAATTAGATTCTCTCTTAATGGACCTCTCCTGAGGCATCCCTATTTAAAAAGATGTCTGAAAAGAAGAATTGAATCTTATTAGACATGGTTCGGTCCACTATACGATTTGCTGGTCTACCTGAGGTCATCTTTTAGAAACTATTTGATATGTACTCGAGAACATTCTGAGCAAATCGATCATCAAAACTCCATATGAGATATGGACTTGGATAATTCAATACTCTCTTACCTTAGGATTTGGGGTGTCGAATTTGTATGAAATGTTTACAAATCGATTAGCTTGGATCTTGATCTGATAAAAATTATCTATGGGTATTTATTCTATCTTTCTGATGGACATGAGATGTTCATGAATCTTAAGGTATTCTTTTTGGGAAAAAAATTTTTTGGTGAAGAAATTGATGCCGTTAAGTGCTGCTAGATGATGCTTGATAGGTATAAGAACCAACTCTGACACAAACCAACAGAATCGAAATTGATCAGATCAAATTTGAAATCCAATGTAAAGGCATCCTTGAATAGATACAGTAAAGTACCGTATCAGTCAAATAAATATTTTGATTTCTAGGTTTGAGATGGAGATTGATCTTCCATACGGATGCAATACAGGGATCTAACATTGAGAAGTGGCTTGGAGCCATTAAATCTGAAATGAAGTTCATAAAGATCAATGATGTACGGATATTTGTTGGTTCATCTGAAGGAGTAAGATCCATAAGGTGTGATTGGATTTTAGATGGATAAGAGGCACAGATAGAAAGGTGGAGACCTATTAATTCTATCTGATTGCCAAAGAATTTTATCAAAGTTATAGTGTTGATTATGATGATATGATTTTTTTGTGGCAATCCTCAAGTCCATTCAGATTGAATCAAGCTTCTTAGAGTTTGTTGGGTGTAAAACCTCCCCCAGCCGAAGTTCGTGTTCGGAGTGACCCCTCGGGGATACTACAGGAAAACTTCGCCCGGACTCCTACGGGAGCCGGACTCCGTCTTCTACTTCGACTGCGGACAAGCTTCATCCGGACTCCTACGGGAGCCAGACTCCGTCTCTAACTTCGGCTACAAGCAAACTTCGCCCGGACTCCGTCTTCTACCTCGACTGCGGACGAGCTTCGTCCGGACTCCTACGGGAGCCGGACTCCGTCTCCAACTTCGGCTACAAGCAAACTTCGCCCGGACTCCTAAGGGAGCCAGACTCCGTCTTCTACTTCGACTGCAGACAAGCTTCGTCCGGAATCCTACGGGAGCCGGACTCCGTCTCCAACTTCGGCTGCAGGCAAACTTCGCCCGGACTCCTACGGGAGCCGGACTCCGTCTTCTACTTCGACTGCAGACGAGCTTCGTCCGGACTCCTACGGGAGTCGGACTCCGTCTCCAACTTCGGCTACAAGCAAACTTCGCCCAGACTCCTACGGGAGCCGGACTCCATCTTCTACTTCGACTGCAGACAAGCTTGGTCCGGACTCCTACGGGAGCCGGACTCCGTCTCCAACTTCGGCTGTAGGCAAACTTCGTCCGGACTCTTACAGGAGCCAGACTCCGTCTTCTACTTCGACTGCAGACAAGCTTCGTCCGGACTCCTATGGGAGACGGACTCCGTCTCCAACTTCGGCTGCAGGCAAACTTTGCCCGGACTCCTACGGAAGCCAAACTTCGTCCCTGACGTTAATTGCAGGTAGACTTCGACCGGACTCCTATGGGAGCCAGATCTCGTCCCCGACCTCGACTGCGGGAAGGCTTCGCCCAGACTCCTACGGGAGCCGGGCTCCGCCCACGACTTTGCTTACAGGTAAACTTCGTCTGAACTCCTACGAGAGCCGGACTTTGTCCCCAACCTCAACTGCTGGAAGGCTTCGCCCGGACTCCCACGGGAGCCGGGCCCTGTCCTCGACCTCGACTGCTGGTAAGCTTCGTCCGGACTCCTACAGGAGCCAGACTCCATCTTCTACTTCGACTGCAGACAAGCTTCGTTCGGACTCCTACAAGAGCCGGACTCCGTCTCCAACCCCGTCTACGGATAAACTTCGTCTGGACTTCTACGGGAGCCGGACTTCATCCCCAACTTCGTCTGTAGGAAGACCTCGTCCGAGCTCCTACAGGAGCCGAACTTTGCTTCCGACTCCAGCTACAGACTCCAACTGAACTTCAGCCGACAAGTCTGGACTCCCTGGCAGGCCGTAGTAACAGCCACGATTCTACTCCACTCCTTGCGGTGGATCCTATGCGGCTCCATTACTCCCTGCGGTGGATCCTACGTGGCTCCATTACTCCCTGGCAGGCCGCAGTAACGGCCACAGCACTGCTCCACTTCCTGCGACGGATTCTACGCGGCTCCATCACTCCATGGCAGGCCATAATAACGGCCACGATCCTGCTCCACTTTCCGCGACGGATACCGTGCGATTCTCCCATCCTCTGGCAAGTCGCGACATCGGACGCCGCTCCACTCCCCGCGGTAGACTCCACGTGGCACGCCCCGGTGATAGCCACGGGTCCACTCCACTACTCTTCGCAACAAACTCCACCTGACCCTGGGCAGCCCACTGCCAGACGGTTACAGATATCGCTATCAGTCTGCTGCCCCCTCCGCCTATAAAAGGGGGGCCCCAGATACGTTATTCTCTAAGCTCTATTTTCTATCCCAAAACTCTGCTAGAATTTCCGTTCGAGCACTCCATTCTTGTTGAGGCAGAGAACTGACTTGAGCATTGGAGGGTCTTGTCGGAGCAACCCCACCTCCGGTTTAGACTTCTTTTGCAGGTCCCGGCGGTGACCGCGACTCCCTCTACTCCAGCTTCTCCAATGCAGGCAGATTTTTGCACTAACAGGATTGGCGCTAGAGGAAGGGGTGTGTCTTCGCAGTACCCTTGTTTTTAAAGGAGCACTCAACGGGACCGCCTCTGGTCATCTTCTCCGACATCCGCTCCTCCTTCCCCCACTGGATCCTCGCCCGATGCCTTCTCGTGAAGCATCCACACGGCGACCCACGGCCTCTGTGGCCAGATCTCAAGCTTTGGCCTCGCCTCTGGTTTCCCTGGCCCCATATCCTCCGGCAATGGTCGCCGGCATGGAGCGGTCGGACAATCGGCCTCCGACGCATTTCACCAACACCATCTCGGGAGGATCCCGGCAGGAAGCAACCAACGTACTGGCCGTACCCCCCAGCGACAAAAGATTGAGGAGCCCATAACCTTTACTGAAGAAGATGCTCAGGGAGTCGATCGGAGAGGTCCGAGGAGACCAAGCCCTGGCCAGACACTGCTACAACATAGCCTTGCAAAGAAGCGACCAATCCGACCCCTGTCCAGTTGATGGGCTGGATGCTCGCGACGACCTCACTGAAGAGAGGGGCGGTCCAATTGAAGATCTGGTACCGATCCCTTTGAACGACGGGAATGCGGAGCATGTGGCGATGATCGGCTCCAACCTGGGGGAAGAGGTGCGGATGCGTCTCATCGATTTTCTATGAAAGAATGCGGACGTCTTCGCTTGGGTTCTGGCGGACATGCTGGGGATCGACACGGAAGTCGTAGAGCACCGCTTGGCCGTTGATCCCAAGCATCGACCGACGAAAGAAAAAATCTGAGGTCATGCACCAGAGAGGCAGAAGGCGATAGCCGAGGAAGTGGACAAACTCCTTAAGGCCGGATTCATTAGGGAAGTCAATTATCCTGATTGGATTTCCAACGTTGTCCTAGTCAAAAAAGCAAATGGCAAGTGGAGGATGTGCATAGATTTCAAAAAGCTGAATAAAGCCTGTCCCAAGGACAGCTACCCTCTGTCCAGAATTGATCAACTGGTGGACGCGACCTCGGGCCATGAGCTCCTCACCTTCATGGATGCATTCTCCGGCTATAATCAAGTCAGGATGGCGCTGGAAGATGAAGAAAAGACGGCTTTCATTACTAACAGTGGCCTTTACTGTTACAAGGTCATGCCTTTCGGCCTCAAAAATGCAGGCGCAACTTACCAGCGGTTGGTGAACAAAATCTTCAAGGAGCAGATCGGCCGCAACATGGAGGTCTACGTGGACGACATGCTCGTAAAAAGCAAATCCTCCATGAACCACGTCGCCGACCTCGAAGAGACCTTCAGCACCCTTCGAAAATATAAAATGAAACTGAACCCGACTAAATGCGCTTTCGGAGTGACCTCAGGAAAGTTCCTGGGCTTCATGGTATCGGGGCATGGAATTCAGGCCAATCCAGAGAAAATTCGCGCCATCCAGGAGATGACTGCCCCAAGGTCGATAAAAGAGGTTCAGCGCCTTACAAGGAGAGTAGCAGCCCTGAATCGCTTTGTCGCGAGGTCAGCCGAACGGTGCTTACCCTTTTTCCAAACTCTCAAGCAGCCGAAGAACTTCTGTTGGATCCCTGAGTGCTAACAGGCATTCGAAGAACTAAGGAGCTACCTCGGCTCACCCCCGTTGTTGGCAAAGCCAGAGCCTGGAGAGGAACTATTTTTATACCTGGCGGTCTCTCCATGGCCCTTGCGGCAGTCCTTGTCAAAGAAGAAGCAAAAGTCCAATGGCCGATCTACTACGTCAGTCGTGCGTTGAGAGACGCCGAGACCAGGTATACCAAATTAAAAAAACTTACGCCTTGTTGATTGCAGCCCGGAGGCTCCGACCCTACTTTTAAGGGCACACTGTAACGCTGCTTACCGACCAACCGATCAAGGCAATTCTACACTGGGCGGATGCCTCCGGGAGGATGGCAAAATGGGCGATCGAGCTCACAGAATTCGACATCAACTATCGACCCAGTTCAGCAGTGAAGGCCCAGGTATTGGCAGATTTATAGTGGAGTGTACTATCCCAGAGGAGGCCGAACCTGAACAATACGAAATTGACGGCCTGAAGTCCCGACCGAACTCCCCCAAAGAAGAGGCAGATCCCTCTGGTTGTTTTTGGGCCCTCTACGTGGATGGGTCTTCCAATATGTCAGGCGCAGGCGTGGGCCTGATCTTGATTAGTCCAGAGGGAGTCGTCGCGGAGTACGCTCTGTGCTTCGAGTTCTCCGCAACAAACAATGGAGCAGAATATGAAGCTCTGATCGTAGGACTAAGGATCGCCAAAGAGCTAGGGATAGATCGGCTCCAGGTTCACAGCGACTCTCAACTAGTAGTGGGACAAGTCAACGGAAACTATGAAGCACGGGAGGACAGCATGGCTAAATACCTTGAAAAGGTAAAGGAGCTCGTCCCCGCCTTCAGCAACTTCAACATCAGACAGATTTCGAGGTTGGAAAATACCAGGCCGACCTTCTCTCCAAGCTGGCAATGCTGGCTCCGGCCGAATTTCCGAAGGGCGTTCTCTTTGAAGTTCTAAAGTGCCCGAGTATGGAAGAATCGCGGCCCGTGATGGAAATTGACCACGAGCCCAGCTGGATCGACCCATTGATAACCTATCTCAAAGACGGGGTTCTCCCTCAGGACGCAAAAGAGGCTCGGAAGCTCAAAAATCAAGCCTCCCGATACATCCTTTATTTAGGCAAGTTGTACAAGAGATCATACTCTTTGCCCCTTTTGAAATGTCTTCGGCCTTCGGAAGCTGACTACGCCTTGTGGGAGGTGCATGAAGGAATCTGCGGAAACCATCTAGGGGCTAGATCTTTATCCCACAAGCTGCTCCGCCAAGGATATTACTGGCTGACGATGCATCATGACTCGATTGAATACGTCAGAAAGTGTGATCGATGCCAGAGATATGCCAACATCCAGAGACAGTCCGCCACCGAGCTTACACCCTTGAGCGCCCCATGGCCTTTGCGCAATGGGGGATGGACATCCTTGGACCCTTTCCCGTGGCATCGGGGCAGAGGAAGTTCCTCCTTGTAGCAATCGACTACTTCACCAAATGGGTTGAAGCCAAACCACTAGCAAAAATCACGAAGCAAAAGTGCAAGATTTCGTCTGGAAGTCAATCATATGTAGGTTCGTCTACCCAGGACCCTAGTCACTGATAATGGGCGGCAATTTGCGGGAGCAAGATTCACTGAATTCTGTGAAGATCTAAACATCTCCCACAACTTCACATCAGTAGCCCATCCTCAGGCGAACGGCGAAGCTGAGGTGACCAACGGAATCCTTCTGCAGGGGATCAAGACAAGGCTTGAAAAGGCGAAAGGAACTTGGGCAGACGAACTTTATCATGTGTTGTGGGCATATCAAACTACCCAAAGACTGCCCACAGGGGAGACCCCCTTTGCTTTAGCCTTCGGAACGGAGGCCGTCATCCCAATTGAGCTTAAACTCCCGTCGGCATGAGTTGTGGCATTCGACGAACATCAAAATTCGCAAGGTCTTAAAGCCAACCTCGACTTGCTAGAAGAAAGGCGGGAGGTAGCTCAAGTTCGAATGGCAGCCTACAGACAGAAAGTCGCCCGCTATTACAACTCTCGGGTCAAGAATAAAGTCTTTAGAGCAGGAGATCTAGTGCTTCGACGAGCCGCTGTCTCGCAACCTCAAGATCGAGGGAAGCTCGCCCCAAACTGGGAAGGCCCGTATGAGGTCAAAGAAGTAGTCCGGTCCGAAACTTATTATCTCAAGGAGCTCGGAGGAGCAGACCTCCCGCGACCATGGAGCTCGAAAAACTTACGGATGTATTACTGATAACTTTATTTTAAATAAAAGTTGCATATCTACATGTCTCCCCTCTTGGAGCTTGAAAAACTTTATATCGACAGGGCAGTCAAAACAAACTGTATCGGAAGCAGGAGAGGGACTCCCACAGCCCTGTTAGGGACAGGAGGAGAACCTCGCCCTAACTTGAGCAAAGTCGAAGGCCCGGTTCTCTTTAGACCGGATGGGGGGGAGAGGCCTTACAACGCCCATATGCGCCCCCACAGCCCTGTTAGGGACAGGAGGAGAACCTCGCCCTAACTTGAGCAAAGTCGAAGGCCCGGTTCTCTTTTAGATCGGATGGGGGGAGAGGCCCTGCAATGCCCATACGCGCCCCCACAGCCCTGTTAGGGACAGGAGGAGAACCTCGCCCTAACTTGAGCAAAGTCGAAGGCTCAGTTCTCTTTAGACCGGATGGGGGGAGAGGCCCTGCAACGCCCATATCCACCCCCACAGCCCTGTTAGGGACAGGAGGAGAACCTCGCCCTAACTCGAGCAAAGTCGAAGGCCGGGTTCTCTTTAGACCGAAAGGGGGGAAGGGCCCAGCAACACCCATATGTGCCCCTGCAGCCGCGTTAGGGACAAGAGGAGGACCTCGTCCTAACCAGAGCTGAAACTTGTTACGGCATAAATAGAGAAAGAACCTCACCCCGACATCAATTAAAGTCTAATCATTCAAGACTAGAAGAGAAAAAGGGGGACCTTCCCCAGCGGCCCTTTGCAATAAGATTTCGTCCGGACTCCTACGGGAGCCGGACTTCGCCCCCAACCTCAACCGCTGGAAGGCTTCGCCCGGACTACCACGGGAGCCAGGCCCCGTCCTCGGCCTCAACCGCTGGTAAGCTCCGTCCGGACTCCCACAGGAGCCGGACTCCATCTCCGACTTCAACTGCAGACAAGCTTCATCCAGGCTCCTATGGGAGCCAGACTTCGCTCTCGACTTTGATCGAAAGAAGACTCCGTCCGGACTCTTACGGGAGCCAGAACCTCATCCCCGACCTTGACTGATGGTAAACTTCATCCGGACTCCTACGGGAGCTGGACTTCGCCCCTGACTTTAATTGCAGGTAGACTCTGTCCAGACTCCCACGGGAGCCGGACTTCGCCCCGACTTCGCCTACGGGAGCCGGACTCCCGTAGCCCCACCAAGAGCGGAGGAAAAATTCCACTCGAAGAAGAAAAAGGGAGGAGAGGTTAAAAAGGAAAGCAATGGACTACATTAGTGACGAATGGAAAACAAACAGCATTAAAGATGCAGAGAACCCCGTCTCAGCAAGGATGGGGGTTCTTATCAAGAACCCCAGCTCTCAAGGAAGCTCTCAACACAAGCCCGAGATGAGACAACTTCCTCGGGGTGACGGAAGCTCAGACCTCCGAGCCCGAGCCCTGGTGGGGGCACCAAACCCGAGCGGCCCCAGACAAATCTGTAGCCACGGACGAAAAGGATGGGTCGATACGATGGCAATCGAGTACCTACGAATGATGCGAAGGCCGAAAAGAAGCTCGGCAAGCGACAATTCAACACGTGAGTATAAGAGGTAGCAGAAATTCCTCTTCTCATATTATTCATCCAATATACATTATAGAGCCATTAAGGTTGAAGGAGAAGGATAACTGAAAGGCGAGCCGACGTGACAACTACCGGTAACCTACAGGCGACGTCAAAAAAAAAAAAAAAAGAGAGAGAGAAAAGGGGATAAAGAAGAGAAATAGAGAGAAGGGAATACAACAATTACAATGGTAAAGGAAAAAAATTTGGCAGACAACAGTTTGACGCAAAGTGCGGACGAAGTAACAAAATCTCCTTCTCATTCTTCGATTAACAAGATGTACGTTACAAGACCCGGAGGGCCAGAAAAAGAAAACATTATTACAAAACTCGAAAGGGATACACCGGAGGCCACTTCAAGCTGTAGACTTCTCTTCCCGATTCTGTCCTTTCCAGCAGCATTTTTCTGTGATAAGCCTCTCAGCTCTCGCCCCTTGCCTCATTCCGCTCCATCTCCAAAATCCCAACCCTAGGGGGAAAAGGATGGGATAAAATTCAGGGAGCAGCAAAGGCAACGGCAGTGGCGACGACGGCCTGTTTCAAGAAGAACCAGGGTTACCCCGGAGGCAGCGATGACGCTGGAGATATGCGCCACCACCGTGTGCTCCGCGACAACAATCGTCCTAGGTGTTCCGGCAAGGTCGGCATGCTCTACTTCCACCGTCCCCGCAACAAGTTCTACTGCCCCACCGTCGGCGCCAACCACTTCTGGTCCCTCGGCCCCGACGATATCAAGGATCCCGCCACGGCTTGTGACGACAGCTTTGCCCCCTTTACCGGTGTCGCCCCCCGTTCAGCTACTTCGAAGTTCTCAGGCGGGACGCCTTCACCGGTTGTCCCCGTTATTAAACCCCTGTTGTTGAAGGAATTCTCCCTCGAGCCCCCTTTAAGGCGACGAGAACCCTCAGCGGCAGTTTGACAACTAGAGAACTCGTAGACCGCTGTTCTCCTCCTCGCACTCTTCCTAGTCCATGGCATCCTCTTGAGGTTGGTCTCCAGGGCGGAGGCCCCGATGGGAGAACCCCTCGGAGAGACTCGGGGGATCGAAGACGACGGAGAGCCGATGGAGTGGCTGAGTGGCTAGGCTCTCAAGCGGAAGAAAGGTGTCAACCCATAGGAGAAGTGAAGCCCTCGGAGGAAAGGCGAAAGCTTAAATAAGCAACGGAGCCTGGTGCAGTTATGGTGGCAGATGTCCCTAGGCCAACCAGTACCCACCACGTGTCCCACTCACCGCGGCATAGGATTGACTGTTCGCGGATTTTTATGGCGTGACACTTAGGATCACGTCCTAGTGGGAATTCCGAAAAGACTTTTCAGGTCGCCCTAATCGGAAAAAGGCTCCAACATGCGCGCATTAAATGCCAAGATTTCCGAGGGCGGTCGTGGGCAGAATTCAAGGAAACGACTTCGGCTATGAAAATTTTCTGTACTTCCTCTGATCGAAACTCGAACTCGAAAGTAGGGGGACTGGTGTTGGGTGTAAAACCTCCCCCAGCCGAAGTTCGTGTTCGGAGTGACCCCTCGGGGATACTATAGGCAAACTTCTCCCGGACTCCTACGGGAGCCGGACTCCTACGGGAGCCGGACTCCGTCTCCAACTTCGGCTACAAGCAAACTTCGCCCGGACTCCTACGGGAGCCGGACTCCATCTTCTACTTCGACTGCAGACGAGCTTCATCCAGACTCCTACGGGAGCCGGACTCCGTCTCCAACTTCAGCTACAAGCAAACTTCGCCCGGACTCCTACGAGATCCGGTCTCCGTCTTCTACTTCAACTGCAGACAAGCTTCGTCCGGACTCCGTCTCCAACTTCGGCTGCAGGCAAACTTCGCCCGGACTCCTACGGGAGCCGGACTCCGTCTTCTACTTCGACTGCAAACAAGCTTCGTCTGGACTCCTACGGGAGCCAGACTCCGTCTCCAACTTCGGCTGCAGGCAAACTTCGCCCAGACTCCTACGGAAACCGAACTTCATCCCTAGGGATGGCAATGGGTAGGGTTTGGGTCGGGTAGTATACTACCCATCCCCAAACCCGAACTTAATACCCTATACCCAAACCCTACCCGATACCCAATCGGGTAAGAAAAGAGATACCCATCCCCATACCCAACGGGTTCGGGGATACCCGTGGGTAACTCAGTTTCCCATACCCAATCCATACCCGTCCCATACCCAACCCATACCCATCCATTCTATACCAAAAAAAAAGTAAAATAATTTTATGCATATTATCAATCAAAAATAAAATTACCAATTATATATATATACATACATACATACGCACATACACACTTCTAACACACACACACATACATGCATGCATACATATATGCATACATATACATACATACATATATATAATTATATATATATAGAGAGAGAGAGAGAGAAAGAGAGAGATCATATATATGTGTGTGTATATTTGTGTATATATATATATATATATATATATATGTATATGTATATGTATATATATATTCGGATATGTATATATGTATATGTATATGTATATATATATATATATATATATATATATATATATATATATATATATATATATTCGGATATGGGTTCGGATATTACCCATATCCATAGGTTCGGGTCGGGTTCGGGTAGAAAATAGCACTACCTATACCCTACCCATATCCGTACTATAGTTTTCGGGTTTTACCCAAACCCGAACCCAAACCCAGTCAAACCCTATTTTTCGGGTTTGACCGGGTTCGGATAGGGTGTATACCCATCGGGTTGGGTTAATTTTGCCATCCCTATTCATCCCTGACGTTAATTGCAGGTAGACTTCGATCGGACTCCTACGGGAGCCAGATCTCGTCCCCGACCTCGACTGCGGGAAGGCTTCGCCCGGACTCCTACGGGAGCCAGATCTCGTCCCCGACCTCGACTGCGGGAAGGCTTCGCCCGGACTCCTATGGGAGCCGGGCTCCGCCCACGACTTCGCTTACAGGTAAACTTTGTCTAGACTCCTACGGGAGCCAGACTTCGTCCCCAACCTCAACTGCTGGAAGGCTTCGCCTTGACTCCCACGGGAGCCGGGCCCCGTCCTCGACTTCGACTGCTGGTAAGCTTCGTCCGGACTCCTACGGGAGCTGGACTCCATTTTCTACTTCGACTGCAGACAAGCTTCGTCCGGACTCCTACAAGAGCCGGACTCTGTCTCCAACCTCGGCTACGGACAAACTTCATCCGGACTCCTACGGGAGCCGGATTTCATCCCCAACTTCGACTGCAGGAAGACCTCGTCCGAGCTCCTACAGGAGCCGGACTTCGCTTCCGACTCCAGCTACAGACTCCAACCGAACTTTAGCCGACAAGTCTGGACTCCCTGGCAGGCCGTAGTAATGGCCACGATTCTTCTCCACTCTCTGCAGCGGATACTCTATCCGAGAGTTATCAGTATTTATCAAATCTGTTCCTATCTAACGGAACGCTATTGGATCAAATGACAAAGACATTGTTGAGAAAGAGATGGCTTTTCCCGGATGAAATGAAACATTTGATTCATGTAATAGGAGAAAGATTTTCCATTCCTTAGCCGTAAACATATGTGGCCATGAAAAAGGGATTAAGTGGAACAAAGAGGATTGGCCGGGTGGTAGAGTCGTGGAAACACTTGTTTATTCCATATTTTGGACCTTAGCTCCATGGAACAATATGCTACTGTTGAAACATGGAAGAATTGAAATCTTAGATCAATTACTCCCTGCGGCGGATCCTACGCGGCTCCATTACTCCCTGGCAGGCCACAGTAACGGCCACAGCACTGCTCCACTTCCTGCGACAGATTCCACGCGGCTCCATCACTCCCTCGCAGGGCACAATAATGGCCACGATCCTGCTCCACTTCCCGCGACGGATACCGCACGATTCTCCCATCCTCTGGCAAGTCGCGACAATGGACGCTGCTCCACTCCCCGCGACAGACTCCACGTGGCACGCCCCGGTGATAGCCACGGATCCACTCCACTACTCTTTGCAACAAACTCCGCCTGACCCTGGGCAGCCTACTGCCAGACGGTTACAGATATCGCTATCAGTCTGCTGCCCCCTCCATCTATAAAAGGGGGGCCCCAGATACGTTATTCTCTAAGCTCTATTTTCTATCCCAAAATTCTGCTAGAATTTTCATTCGAGCACTCCATTCTTGTTGAGGCAGAGAACTGACTTGAGCGTCGGAGGGTCTTGCCGGAGCAACCCCATCTCCGGTTTAGACTTCTTTTGCAGGTCCCGACGGCGACCGCGACTCCCTCAACTCCAGCTTCTCCGACGCAGGCGGATTTTTGCACCAACAGAGTTAAAATATATATTTTGAATATATAGCTTCGTTAAGAATGAAGTAGAGTGCTGTATGTACAAATAGGCTAATAGTTCTGAAAACCATTCTTTGTACTGTTTGGATGAAATTCTCTTAATCGGGAATGACATCCCTACATTACAAAGAATAAAAGCTTGGTTGTCATCTTTGTTCTCCATAAAGATTTGAAAGGTTATGAGAACTATCCTTAAATATTTATGAAATACTAAGGACCAATGACTCGTTTATGGAGAATCTGACTTAAAATCTGTAGAATACTGATTCCAATTTTTAGTCAGATGGGAATGACAAGTTATATCAGATTGTATTTTTATTCTAAAAGGATGAGCGACATACTGAAAAGGTTCCATGCAATAGTTAGTAGCCAATTTTATTTGCGATACGGTATTCCTTGCAGCATTTGATGCTAGTAAAGAAGTTGTTTGGTTATGAAAATTCATCAGCAAGTATGGAGTGGCACCCTCTATTGATGGTCCAGTCTTTCTGTATTGACAATAGTACTGGAGCCATAGCTCAAGCTAAAGAATTGATGTTCCATATATGAATCAAACACTTTCTGCATTGCAATCAACTTGTTCGATAAGATCGAAATAAAGTTGACTTTAGGAAGATCGACTGAAAGGAGAACTTGACCAACCCATTAACTAGAGCAATTGGATCTAATGAGTTCGATGATCTAAAATAAAAGATGGATATTTGATACCAATCTGATTGGCTTTAGTCCAAGTGGGAGTTGTTGAAAAATATGTCATAAAACCAATCATCGAGGTTATAGATGATTGTGCTCTATATAAGTATATGAATTATAAAATGATAAATATTATTTGACAGATTCATCATAAGGAATATGTCTTTTAAAATAGAGCTCATATGTTATGATGAAGTCCTTAGAACTACTTTCAAAATGATAAAAGATGATTTATCATGTGGTTCTTAAATCCTGCTCATGACCAAATGATACAATTATCACAAGGACGATAATTGTATCGAGTATAGGTCATTGTATGTTATATTAGTTGGTTGTCCTCTTAATCAAGATGTGTGGTGATACGGATATGGCATACGGATGATATGTAGGAGTACATTTCACTAAGCATGATCACTTTCAGAACACTCTACTGTCAAGGGTTGCTTTGATGAAATATGGGTATATGTGTACCTCGGACCTGAGGCTGTCTCGATGACTTGCAAGCAACTCATTGTGCTTTAGTGGCAGACTATCCAAATTTTTAATTCGATGATGGAAAGTTTTTGTGTACAGTCAAGTACTTGTGAAGTTTAAGTGCGAGTCCAAATAAAATTGAAAATGATACATCATTGTGTTTCAATTCAGCAAAACTTTGATCAAAGTAATCTTAGTGAGGAGTCATAGGATTTTTGAGGTTGAGACACAATATGGACCACTCATCCTAGGTTGACAGTTTAATCCAAAGTCATCTTCGAGCATCGAGTGTCAAAGGAATGAATTATATAATAACTATATCCACATGTGTTCTAGAGTGTTGCTGGGCATACATTTGGCCTATCCGGACATCGGATCTCATTGTTAGATGGTTATATCGATTAGTATAAAAATTATTTTTGTACTACCAAATTAGGTTCGAACCTATGAGGTCACACATATAAAAGTACCTGTCTGATCAAATGGCTGATCGATGATTATGAATCATTGAAGGGTTTAATTATCAATTTTATTAATGATTAATACTATGCAAAGGTTGCAATAAATTATTTACTAATGGTTAGTAAATTAAAAGAATAATTAATTAACAATATAATTATTAATTGGCTCAATTTGATTGAGCAATGAGGATTGGATTAGATCTAATTGAATTCAATTAGATTGGCTTTGGATTAATTGGATGCAGTCCTATTGAATAACAGGACTTATTTCAATTGATCTTAGAGATGCATAAATATGAAATTATTTTATATATATTTTGATTGGATCAAATCCTATTGGATAATAGGCTTGATTGGATCAAGCCCTATTATCATATAGCTTGCCTGAAACACCATCAAGATCTCCATCTCTAGATCAATGGGGATTTTAGTCTAACTAATTTCTAATAGGATTGGAGCCTAATTAGATTCATAATTTAGGATCCAATTAGTTAGTTTGTTATAACTAATTCCTAAATTGGTTAGGATTGGATTTAAAAATTAGTTAGAATTTGATCAAGATCTTGAATCCTGTTTGTAGGGATAGCAATAGGTAGGGTTTGGGTTGGGTAGTATACTACCCATCCCCAAACCCGAACTTAATACCCTATACCCAAACCCTACCCGATACCCAATCGGGTAAGAAAAGAGATACCCATCCCCATACCCAACAGGTTTGGGGATACCCGTGGGTAACCCATTTCCCCATACCCAATCCATACCCGCCCCATACCCAACCCATACCCATCTATTCTATACCAAAAAAAAAGTAAAATAATTTTATGCATATTATCAATCAAAAATAGAATTACCAATTATATATATATACATACATACATACGCACATACACACTTCTAACACACACACACAAACATACATGCATACATATATGCATGCATACATATACATACATACATATATATAATTATATATATATAGAGAGAGAGAGAAAGAGAGAGAGATCATATATATGTGTGTGTGTATATGTGTGTGTGTGTGTGTGTGTGTGTGTGTGTGTGTGTGTGTGTGTGTGTGTGTGTGTATATATATATATATATATTATATGTATATGTATATGTATATGTATATATATATTTGGATATGTATATATATATATATATTCTTATATGGGTTCGGATATTACCCATATCCATAGGTTCGGGTCGGGTTCGGGTAGAAAATAGCACTACCCATACCCTACCCATACCCGTACTATAGTTTTTGGGTTTTACCCAAACCCGAACCCAAACCCAGTCAAACCCTATTTTTTCGGGTTTGACAGGGTTCGGGTAGGGTATATACCCATCGGGTCGGGTTAATTTTGCCATCCCTACATGTTTGGAATAGGACTAAACCCAAACCAAGCCACTCCATGTGATAATTAATTCTCCATGCTCAAATCCTCTTCACGTGAAAAATCTCTCATGCCCTTTTTTTGTGTACCTTCTCCTCTCTTCTGTGAAGAACAAGGTGCATCCCTCCCCTCTTTCTTGTCGCCCAAAAGGTAAAGAAAAGAGAAGGGGGCATCCAAGAGTCGGACACCCCATATCTCAATCATCTTGTCTCTCCTCTTCTCTTCCCTTCTTGAAAGATTTTTGAATTTTTTTTTGCTAATTTTTGGACATCAAAAAGAGACTTCTCTACTAGTTATATAGCAGAAAATTAGAGAAGAAAAGTTCTTTCTAAAGAGAGAAAGATCAAGGAAGAAGAAGAATCTTTTTTCTTACATGCAGCCTTGAACAAGGAGTTCTTCTTCCAGATTTTTTTTTTTATTTTTCTTCAAGATAAAAATTAGATTAGATTTAATTTTTAACATAAAAATTTAAAGAAAAAATATCAAAAAAATATGGTTGGATGTTTGGGGCTTCCTTGAGTTCTAGTTCAAGAAGAAAAAGGGAGAAGAAGAGAGAAGAACGGTTCTTCTCTTGGATCTTTCTTTTGAATTTTTCTAGATCTTAAAATTTTATGTGATTTTTAAAATAAAAAATTAGATTAGAATTAACTTTTATCATAAAAAATTAAAAAAAAAAGTTCTTCTTAAGGGCATAAAAGGAAGAGAGAAAAGTTCTCTCTTATGCATGAGAAATTGAGAAGAAAGGATTCTTCTCTTGATCTCTCTTGTAGAGATCAGATGCATTGATCCAGGAAGAAAAGAAGAGAGTCTCTTTATTTTTCAATTCCATTATATTTCTCTCAAATCAGCCAATGGATGGTGTCTTCACAAGCTAGCACTCCCGGAGAGATTGATCAGCACCAAGACTTCGTGTGGATATCTGTAGAGGCCGGACGCGTGTACGGCTGCTAAGCATCATGAAGAACCATCTACCAAAGATTTTGGATGCGGTGATCTGCTACCCACACTCAGATATGAAGTTTTATATTCAATCAATATGTAGATATGATATAAATATAGATTAGATATATCATGTACTTGCTGAATTTTAGATTTCAGATGTACATACATGCATATTAGTTCATGTCATAGATCCTGTATAGTGATTTAGATTTAACCTATGCATGCATTATAGATTAAATTATTTAATCTATATATAATCTGTTATAAAATTTTTTAAAATGCATGCACATCAGCCACCACGTGTTGAGTTCCGGTGGCACAGCGGAAGGATTAGATGTTTAAAATTTTCATTAAAAATACCCGATGCACCGAAAATCCTAATGCCCAGAAACTCTTGACTATATCAATCAAAGTATAATAAAATAAATTTGGATCAGAAGAATACCTATAACACTAATCTAATTTTTCATGAGACGTTCAAGTGTCCACCCTCTAATGGTGATCTACACGAAAATTGAACCAAGGACAGCGCTCCTTCTTCACCTTGCTTTAAGAGTTCCAGCTTCTACAACTCAACCAGCCACCAATCGATCAGATCTTCCTCCAGACCTGAGTCTGAATCTTTCTGAACCATCTACTAGACTTGACTACCTTTTTCTAGACCTCTTAAATTCTTAGAGCTATTAGGATTAGGCTTGTCTTAAAAGAACAAGTCTTGTCCTAAAATCTAGAGTTGTAAGAGAGGGAGAGAGGGAGTGGATAGGGGATGTAAGAATTAAATGATCACCCCATCTGTCATCCCCTATTTATAGTACCAAATGGGGTACTAATAGAGAAGGCACGCCTTATCTGGAATGTATATCAAGTCCTCATATCACTTATCTGAGAGTCCTTGAACAGAAGGATTCTTAAGGAGGTGATAGGTCGATTCTTGCCTTTTTTCAAGCATGCACACCCAGAACGAGATGCTTTTTGTATCTCTTCACACATTAGATTAGCCTAAAATCTTGTCACATAAACCTTTATTCAAATAGGAAGGCCATCACCAAGTGACACATTATTTGGATAAGAGTTCATATGTGAGAACAATTCTTCACTGAAGAGACATGCGAGCACCTTCTCCCTGTCGCACACGCGCACACCCAGAAAAGGGTATGAAAAGCAAACTTTCTTAATCTGATAATTTTTCATATTTTCACCACGTGATCAACACTTAAAACTGATCCATATCACAAAAATTAAAAGATAAAAAGTGGCCTAAGACTCCCTAAATAGAAGGAGTCTTCGCATCCCTTCACGCATCCAGAAAAACCTATCACGTGCGCAGTAATGTTTCGAGCAATTTTTTCACATACAATTTGGTAGATTTTTTATACTTCAAAAAGTATGCTAGGTGGATCATTATCTGATCTACTTGCCATAAAAATAGAGGTCCAAAATAGAAGGATTCTCAGTCCTTCTCCATGCCACAAATAAAGTGTGCATGCATTCTACATATTAGCGCCAAGAGTCCTTCTTAAGTTGGACTCTTAGTTATTTAGCGTGTATATCAGATATGATACCTCTTCTTGGCTGCTTCCAGGTGGCTTGACCTATCTCAAATACCTACTAAATTGGGCTAGCAAATGAGCAAGGCATGAGACCAAATTGATCTCTAAAAGAGCTAGAGAATCCACACGTGCTAGCATGCTTACCACAACCCCGATTGAATCCAAAATTCTAATCAATCTTTTTAAAAAGGGTCCTTGGCTAATTTCTATATGTGTGTAATCCATTGGGTTCCATATCTAGTTAGTAGTAGGTCTAGATGTAAGTTGATCTAATTTGATTAAAATTTAATCTAACCGATTTAGGTCCAATCGAGTTAACTTGATTTCAGTAATTAGAACTCTTTCTAATTGGCATTTAAATTAAATTCTTTAATTCGATCAAAAATCTACAAGTCAAGATTGACATCTAGCAACATATCATGACTACCTAGAAGATGTAAAAATTTGATGAAAATACCAAATATATCCTTCAGTGGCAAGTTACCATGCAATACAATCCTTCGATCATCCCAGCACCCTGAATATGTTCATGAGTATGGAATCATGTCAAACTCAAACACATATTCATATCGATTTTTAATTAAATAATGATGACTCGACTGAAGAAGTATTAGATATTCTTTTTAATCTCTTTCCTACTTTTAGCCAAAAAATTTTTTCTGAGTCATCTGCTAATGAGAATACACAGGATGTGATCTCCTCTTACTAGGAGCGATCGATTCTATATTGACCTACTCACAACCTTCGTACACACTCCTACCATATCAGAATACCCCGTACATATCTTAAAGCCATGCTTGAGTATGAACCAAAATATGGATTCATGTACAGAAGATTTCATGGTGATCTCAGGTCTAAGGATCACTTGCACAACTTTCACTTAGAGAACCATCTTTGACATGCAAATAAGGCATCCATAAGATATTCTCTTTCATCGAGTCAATTCAATGGACTCATTTCTCAAATGAACACCCATATCCTTGTATTAGTATCCCATACAAGTGGCTAGTGAGATCTACCACCTTCTCCATCGAGCATATATAGGATGTGCCAGTCTATCTGGAATATTAATTTCTGACTCAATGTTCCTACAATCAGGAATATTTAAGATTAAAATTTTAAAATTTTGGATCTCACTAGCATGACCCATTCATGTCTCCTAAAATCATTGCCTTAATCTTTGGGGTTCATCATAATCTTAGTCATAATAAGAAGCAGCTAATATGATGAATCAATGCCTCATTTTATTATCAAATAATAAATATCATTATATGAGTTGAAAAATTATGAAGAAAAGTTTCATCGCAACACACTTGTGATTGGCTTATAGGGCACTCTTCTTTCAATCTCCCACTTGTACTAAAGCGAATCGTTTTTATATCTCAATCCCATACAATCAAGATGGCGACCAAATAGCTGCTGTGGTATGGCCTTAGTGAATGGGTCTACTATATTGTTTCTTGTATCTACTCGTTTAAGGGCAACATCTTATCCCTCTATAACTTCTTGAACGAGGTGGAAGCATCTGAGGATGTGCTTGTATCTTTGATGAGACCTAGGTTCTTTAGCTTGAATAACGGCTCTAGTGTTATCACAATAGAGTTGCACATGTTCTTCAATCTCAGGAACTACTCTTAAATCCATGATGAACTACTTCATTTAGATAGCTTCCTTAGCGGCTTCACTAGCAGCGATGTACTCTACCTCAATAGTTGAGTCAGCTACTGTCTGCTGCTTGAAACTCTTCCAACTCACTGCCCTATCATTTAGGATAAATATGTATCCTGATATTGACATACTATCATCTAGATTAGATTGAAAATTAAATCTGTATATCCTTCTAGTTTCAACTTTGATCCTCCTCCATATATAAGAAAAATATCTTTAATCCTTCTTAGGTACTTCAGAATATCTTTCATAGCTTTCCAATGATCCTCCTCTAGATCAGCTTGAAATCTGCTAGCTACGCCCAAAGCATAAGTTACATCAGGCCTGGAACATAGCATGGCATACATAATTGATCCCACAACTGAAGGATAAGGGATTTCACTCATCCTCTTTCTCTCTTCTGGTGTCTTAAGATACATTTTCTTAGAGAAACGTATACCATGACTTGCAAGTAAATAACCTCTCTTACAAGCCTCTATATTAAACCTCTTTTGTTGGGTATAAAATACCGACAGCCGAAACTCCTCGGCGGAATCGGCATCAGAACAGCTCTGCCCGGAGCCGGGCTCCTCCGCAACATCAGAACAGCTCCGCCCGGACTCTTACGGGAGCCGGGCTCCGCCATCGACAGCAGAACAGCTCCGCCTGGACTCCTACGGGAGCCGGGCTCTGCCTCCGACATCAACTGCTGCACAGCTCCGCCGGGCTCTGCCTCCGACATCAACTGCCGCACAGCTCCGCCCGGACTCCTACGAGAGCCGGGCTCCGCTCTCAGTATGGATTGCTGGTAAGCTCCGTCTGGACTCCTACAGGAGCCGGACTTCACCTCTAACTTTGATTGCAGCACAGCTCCGCCCGGACTCCTACGGGAGCCGGGCTCCGCCATCGACATCAGAACAGCTCCGCCCGAACTCCTACGGGAGTCGGGCTCCGCCATCGACAGCAGAACAGCTCCGCCCGGACTCCTACGGGAGCCGGGCTCTGCCTCCGACATCAACTGCAGCACAGCTCCGCCCGGACTCCTACGAGAGCCGGGCTCCGCTCTCAGTATGGATTGCTGGTAAGCTCCGTCCGGACTCCTACGGGAGCCGAACTTCACCTCTAACTTTGATTGCAGAGTGATCCGCCCGGACTCCTACGGGAGCCGGGTTCCGCATTCAGTATGAACTGCTGGTAAGCTCCGTCCGGACTCCTACGGGAGCCGGACTTCACCTCTAACTTTGATTGCAGCACGCTCCGTCCGGACTCCTACGGGAGCCGGGCTCCGCCATCGACAGCAGAACAGCTCCGCCTGGACTCCTACGGGAACCGGGCTCCGCCTCCGACATCAACTACAGCACAGCTCCGCCCGGACTCCTACGAGAGCCGGGCTCCGCTCTCAGTATGAACTGCTGGTAAGCTCCGTCCGGACTCCTACGGGAGCCGGACTTCGCCTCTAACTTGGATTGCTGGTAAGCTCCGTCCGGACTCCTACGGGAGCCGGACTTCAACTCTAACTTTGATTGCAGAGTGCTCCGCCCGGACTCCTACGGGAGCCGGGTTTCGCTTTCAGTATGAACTGCTGGTAAGCTCCGTCCGGACTCCTACGGGAGCCGGACTTCACCTCTAACTTTGATTGCAGCACAGCTCCACCCGGACTCCTACGGGAGCCGGACTTCGCCATCGACAGCAGAACAGCTCCGCCCGGACTCCTACGGGAGCCGGACTCCGCCTCCGACATCAATTGCTGCACAGCTCCGCCCGGACTCCTACGAGAGCCGGGCTCCGCTCTCAGTATGAATTGCTGGTAAGCTCCGTCCGGACTCCTACGGGAGCCGGACTTCGCCTCTAACTTGGACTGCTGGTAAGCTCCGTCCGGACTCCTACGGGAGCCGGACTTCACCTCTAACTTTGATTGCAGAGTGCTCCGCCCAGACTCCTACGGGAGCCGGGTTCCGCTTTCAGTATCCACTATGGGTAAGCTCCGTCCGGACTCCTACAGGAGCTGGACTCCACCTACAACCCCAACCGAAAGGAGGACCCTTCCCGGACTTCTACAGAGGCTGGACTCCTACCGCTGCCGAGCCTCGATCAACAGATCCGCGCCCCTTGGCAGATCACAATAACAACCATGATCCTGTTCCACTTCCTGTAGCGGATTCCGCGCGGCTCCATCATCCCCTGCGGCGGACCCATTACTTTCTGACAGGCTGTACCAAATGGCCACGATTCTGCTCCGCTCCCTGCGGCAGGTGCTGCACGATCCCACTACTCGCTGACAACTAGCGGCTACGGACGCCGCTCCACTACCTGCAACAGGCCCTACGTGGCAGGCTATGACAATAGCCACGAGTCTACCCCACTACCCTTCGCAATAAATTCTCCTGACCACGGGCGGCCCACTACCAGACGGTTACAAACGTCGCCTTCAATCCGTTGCCTCCTCCGCCTATAAAAGGGGACCCAGATACGTTATTCTTTAAGCTCATTTTCTTATCTCAAAACTCTGCTAAATTCTCCGTTCGAGCACTCCATTCTTGTTGAGGCAGAGAACTGACTTGAGCGTCGGAGGGTCTTGCCGAAGCAACCCCACCTCCGGTTTAGACTTCCCTTGCAGGTCCCGGCGGCTACCGCGGCTTCCCCGACTCCAGCTTCTCCGGTGCAAGCAGATTTTTGCACCAACAGGATTGGAGCCGGACTCAGCTCCGACTTCAACAGAGAAGAAACCCAAGCAGAAAGGAAAGCAAACAGTGCCCGAAGGCAACGGAAGCCTGGACCCCCAAATTCAAGCCCTAGGGGGGACTTCGGGCCCGAAGGGCCCCAAGCGAGCCTGCAGCCGTCAACGGAATCACAATTGGGTATCTTCGAACGACGTAAGAACTGAAAAAGTAGCTCGGCAAATGATAACCCCACTAAAGAGGCCGCCGACGACCTTGGGACGACGTGACACAGACGAAGAGAAGGAAAGGAAAATGAAGAAGTTCGACAGACAACTATTTAACGCGAGATGCAGACGAGGTACCAAAATCTCTTTTTCATTTAACAAAAGTATACGTTACAGGACCCGGTGGGTCAGAAAAAAAGAGAGAAAAAGAAGATACACGTCATTACAAGTCTCGCAAGCACGGTTCGGGCAGGACGAACTGGAAGCCGCTACGAACTCCTCTCTCCGTCTCTATCCTTCTCCGTCGCGTTCTCCAGTGCGTGTAACAGCTCTCGCCCCATCTCGCCTCATTCTGTTTCCGAAGTCCCAACCCTGGCGGGAAAGGGGTGGGATAGATCTCCGGAGACGGTAAGGGCAACGGCGGCAGTAGCGAAGACCTGTTTCAAGAAGAACCGGAGTCACCTCAGAAGCGGTAGCGACGCCAGAGATGTGCCTCATCTCCAGACGCCCCACAACAGCCGCCACCCAAATTGCTCCGACAAGGTCGGCATGCGCTACTTCCACCATCCCCGCAACAAGTTCTACTGCCCCACCGTCGATGCCAACCGCCTCTGCTCTCTCGGCCCCGACGGCGTCAAGGATCCCGTCATGGCTTATGACGACTGCTCTGCCCTCTTGACCGGTATCACCCCGCCTTGCTACTCCGAAATTCGCGGGCAGAATAGCTTCACCAACAGCCCCCATTATTATACCCCTATTGTTGAAGGAATTCTTCCTCGGGCCCCCTTTAAAACGACAGAGATTCTCACTGGCAGCCATTCTCCTCCTCGCCTTCCTCCAAGCCCTAAACATTCCCTCAAGAACGGCTTTCGGGGTGGAGGACATGGCGTAGGGACCCTCAAAGAAGAATTGGGGGGGGGGCTGAAGGAGGCAAGGACTGGTGCGAGGGAAACAAGACTCTCAGACGAAAGAAAAGCACCAGGATGAAGCCACGAAAGGACTGAGGGGTTTAAATAACCGACGGATCCTAGCGCAATTATGGCGGCGAGTATTCCTGGGCCAGCTGGTGTGTGCCACATGTCGCACTTATCCATTTCATTGCTATCGAGGGTTGACCACTCACAAATTCTCGTGGCACGATGCTTGGGATCGCGTTCTAACGGAGGTTCCGAAAAGACTCTTCACCGAGAAGCGGGCTATGACGTACACGCATTAAATGCCAAAATATCTGGAGGCGGCAGTGCGCAGGATTCGAAGGGACGGTTCCGGCTGTACCCATCTTTCTCTCTGTGTACTTCCTTCGCTTGAAATTCAAACTCGGAAGTAGGGGGACTGGTGTTGGGTATAAAATACCCACAGCCGAAACCCTCGGCGGAATCGGCATCAGAACAGCTTCGCCTAGAGCCGGGCTCCTCCGCAACATCAGAACAGCTCCGCCCGGACTCCTACGGGAGCCGAGCTCCGCCATCGACAGCAGAACAGCTCCGCCCGGACTCCTACGAGAGCCGGGCTCTGCCTCCGACATCAACTGCTGCACAGCTCCGCCCGGACTCCTACGAGAGCCGGGCTCCGCTCTCAGTATGGATTGCTGGTAAGCTCCGTCCGGACTCCTGCGGGAGCCGGACTTCACCTCTAACTTTGATTGTAGCACAGCTCCGCTCGGACTCCTACGGGAGCCGGGCTCCGCCATCGACATCAGAACAGCTCCGCCCGGACTCCTACGGGAGCCGGGCTCCGCCTCCGACATCAACTGCTGCACAGCTCCGCCCGGACTCCTACGAGAGCCGGGCTCCGCTCTCAGTATGGATTGCTGGTAAGCTCCGTCCGGACTCCTACGGGAGCCGGACTTCACCTCTAACTTTGATTGCAGAGTGCTCCGCCCGGACTCCTACGGGAGCCAGGTTCCGCTTTCAGTATGAACTGCTGGTAAGCTCCGTCCGGACTCCTACGGGAGCCGGACTTCACCTCTAACTTTGATTGCAGCACAGCTCCGTCCGGACTCCTACGGGAGCCGGGCTCCGCCATCGACAGCAGAACAGCTCCGCCCGGACTCCTACGAGAGCCGGGCTCTACCTCCGACATCAACTACAGCACAGCTCCGCCCGGACTCCTACGAGAGCCGGGCTCCGCTCTCAGTATGAACTACTGGTAAGCTCCGTCCGGACTCCTACGGGAGCCGGACTTCGCCTCTAACTTGGATTGCTGGTAAGCTCCGTCCGGACTCCTACGGGAGCCGGACTTCACCTCTAACTTTGATTGCAGAGTGCTCCGCCCGGACTCCTACGGTAGCCGGGTTCCGCTTTCAGTATGAACTGCTGGTAAGCTCCGTCCGGACTCCTACGGGAGCCAGACTTCACCTCTAACTTTGATTGCAGCACAGCTCCGCCCGGACTCCTACGGGAGCTGGGCTCCACCATCGACAGCAGAACAGCTCCGCCCGGACTCCTACGGGAGCCGGGCTCCACCTCCGACATCAACTGCTGCACAGCTCCGCCCGGACTCCTACGAGAGCCGGGCTCCGCTCTCAGTATGAATTGCTGGTAAGCTCCGTCCGGACTCCTACGGGAGCCGGACTTCGCCTCTAACTTGGACTGCTGGTAAGCTCCATCCGGACTCCTACGGGAGCCGGACTTCACCTCTAACTTTGATTGCAGAGTGCTCCGCTTGGACTCCTACGGGAGTCGGGTTCCGGTTTCAGTATCCACTGCGGGTAAGCTCCGTCCGGACTCCTACGGGAGCTAGACTCCACCTACAACCCCAACCGAAAGGAGGACCCTTCCCGGACTTCTACAAAGGCCGGACTCCTACCGCTGCCGAGCCTCAATCAACAGATCCGCGCCCCTTGGCAGATCACAATAACAACCATGATCCTGTTCCACTTCCTGTAGCGGATTCCGCGCGGCTCCATCATCCCCTGCGGTGGACCCATTACTTTCTGACAGGCTGTGCCAAACGGCCACGATTCTGCTCCGCTCCCTGCGGCAGGTGCTGCACGATCCCACTACTCGCTGACAACTAGCGGCAACGGACGCCGCTCCACTACCTGCAACAGGCCCTACGTGGCAGGCTATGACAATAGCCACGAGTCTACCCCACTACCCTTCGCAATAAATTCCCTTGACCACGGGCGGCCCACTACCAGACGGTTACAAACGTCGCCTTCAATCCGTTGCCTCCTCCGCCTATAAAAAGGGGACCCAGATACGTTATTCTTTAAGCTCATTTTCTTATCTCAAAACTCTGCTAAATTCTCCGTTCGAGCACTCCATTCTTGTTGAGGCAGAGAACTGACTTGAGCGTCGGAGGGTCTTGCCGGAGCAACCCCACCTCCGGTTTAGACTTCCTTTGCAGGTCCTGCCGGCGACCGCGGCTTCCCCGACTCCAGCTTCTCCGGCGCAAGCAGATTTTTGCACCAACATCTTTAATATGAGATCTATGTATCGTGACTGGGATAAGCCTAACATCTTTTTAGATCTATCTCTATAGATCTTTATACCCAGTATATAGGATGCTTCACCCAAATCTTTCATGAAAAACTTATTCGATAGTCAAGACTTGACTGATTGCATTATTGGGATATCATTCTCAATGAGCAGTATGTCATCGACATATAAAATCAAGAAGAGAATAGCACTCCCACTTATCTTCTTATACACACATGGTTCATCCTTATTTTTGATAAAGCTAAACTCTTTGACTATCATATCAAATCAGATGTTTCAGCTCGTCGAAGTCTGCTTTAATCTATAGATGGATCTCTTTAGCTTGCATACTTGATTTGCCCTCCCACTTTAGATAAATTTCTCTGGCTGAGTCATATAGACTTCTTCCTTTAGATTACTATTGAGGAATGCAGTCTTGATATCCATCTACCAGATCTCATAATCATAGTATGCTGCTATAGCAAGCAAAATTTTAATGGACTTGAGCATAGCCACTGGTGAGAAGGTTTCATCATAGTCAATTCTTTGCTTTTGTTTGAAACTCTTCACCACCAACCTAGCTTTGTAGGTTTCTACTTGGCCATCTTCTCTGATCTTCTTTTTGAAGACCGACTTGCATCCTATTAGGGTCACACCCTCAGGTGCATCAACCAAGATCCATACTTGGTTGGTGTACATCAAGTCCATCTCAGATTTCATAGCTTTCAGCCATCTATCTGAGTCTCTACTCATGACAGCTTTCGAATAGGTCAGTGGATTATCATCTTGAATGATATTGATCGAATTGTCATTCTTAATGACAAAACCATATCTCAGAGGTGCTTGACGCACTCTATCTGATCTTTAGAGAGGAGGTGTGTATTATGAATGTACCTCATCTTTAGGTACTTCTGATTGAGGATCTTCTTGTGGTCCAACCAATGATATTTCTGGATCAGTTTGTAGATCATGGACTTCAGTAAGTTCAATATTCCACCCACTATTTTCTTGGATGAATTCATTCTCCAAAAAAGTGACGTGCCTACTAACAAATACTTTTTGATCAGTAGGGTGGTAGAAATAGTATCCATTAGTTTTCTTAGGATACCCTACAAACCTGCACTTGTCTGATCAAGCACTAAGGTTATGTCCAAAAATATTTTTGGCATGAGCTGGACAGCTCCAAATCTTAAGATGTTTAAGATTACTTCCTTCTCTTCCATATCTCATATGGTGTGCTTGCAACAGACTTTGAAGGTATACTATTTAATATGTATGCAGTAGTCTTTAGGGCATATCCTCAAAAGGATATTGAGAGATCAGTGAAGCACATCATGGATCGCAACATATCCATTAAAGTGTGATTCCTCCTTTCTGCTACACTATTTAACTGAGATGTATAAGGAGGGGTCCATTCAGAGAGAATACCTTTACTTTTAAGATGATCAAGAAATTCACTGGATAAGTATTCTCTTCCTCAATCAGATCGAAGAACCTTGATACTTTTTTTAGTTTGTTTCTCAACCATACATTGATACTCTTTAAACTTATCAAAGGCTTCGAATTTATGTTTTATAAGATACACATACCCGAACCTTGATAAATCATCTGTAAAGGTAATAAAATAGGAGTATCCACCTATAGCTTGAGTTGTCATTGATCACATACATCCAAATATACTAGGGCTAACAACTCACTTGCCCTCTCTCTATATGTCTAGAAAATGGAGTCTTGATCATCTTACCCATGAGATAAGATTCACAAGTTCTAAATGATTCATAATCATACGGGTCAAAGAATTCCTCTTTGTATAACTTATTTATCCTTGACTCACTAATATGACCAAAGCGGCAATGCCAGAGATATGTGATATTTACATCTTCTCTCTTTTTTTTCATATTTCTTTCAATATGAAAAATATTTTCATTGAGTACAAGAATTAAAAGATTGTTATCAATATAACTACTAACATAAAATTCATTAAAAAAAAATAGAGCATCCATTTCCTATTAGCCTTATTTTATAACCTTGTTTTAATAATAAAGATATAAAAATAATATTTCTAATGATCATTGACATGTAATAACAGTCTTTCAATACTAAAGTTTTGCTTGAAGGTAAATCAAGCATACATGTTTCCATAGCCTCTGCGCTAATGGACTCTCCACTTGCGCATAAAGCTTGAGGTCATCTCCTTTTAGATCTTTGATATTCTGTAGTCGCTGTAATGAATTATAAATATACGATCCACAGACGGTATCTAATACCCAAATATCAGAGTCTGAGCTACTCAATGAAAAATAGGTTTGTATCATATATACACCTTTTGGTGTTATACTTGCATTCTGCTTCAAACTTATAAGATTATTCTTGCAATTATACTCTCAATATCTAAATTTATCATAAAATAAACAACTAATATCCATATAGACATCTTTTGTCTTCTCATTATTACTGACCATCTCAAGGTCAAAAATATCCATAACATTGGAGTTCTTCTCCGGTATGAACCTAACTTGCATGTTTCTCAATCCATCTACATAGTTGGGATCGGTCAACATATTTTTATCTATAGTGTTATGCAGTGAAAATAAAGAAACCATAATGTAGACTGAAATTTGTATAAATAAAAAATAATAGTATAAGCAAACCACTCAAGTTTGACATGCATAACTAGTTGAGGACTTTTAAAACTAGTTATGTCTCTCACTATTTTATTTGATATCATAGCCCTCTCCTATGGCAAACGAAAAATCCTAATCTGATTTCTTAATGGGATTGAGACCTTAATCCCTTATTGAAGCCTTGTGGATATCACAACAAACCTCAATAAGTTTAAAAGTAGGAAAACCTATCCAATTGCATTTAATACAACTCTCAAAATAAACCTTGCCTCTAAAAATACTCATAGCCTTGTGGATATCACAACAAACTATAGTGTTTTATAGTTAAGTCAGACCCTTCATTTTCATACAGTCATATCTGAAAAATACTGCCCTTATGGATATCACAACAAAGCAACATATCTAAAATATACCGTAAAGTATCTAATATGCACTAAGACAAACCCACATCAATCCTCATAGCAAGCATTATGGATATCACAACAAACCTACTATGATTTTTGATAAGATATTGACTAGGTATGAAGGAAGGTATATGTAGTGTTCAAAACACTGAGCTATCATTATTCAAAATTCGAACTAATCCAATTGATCAAAAAAGTATAAAGATTGGTGGAGATCCCTCCATTGTTTTTCTTAGACACAAATAAAATTGGTCAGGCCAGCAATGGAACTAATTAAATAGCCACTGTACTTGAAACACTCCATAGACACCAATTAATTAATTGATTCAAGAAAACAGGTCAGCTACTGGTTTACAACACTATATTTTTATGAGAGCTTTAATGGTCTCAAGCACATCTTAAATCAATCAATCACAATGATGCACAAATATAGTTGTATCTTAAAAATCATAGCAACTAAACATAGCATCCAGTCATATATCTACGATATGAAAAATATAATCATACAATATGACTATAACTAGCATTTTAAGCATATCATATATGCATAAAGTTCTAATAATATGCATGAATGCAAAATACTCTTTTCACAGTTCTTCTTCTTGGGACATCATATTGGCACTCCTATACCCATAAGAGTACCCTATTGAATAGGAAAAGAGGGTCTCTGAACCCTACTTGCTCTTATGATCGAACAGCTTGGTGATGAATCTCAATTAGAGTACTAAGCTACTAAAAAAATTCTACATATGCATGATGCATTTTATATTTAAAATATATCTTTAAGACATACTAGGGTTTGAATGTTCAATCGGATTCAACCTTTGAGCCGACATGA